>NC_058132.1:209484825-209547391 GCF_016433145.1 Gracilinanus agilis | reverse complement strand
ACTCCAGGCCTGACACTCTATCCACTGTGTCACCTACCTGTGTCACCTAGTGTGGGTGCCTAATAAATATTTGTTGAATCAAAATAAACTAGTTAATTATAATTGTATTTGGCTTGTGGATCCTGCCCCATTCTTAGATCCTTAGGCAGCAAATTTTCTCATATAAGCTTTATGAAGGCAGATTTATATAAATCTTGGATCTCTCTCCATCTAGCTTACCACTCTGTATACAGTTGAAGCCTAATAAAAATTTGTTGAATTTGAAGAACCAACGATGGTAAGTGGATTTTCATTGCTATGGGCTTTATTTAAGTCAGTTCAGTGACCTAGAAATGTACTGAATTAATTCTCAAAGTCCCTAAAGCCCTACTTTCCCCCTAGTTCTTGATATTTATTGCTGAGAAAAAAGAAGGAATAGATATACTCTCTTTGAGTCCATTTTATTTTAGGTTTATGATGAAGCAGTAAGATTCAGAATACTCACTAGTCAGAATTTATGATCCCATGGCATTTGGTATCCCTTATGAAAATCTTGTTCAACCTCATTGATTAGCTCTCTTTTCTCCTGAAAACCTACATTTAAGGAATCATAAACAGAAAGGAATGTGCTACACAAATCATCAGTGAAGAGAATTCATTTCCTACTCAATTTTAGTACATATATATACATATATATACATATATATATACATATATATATATATATATAGTCTGGTTTATATATGGAGTTTGGTATATGTGTGGAATATGGTGTCTTTGGAATATATGGAATTGGGTATATTGGTGGACTCTTGCCAATGCCCTCAACAAATGGTTTATCATATTACAGGAAAACTGGATCCTAGACACTTGAGTAGAAAATCATCTCTTGGAATGAAAGCTGGAAGTTAAGTTGTACCAAAGTCACTCTATCTCCTAGGCCTTTTTCCTCATCTCTAAGACGGAAATTACAGCTATCTTCACCTATCTCAATGGGTAATTTTAAGGATCAAATTAGATATTGCATATGATTATATTTTGTAAATGATAAAGCTCATTTTGATGTAAAGTAACACTATTATAATTTTATGACCTCTGGTAGCAGAACAAAAGGGACTCTGAGACTCATAATTTCTCTAACTGTATTCTGAATCTCATCTAGTCACATTTTACCTAAGACCTGGATCTCATGGTTAGTCCATCCTGTTCAAAGAACTTCAAACTATCCTCATTCTGTCTGGGTTTCTTTCTTTTTTTAAAACCTTAAAACATACATGTCTATTTTATCTTTAAAAACAGAAACCTTTGATTAACTTGCTGCCTGTTCAAGCTTTTGTCTGATTCTGTCTTTTGTGGCTCAATTTTTATTGTCTGCTCCTGCTATCTACATTTCCTTTGTATCTATTTTCTTCTTAATAATTACAGATCATATCATAGATTTAGAGCTGGAAGGGATTGTAGAGGTCATCTATCCCAGATGAAGGCCAAAAAAGGTGAAAAGAAAGGTTTGAGGTCACAGAAGCCAGGTCCTCTGACTCTGAATTCAGTTTTCCACTGCTCTAGTCTCCATACTTTAAAAGCTTTAATTTAAAAGTGACAAAAGGATTTCCATTCATTATTTTCTTGATCTCCACAACCCCAAAAGGTAAGTCTTTGTGGTATCATTCTTGCCCATTTATAGAGAAGGAAGCTAAGACTCAGAGACTGTGACTTGCCCATGATCACATAGCCAGTTAATTTTAGAGGTGTGATTTGAGCTTAGATCTCTCTGGAGTCTAGCCTTATAACAATTAAACCACACTTCCCGTATACAAACTATCTTAAATTTCAATCACGTAGCTTAAACTTTTCTCTTGAAAGTTAAATATAACTTCCTTCTAGCTAAAGAATGATCCAAGATTTCGTTCCTCGTTGTTTTTGAGCCTCCTTTGTAGTATTTGACTTGGATGATCGTTTTGTTTATCTTAAACTTTTTTTTTTCTTTAGACTGAGTGACACTGTACTGCCTTGGTTTTCCTTTGACTTCTCTATACTCTCTCTGTTTTCTTTATTGGTTCTTCCAACTCCTCTTGTTCTCTGGTATGTTTCCCAAGCCTTTGTGCTTGGTCCTCTATTCTTTCTCAATACTCTCTTGAATAAACCATTTGGTCACAGTGTGAGCTCCTTGGTGAGTAGAAACAAGTGGTCTGCTTGCTTGGGACCTGTACCCCTTCTCTGTCTTTGCACCCACCCCTAGAATGCCCTTCTTTCTCATCTCCACATTGCTAAATCCCCTTGCTTTCTGCAGGAAGCCTGTCCTGCTTCTCCATCCCACCCCCTGTTTCCTAATGTCCTCTTTAATAT
Source organism: Gracilinanus agilis (assembly GCF_016433145.1). Lineage (NCBI taxonomy): Eukaryota > Metazoa > Chordata > Mammalia > Didelphimorphia > Didelphidae > Gracilinanus > Gracilinanus agilis. The sequence continues at coordinate 209,545,069 of NC_058132.1, read as the reverse complement.
ATTTTGTGTTCCATTTTCTGTGTATATGCTGTTGCTCCCAAATTCATCAGAATGTAAATTCTTTAAGGGAAGGGACCATCTTGTGATTGTATCCTTAGCGTCTGGCATGTAGTTGACTCTTAATAAGTGCTTATTGAATGAATAGTCTGTTTTTATTTTCAAATCCTCAGAATTTTGCACATAGTAGACGTTTAAACAAATACTTGTAGAATTTAAAGGAATCAACTCTCAAGTCAATAAGCATTTATTGAGTGTTAGGCACTGTTGCTAAGGCTGGAGATAAAAGGAAAGGAACTCCCTTCCCTCCTCCTCCAATCCTTACAGTCCCTTTTCTCAAGTCAGTCAGGCAACCAGTAGTGACTAAGCATCCGCTATGTACTGGGAACTGTGCTAAACACTCAAGGAAAGAACATTCTAATGGGGGTGGGCAACAAGTGAATAATCTGGTACACAAAAGGTATATTCAGAGCATATGAAGGTAATCTGAAAGGTCTTTGACTTCCACAATAAACTGTCTTTTCGCTTCAGATTTTCTATCCTTATCATTTTAGACTATCCTTTCTGTTGTCCAGTTACTAAATTGGGTTGGATCATTCTTTTAAATCTGTTTTACTTTTGCTCTCTCCTGTTTTTGCTGTCCTTAGAATCATAGAACACAGAAGCTGGATGATATTAAAGCATATGCCATGATTTTATAGATGAGGAAACAGGTTCAGAGGGATTAAATGACTTCCCATCAGCCCATACTGGTTCCTTGAATTGTTCATGCTCAAGCCATTACCAAAAATTATAAGTTTACAATATGACTACATATTGCATAAAACTCTAGCCCCACGGGCACACGGGTGCTTTTAGGCCATGCTTGCCAGAGTGACAGTGTGGTTCTTGACTTCCTGAAGGGGCTGGCAGAAGCCCCTGTGTGGTGGGTGATGTGTCTGGCTACAGAAATGCAAACTGGCTGTATAAAAGAGACTGGTGTATTCTTTTGATGTAAGTCTCTTGCTGAGGAAGTTTTCTCTTTGACTGGCCTTTCTGTCCTTAATTTTTCTGGTCAGGCTGTCTTTCTTGCTGGACCCATTCTGCTGCAGTTTTGATGTTTTAACTGGCAACCAGGAGCCAAAGATGTGCAAAATTGGCCAGATTTTAATATTTAGGACTACAATGATATTTTTCTTCCTCTCTCTTTCTTTTACTAATAAATAATTATAATTTAATATGTCTCCAAGATTAATTTTATTACAACCATATTTTTAAGGGTATTTCTCTAAATTTTTGTTACTCTAGTAGGTTCTGAGTTGTTCAAAGAATGCTTTTTTGACAAAACTATTTCTTTTCAACTTCCGTTATAATTACAATTCTCAGAACTTCGAGAGGTCAGAGAGAAGGGTCCAGATTTTAAGTCTTGTCTTTGATACACAAAGGCTAGTGTAATCAACTTAAATTAGCACTGCAGCCAATTCATGAGGAGAGGAACTGCACTGGGGAAGGAAATTTCCCTAAGCGAAATTCCCTACAACTATGAAGTCTCCTAGGGCAGATCAAGTAGCAGAGCTCCAGGGTTGAAATCAGCAAAATCCAAGTTCAAATCCAACCTCAGACTCTTACTAGCTGTCTGACCCTGGGCAAGTCACTTAACCCTGTTTGCCTCAGTTTCTTCCTCTGAGTTGGAGAAGGAAATGGCAAACCTCTTCAGATTCTTTCCAAGAAAATACCAAATGGGATCACAAAGCATCAAACACAACTGAAATGACTGAACAACAACCTGTTGAGGACTGAACATCTTTCTAGGTGCTGAGGAAGACACAAAGTTTAGATGAAATGAAGTCCTGGCCTTCATGGAGCTTACAGAAGAGTTATGAGGAAAAGACATACAAATAACCCTATTAACAAATAGGGGTATTTCTCTATGATTTCCCAGATGAGGAAACTTCCTCTCACCAATGCAGGTCATCACTTTCTCTGTAGCTCATAGTCTGAGTCCACTAGACCAGTAGCTTAAAATTCAGATAGTAAGGGATCCCTGCCAAGTCGCATGTTGACTTAGGAAACCACAAATTAATATTATCTATGTTGCATTATATTTTTATTTATTTTATTAAACAATTCCCAATTATTTTTAAAAAAATTCTCACCTTCTGTCTTAGATTCCATACTAAGTATCAGTTCTAAGGCATAAGAACAGTAAGGGTCTGGCAACTGAGATTAAGTGACTTGCTTAGGGTCACTAAGCTAGGAAATGTCTGAGACCAGATTTGATTTGAACATAAGTCCTCCAGGCTCTAGGCCTGGTGCAGAATCCACTGAGCCTTCTAGCAACCCCCTTCACCCCCATGTAATTATATTTTAATCTGGTTCTGGAGTTTTGTAGAAGTAAGTTTGATACCTCTGAAAGCACTAAATGGAAATGACTTGCTCAGGATCACACAGCCAACATGTCAGAGGTAGGACTTGAATTCAATTCTTCCTCATTCCAGGGCTAGCCATCCATTAGTTATGTTACACTGCTTCTCCTTGTATAAAATAATTATAGATGACAGGTATATTAGAGAAATGCAAACAAGAAGCTTGCTCTTGAGTACCTATTGTTGTGGTGGTGGTTGAGTCATGTCCAAATTTTCATGAGCTATCTAGCTGTTTATATTAAAAGTTTTAAAGAACTTTGTGTGCAATTTTTCCTTTTGCAAAATGATAACATTGGTGAGAAAAGGGAAGGGAAGATTAACTAATGGTGCATCTAGTTCTCTTTGGTATTTGTTTATTTAGGAAGCATGCAAACAGATTTATGCTAACATGATATAATGGACAGGGCACTGGATATAGAATCAGGAAGACCTGAGTTCAGATCCTGCCTCAAACACTTCTCAGCTGGGTCACTTGTGCTTCAGTTTTCTCATCTTCTAAATAAGGGGTTGGATGCCTTTATGGAACAGAAGATAGAGGCTTGACCTTCCTCTGGCAAATTACTTAGTCTCTCTCTCTCTCTCTCTCTTTTTTGCTTTAAATTTTATTTAATTGATTAATTAAGAGAATTTTTCCATGGTTACACGATACATGTTCTTTTCCTCCCCTCCTCTCACCCTGCTTCTGTAGCCAACGCACAATTCCAGTGTTTTACACGTGCCATTGATCAAGACTTATTTCCATATTATTGATATTTGCACTAGGCAAATAACTTAATCTTTCAATGCGCTAAGACTGTAAGTTGATGAAAATCTGCTGATTTACAATGGCAGAAGCTTACTCACTTGAGTGTTCCCTGTAACAATGAAACTCATAGGTCTAATATCTATCTCAATGACCTTATAAATCACCAGGCTTAGATTTTATTTCCTAGAAAAGCTTCTGATTTGATGAAAATATTGTTCCTCTGTCTTATTTGTACTAAGTTTATGAATAGATTCTTATATAGATTAGCATTTGGTTTTGGGTGGGTAATAGTGAATAAAGGAGACAACATGAGGCTTTTCCAATTTCCAATGGAAATGTGACTTAGGGTGACTTAGGAAATGTGTCTTAATGATATGGGAGGCTGCACCTCTTCCCCTTTGTTCTCAGTCTTGCTCTCTTCCACTGTTATATCTCCTTCTTGAAGAATTCACTTGCAGACCCTCCGCTGTGGGTTAAAAACAGGAAATTGTTGTAGGGAGGCTAAACCCTCACTCACGGAGGCTTTGATTCACCCCTCATGCTTTTACAAAATCTCTAAACTGGTCATGGGTATGTGACAGGGTGGAGGGGAAGGATAGATCTGCCAAATGTTTAAAGTTCACTTGTACCTAAAACATCCAATTTTAAAGAATTTTTTAAACCAAATTTCTACTCTTTGATTTATTTTCAATGATTTTTTAAAATTTCATTTCCAATGGGAACTCTAGATAGATTTTTGCCCTTTAGAGTTCTCTCTTCCTCCCTTCCAACTTTTTGGAAACTTAGATTTCAAATTTCCCTTTGTGTTTTTTGTTTTATCCCCATACTTGGGATACTTCCACTGTATAGAGCAGTGATTCCCAATCTTTTTTGGCCTACCGCCCCCTTTCCAGAAAAAATATTATTTAGCCCCCTGGAAATTAATTTTTTTTTAATTTTAATAGCAATTAATAGGAAAGATAAATGCACCTGTGGCCATCACAGCCCTGATGGATTGCTGCAGCACCCACCAGGGGGCGGTGGCGCCCACTTTGGGAATCACTGGTATAGAACAATGTTTTGTATATAGCAGGTGCTTAATAGAGGTGAGTTGAACTGAATTGAATGCTTCCTATTTCTGACTCTAAACCTAAAGCTGCTCACCAATCTGTTATAGATCCCTGGGTCATAGAGATAGAGAGAATGTATATAAAGGAATGGTTATGCTGTCTTCCCTGTAAGTAGATGACTTCTCATCAAAAGAGCATGATTTTGTCATGATTAGGATTCAGATTAGTGTTAGGGAATGATTTATAGTAAAATTTTAGTGTTAAGTTTAGATTTAAGGGTAGAATTAGTATTCTCCACAATGGTAATGTTACAAATCTGGTTACTTTTCCCTTTAAGATTAAAGGCTGCATTTGATTTCTGTTTGACAATCATGTAAAATCCTTTCAATGTGCTGTAGTGAAGCATTAACTGTTCTCATAAAATGACGTCTATATGCTGAGGAATTAATAAATTCTGTTTCTTACTGATGATTTTCAATATTAATTTCTGGTCATATAAAAAGTATATCATTGTGTTTTTAAAAAGCATGATTTGGGGGCATCTAGGTGGCTCAGTGGATAGAGAGCCAGGCATGGAGATGGAAGTCCTGGGTTCAAGTCTGATCTCAGACATTTCCTAGCTGCGTGACCCTGGGCAAGTCACTTAACCCCCATTGCCTAGCCCCTATTGATCTTCTGCCTTGGAACCAATACTTGGTATTGATTGTAAAATAGAAGGTAGGGGTTAAAAACATATGAAGTATTATATGGAATTGTTGTTTCCTATAATAGTGCTATATCTCAGCCCCAGAAAAAGAGTTATTCACATTCTTTTCTATTTCTTCTGTGCCCAAGAGTCTATATCAGTAAGATAGTGAATCGACTATGGCTTAGAACATCCTGACATATATTGAGTTGGAAATCATGGCTTTGACAATATACTCCATACTTTAACTAATAGAACCACTTGGTTCTGACCCCCAGAGCATCATATAATACAGCTATGGGGTGGTTCTGAGCAAAAACATCTTAAACCATGAAATAAAGTCATAGACTGTCCCTGCAAACAACCACCATAATCACTAAAAAAGAGCTACACATAATAAAATCAGTATAATCGCTAATATCTCACATTTTCTAAGAATTTTAGGGTTGAAAGACACATAATACAGTGGGCTAAATATGGACTCATGAACTCTATTTCCCCTGTCTGAACAGTCCAACAATATTGGATTGGAAATAGCGAATTCCAGTGCAAAGTAAGAATATTCTACAGTCATTCAGTAGGGTCTTTAACAAAGAAGAACACTTTAAATTAACTCATTAGAATACTATCACAATTCTATTTTGACACATGAAATAATTGTAGTTATAACCACCGGAAGCATTTATATAGTACTTTAGGATTTGCAAAGCATTTTACAGATATTATCTCATTTAATCTTCACAAGTAGATACTGTTATCATCCCTGTTTTACAGATAAGAAAACTAAGGTAGACAAAGGCCCAGATTTGCCCAGAGTTACACAGCTAATATCTGAGGAAAAATTTGAACTCAGGTCTTTCTGATTCCAAAACTAGCACTCTATCCACTTTGCCATCTATTTGTCTCAACCAATCACTCAACAAGAATGTGTTAAACTTTCTATATGTCAGGAATTGGAATTTGTACTTTGGGATGTTGACTTAAAATCCTGTTATCAGCAGAGAATCATAGAATCATGACTAGAAAAGACCTTGACAGTTCAATGAGTTCTTCTCCCTGCCTTTGAGCAGGATTTGTACAAAAAGCAACCTATTACCAAAAGATAATTATTCTTTAAAAAAGTCTCATAAATCCTTATGACAATTCACTATTAAGGTCAAATGTGAAAACAAAGAGGTGAAAAAGAAAAAATAGATTCTACAAAATAAAAGTAAAGTTTTAGCTCTTTACATTTTCATTTCTGTCAAATATTGGCAATTAGGATCATAGAATTTAAGGCTCTATACTAATTAATGGCTCTCAAATCTATTTAGCCCCCATCTCTCAGCTGACCTCCAGTCTCATATCTCTAACTGCCTGTCCTTGTAGACGCTTCAAACCAAACACGTCCCAAACTGAAGCCTCCCCACTTCTAAAGTGCCCTGTGACTGTGGAGGGCATCGCCATCCTTCCAGTAACCCAGGCTGACATCCTTGGTGTTATCCTTGACTCTTCACTCTCTCACTTACTGTATTCCATCCGTTGCTAAGGCCTGTCAGTTTCATCCTTGTAATATCTCTCGAATATGCTCCCTTCTTACCTCTGATTCAACCTCTGTTCATTATTTCCTATTTCTCCTGAATATAGCTTGTTTGTACATAATTGTTTATACAGTGGATAGATTCGGAATTCCTTGACAATAGAGATTGTCCTTTTTCTTTCTGTTTATCACTGGGGCTTAGCACAATGTCTGGCACATAGTAGGCATTTAATAAATGCTTAATGAGGGGGATAGTTAAGTGGCTCAGTGGAGAGAGTCAGCCCTGCAGATAGGAGATCCTGGGTTCAAATCCAGCCTCATATATTGCCTATGTGACCCAGGGCAAGTCACTTAACCCCAATTGCCTAATGTTTACTGCTCTTCTGTCTTGAAATCAAAACTTAGTATCCAAGTCAGAAGGTAAAGGTTTTTTAAAAAGCTTTTTGAGTGACTGGCATTTAGTCCATCTGTATCACCTTATATAAGTAGGGCAAATGTTAAAATTTCTCTTTAGAGAATCCATAGAAATTATTTCAATTGTCTAACAAATTAAATTATGCAATAGAATACTTCAAAAACAAATTTGAAGTTTGCGTGAATCATAAAAAGGACTCATAAAGATATAGCATATCAAAGACTAAAATCTTCCCACTGCCAGAGATGTCTTCATACAGGTGTTCCCATAAAAACTGTAGACTGTTGACTAACTTAGCAAGCTGGAAAATCAAAGGTTTGATTAAACAGTAGACAGATAATCTCTTCCTCCAAATGCATCTCCTTACCTTGCAAGGGGAACCAAGCTAACAGGCTGAGCACTGTCCACAAAATCATAGTGTGAAGTGTTGTCTGTGACACTCTATCGACTTCCTCTTAGTTCTGAAGATGCAGAGTGGGGGCTGGTTTCTTTTTTAAGGGAAACAGGCAGAGTTACCATGACCTCATGTGGATCATATCCTACGCTTGCCCTCACAGCCCCCTCATTAACTCTGGCCCCCCAAAACACCTTCACACTGGAACATTTCTAGGACTGGACTTGTGGTCTCTCATTTGAAAGGTGTGACTGATGTGGCCAATACAAAATTAAATGTCAATGTATATGTGAAATACCAGCAAATTCTGTTAAAATATTATTTTGAATTAAAACTATACATGTTTGAATCTACGTAATATTCTTATGTTTCTTTTGTGCTGTAGTTCAGGCCTATGATTTTAAAAATATGTGGAATTTCTGGTGTAGAACTTCACTGAAATACATTGGCTACTTGTTAGAGTTGCCCGGGGCCCTGGGAATTTTTCTAACTTGACCAGTCACAAAACCAGTATGTGTCAGAACAACTTGAACCCAGGTCATCCTGACTCCTAGGTCTGTCTTGAATCTTCCACTTCTTTTTTTTTTTTTTAGATGCTTCTTCTCACTTCTGATTTTAGAGGATCATTATTGACAGTAAACTATAATGGTCTATCATGTTTCATTTCTTCCTAAATCTCAAGACATATTTAAACATTCATTTGGGAGTTATATGGAACATTAGAGGTCATCTAATTCAACCTCCTGATTTTGTGATGAAGAACCTAAGGCCTAGAGAAATAGAATAATTTTCTGAAGGGGACATAGTAGGAAAGTAAGAATGTGAACCTGGGACTTCTCATTTTAGATCAAATATTTTTTTCACTACACTATGTTAATTCTGGTGTCTTTAACCCTTGCAAAAACCTTTGGTGGTGGTTAGGGGCCTAAGAACTCATTTAACAGAAACACTGAAGTATACTTGCTTAAGGTCATGGTGATTGTGAGAAAGACTCCGTATCCCAGAATACTTTGAGCCAAAGAACCACTGCAGAAAGGCCCATAGGCCGCCTAGGAGGGAGAGACTGATGGGATCCAGAAAGTGGCAGGGGAGCAAGAAAGTCATCTAACAGAGAAGAGTGAGGGGGATAAGCAGCAGGAACAAGGCTCAGTCTAGTGCTTCAGGGTTCCTGTGCTAAGGTATATGCACAGAAGTCACAGGGATCCAGCCATGCTGGTCAGACAAATTGGGGTGACAGATAACAGATGTGGTCTTTTAGAGGAGCCCCAATACTGATGTTATGGATTTGTTATTTGCTACCTAGTTTATTGGGGCAGTTGGGTGGCACAGTGGATAGAATACTGGACCTAGACTCAGGAAGAGTCAACTTTTGAATTCAAATCTGGCCTCAGACACATATTAGCTATGTGATCCTGGGCAAGTCACGTAACTGTTTGCCTCGGTTTCCTCATCTGTAAAATGAGCTGGAGGAAGAAATCACTCAGGTATTTCTGACAAGAAAACCCCCTGCAAGGATTGAACAACACAACCACAACAATAGCTTATTAGGTATTTCTCCAAGATTAAAACTGGTCCTTCTACCTTCAATAGACTCTCCTTCCTTCTCTTTGGAATTACTTCTGGATGATCTCCCGTATGGGAGCTCTTTATCTCTGTTCTATACAGAGATATTGTGTGTGAAAGATCGACTTTCCAACCTATTTTGTTTAGATATTGCTATATTCAAGGTAGAAGACTTTGTTCAATTGTCTCAGTCATGTCCGACTCTTTGTGACCCCATATGTGGTTTTCTTGGCAGAGATTATGGAGTGGTTTGCCATTTCTCTCTCCATCTTATTTTTATAGATGAGGAAACTGAGGCAAATAGGGTTAAGTGATTTGCCCAGGGTCAGATAGCTAGTAAGTGTCTGAGGCTGGATTTGAACTCAAGAAGATGAAGTTTTCCTGATTCTAAGCCCAGTGCTCTATCCATTGTGTCATCTAGCTACCTGAGATAGAAGAGTAATTTTGATTAATGGTTTATGGAGCTAGAATCATGACTTTATCATCACATCTCATACAGTCTTATCCTCCTGGAACAACAATTGCTAAAAGTCAGCGAAGGGACAAGGAGCTATAAGGCCAGTTTTACAGATCCAAAAAAACCCTGAGGCTTGGAGAGCTTAGGTAGGTTGCCCAAGGACATATATTGGGTTAATTGTATAGTAGGAAGAAGGAAGGAAGGAAACAAACATTTTAGTGAGTACCTGCTTCATACACGGTTTAATTTCTTTACAACTATTATGGAATTGAAGTCAGAGGACCAGGATTTGAATGCTGGCTCTGATCTTTCCTATCTGTTGACCTAAGATAAGTCATTTAACTTTTATGGGTCTCATTTTCCTCCATGGTAAACACACACAAAATGCACACACAAATACAAACAAATAAGGAGGATAGAACTAGATGATCTAGAAAAGTCCTTTCCATCTTATAGTCTATGATCAACAACCACGTCAGTTAAATATGGAAGGTGAAGTCTTATGATTTCTAAAGTCAATTCTTTTTTTTTTCAACAGATTTATGCTCATGAGATCCTCAACAGTCACTTTCTCCCTTTTTAAAAAATAGTTTTGAACATTCTTTATTTTTTAACCCTTACCTTCTGCCTTAGATTCAATACTGTGCATTGGTTCCAAGGCAGAAGAATGATTAGGGCTAGGCAATGGGGGTGAAGTGACTTTCCCAGGGCCACAGAGAAGAAGTGTCTGAGGCCAGATTTGAACATAGGCTCTCTTGTCTCAGCCTGGTTCTCTATCCAATGAGCCACCTAACTGCCCCTAAACATTCTTTAAAAAAAAAAAAACAAAACTTGAGTTCTAAATTCTCTCCCTCCCTCTTGTTCCTTCCATACCCACTGAGAAGGTAAGCAATATATCAATTATTCATGTGAAGTCATGCAAGATGTATTCCCATATTAGCATGTTGCAAAAAAGCAAGAAAAACAAAGAGAAAATTATACCTCAATTTGTATTTAAGAGTTCATCAGTTCTTTGTCTGGAGGGAGAAATAGTCACTTTCAATTCAACTCTTTGACTTCCTTAATGATACCATGCTTCAGAATGAAACTTTGTTTTTTTATTTACCAGAATCCTTTCCTCCTTTTTCATTCCCAAGGAAGGACACTCCCCACCACAGACCCCTTGCCCTCTCCTTTTTTTTTCTCTTGCAGAGAACCTGGTGCCATGGAAAGCACGTTAGTTCTTTCCATTCAAATCCTAACTGGAATGCTTCCTACCTCTGTGACCCTGGGCAAGTAACTTCAGCTATAAAATGAGGAGATTGGCCTAGTAGGCCTTTGAGACCCCCTCCAATCTAGAGCTTTCATTGCCTACATTTATTCCCTGCCAGGCAATGGTTGCCAGCCTATGGGCAGAATAATAGCTAATATTTATCTAGCTCTCGGAAGGTGTCAGACACTGTGCTAAGTGCATTTAATTATCATCTCATTTGACCATCACAACTACTCTGAGAGATAGGTACTATTATTATCTTTATTTAACAAATAAAGAAACTGAGGCAAACAGAAATTGAGTGACTTGTCTATGGTCCCAAAACTAGTGTATATCTGAGGCTGGACTTGAATTCAGGTCCTTCTGACTCCAGTTCCAGTGCTGTACCCAGTGTGCCACCTAGCTGCCCCTAGAAAAGTGATGGAAGGGATAGAAGTAGAGAAGCTACAGATTTATTGTAAGGGGTCTGTCACTAAAGTGGGAGGTTGCAAAGAAGTAAATAGCTTCTATGGACTGAATAAATAATACATCATTATACATATTATTTTTTTTACATATATCTCTATCTCGTAAGAAAGGAAGGCATTTAGATGCCTTATTAGATTGAGAACTAGGCCTATAAGATGGGAGGTCCAGGGTTGAAATTTGGCCTTAAACACTTCCTAACTGTGTGACCCTGGGAAAGTCACTTAAGCTCCATTGGCTAGCCCTTGGCACTCTTCTACTTAGAACCCAGTATTGATTTTAAGACAGAAGGTAAGAGTATTTTTTAAAAGAATATTTAGGTGATATGGGGATTAATAAAATTAAAAATAAAATTTGAAAGCATTACTGAATATGCTAACCTTTTGTGATTATTTAAGTACTAGATACAAATAATGCATCATGTCTGTTTTTGAGGGAGATGTGGGAAGGGTCTGGAAAACTTACAAAAAAATAGTCTTCCAGGCAATTTGAAATTATGCCCAAAGGGTTATAAAGCAATGTATACCTTTGGATCCAGTAATACCACTACTGGCTCTGTATCCCAAAGAGATAAAAAAAAATTGGAAAGGATCTGTTTGTACAAAGATATTTATAGCCGCTCTTTTTGTGGTGGCAAAGAATTGGGAACGAAAGGGATATTCCTTAATTGGGGAAAGACTGAACAAGTTGTGGTTATATGATGGTGATGGAATACTATTGTGCTATATGATGATTTCAGAAAGACCTGGAAAGACCTGCATGAACTAATGCAGAGTGAAATAAGCAGAACCAGGAGATCATTATACACAGTAACAGCAATATTGTGGAACGATCCAATGTGATAGACTTTGCTACTAACAGCAATACAATGATCCAAGGCAATCCTGAGGCCTTATGAAAAAGAATGCTATCCACCTCCAGAGTCAGAAGTCCAAAATTCTGAGAAGCACTACTAGAAAGATTCCCAATCTTTTTTGATACCCCTAGATCAAAAGAGAGACTTGCTTCTGAGAGTCAGATGGACCATTCTATGGTAGGGTATGCCTGATGAGGGAATGTTGGTTTATTTACCACATTTTGAACACATTACCTAAACTGAGTGTGTGGGGACTTTGTTTCTAAGAAATAAAAGTAAAAGCAATTACTTGAGTCTTTGCCATAAAAATCAATGAAAATACTCTGGGAAAGGTTTGAATTGATGAAAATCAAGGAGTCACAGAAAAGAAGAAGACTCTCTCTGTTGCAATTGCAGGCTTTTGTAGATTGCTCTGTTTGGTGAAAACCCCCAAAATGTACATGAGTGGAGGAAGAGGGTGGGATGAGGAAATGTTATGTGGTACAGTTACACTGCTAATCAGCCTTTGTGAGTTAAAGACTCAAATCGAATGTTACTCATTACCACCTCCAACCCCCTAAAAAGCCTCCTTTAGTGTGCTTTTGAGTATAATGTAATGAATTATATTTTTAATTGTAGTGGAGAGGGAGAACCAAACACTTACTTTTCCTTGTGTGAGAGAAGAGGGATCTAGCTATCATCACCTTCTGTGGGAAACCCTTAAACTCAGAAAAAGAACTGAAAAAAGTAGCAGGTCAACTTAAAAACTAAGAAGCCGTGTAATAATGGATTGTCCGTGGTATACAGAATTTTTTTTTTAAAGGCTCTGTTCATGTTTCTCTTGACTGAAAGGCCATTTAGCTTGTATATTCTCTCCCCCACCCCACCCCGAGAATGACCTCATTCTTCAGAAGCTGTTCTTCAGACTACAAAGAGTTTATCTTAGTCACCCACAGATGTGGTCTTTGGTCACTGCTGGACCCTGAGAAAGCATCGTGGCCCTTCGTCCTACTCAGAAATGAAGTTGTCACAGATGGAAATATCGATAGCCTGGCATTTTCCTGTCATGGATCTTGTGGCTTTTGTGGTAGCACCCACTCTCTCTTCTCCTTTCTCTTCATGGCCAGGCAGCAACCTCATTGAATTAGGTGGTTGGCAGGAGAAAAGAGCAAGCTAGGGCCACTAAGGATAGACTCTGGGGCAGAGGGTGAGGAGAGAAACTTGGTAATACTTCCAGTCCATATATTGATTCAAAACCTATTATTCTGAACATCTAATATGTGATTAGTATCGAAAGAGGTCTTGTGATTGAAGAAAAATTGTTGTTTTGCTATCTGATTTTAGGAGACACAATTATCTTTGTGTCTTGGTATTGGATGTTGGATGTTTATTAGGTGTAGATGTGGGGTGTGTGTGTGTGTGTGTGTGTGTGTGTGTGTGTGTGTGTGTGTGTGTGAAGGTTAGAAAGGCACAGTGTGGAGAAAAAAGGATTGTCTTCTGTGAACTTTAAGGATGACCTTCTTGTTGGGGATAAATCCGGGTCTTTTTAAATTAATGGAGATATGGTACTATTTTTTTCTTGTTTTTTTTTTTTTTTTTAATTTTTCCCTGGTTTTCCCAAGGGAGAAATTAGTTAGTTAGCTAAGTGTCACAAGTGCTACCAGGTTTCCTGGTTCTCTCAGAAAGAGCTTTGATTAAAAAAAATAGATGTAACAATAAAAGGCTGCTGCAGAATGGAGGGAAGCTGCCTCTAATGAGGTCCCTCGCTTTGAATCCATCTGTATGGAACAGGTTCAGATCTTAGGGAGTTTGACCTATAAAGGGAGGAGCTAAGGATCTTTTTTCTTGTTTTTTTCTGCCTCCTTACACACTCCCTCTACTGAGCCCTGGAGAAAATAATTTAAAAACTTTGATTGGACTGGGACAATCCTGAAAGACTTATGATGGGGAATGCTATTCATTTCCAGAGAAAGAACTGCTGTGGCTGGATAGATGCAGACCAAAGCATATTATCTTTCACACCAGTGTATCTATGGTTTTATTTTGGAGTTTAATTTTGTATGTGTGTGCTCTTACAACAATGACCAGTATGGAAATGTGTTTTGCATGATAATAGAAATTAAATAAAAATATTATAAAATAATAAAACTTTGGACTCATGATGAGGGTATCCCTTCAAAGTAGGGTAGAATGATATTCAATATGCTTTGATTTAAGGGATAATCAACGAATCAATAAACCCATCCCATTTAATTCTCCTATCAAATAGATATCTACCTAATACTTTCAACTAGTTATAGGTACTTTTTTTTTCGAATCAATCAGTTAATCATTCAATCTAAAGCATTGGAAAAACTTGGTTATGAGGCAGCTCGGTAGCTCAGTAGATAGAAAGCCAGGCCTAGAGATGGGAGATTCTGGGTTCAAATGTGGCTTCAGATACTTCCTAACTTTGTGATCCTGGGCAAGTCACTTAACCTCCATTGCCTAGCCCTTACCGCTCTCCTACCTTGGAACTAATTCACAATATTGATTCTGAGAGGGAAAGGAAGGGTTTAAAAAAAAAAGGAAAGAAGAAAAACCTGGTTAATCAGTTTGGAAGGAATGAAGTCAATTGGATGAAGTGAAATGATGCTTCACAGGAGTTATATTTTTTATTGGCTGAGGAGAAGTGATCATGTCCTATAGATCTTCTATAAAGCAGCAACTCAGTTTGGAACCCAAGCCTTCCAGTATCTGGCCAGTGACTGGAAGAAGCAGTTCTAGCCCCAAAAAGGAATCAATTAAAGAGGGGGGAGAAGGAAAGGACCTCTCTATCTCTTCCCTACTGGCACCCTAGCCCCACCTTGACTGGAAGAAGATGTGTGAATTTTGAAAGGTCCAGCTGATTTTGGGCATCCCATCAGCATCCCAATCTCATCCCTGGAACAGCTGGTGGCAGTTTCTTTAGTGGGAACTAAGGACAAATTAGACTTACTGAGATAAGGCAACTTCAGGACTCTACAAGAAGGCCAGTAGAATACTACCTCATACCTAAGGGGAACACCTTGGAGACTCCAACAAAAGGATTTCAGGAGCTGTGAATTACCTCAGAATTAAGTAAGCTTGGACTGACTTTCTCCTGCAGAATTTTGGATATTGTGTTCTATACCAATTGTTCTTACTATGACATCTTAGGAAATATTGCTTTCAAAAAGCTAGTTAAGTCTGGCTAATTGCTATCAGTTGATAATCATTGAGGGAAGCTTACAAGTAGGAATATCTTGTCCCTTTGAAGTCTCTTGGAACCCTGAGGAGAGAAGTAACAGCCTGGCTCTGGGGATCTAGGCTAAAAATTAGAATGAGAGTTGGAAGTCACCCTAGAGCCTGGGCTACATGTATGTAAAATATTTGTTATTTGGTTGTTTTTTAGTTGCATCTGACTATTGATCCCAAGTGGGGTTTTCTTGGCAAAGATACTAGAATTGTTTGCCATTTCCTTCTCCAGCTCATTTTCACAGATGAGGAAAGTGAGGCAAACAAGGTAAAGTGACTGGCTCAGGGTCACCCAGCTAGTAAATGTCTGAGACTGTATCTGAACTCAGGTCTTCCTGACTTTAGCAATGGGCCACCTAGTTGTCCCTATATAAAATGTAGAAAAACAATTCATTTCCTCTACTCCAAAGTTCTATATTTAAAAAACAAAAAAGACATAAGCATATATTAACAAAGACTTAAATATGAAGCAGGAATTTATAATTCCTTATACTCTTCTGGGAGACTGACACTTAGAGTAAAGCATGAGACATTCGGTCAGTCTTTTGATTTGTCATTTCACCTTCACTTTAGGGCCTTCCCAAGGAACAAGTCTCTCAAGGTCTATGTCTTCTGGCAAGCTAGGCCAGAAGCTGGATTCTTCTTCCAGCGGGTGATCATCTTCCACAAGGAGAGTATAGTGAAAGAAAATTCCTCTGACTGCCAATCAGCTATAACTAAGGGAATCAGGAGTTCCTGGTCTCTTGAACTCTCATGTCCTACCAGGTCTCAGGTACTGGGAATGAAGAGACACAAGCAAATATAGTGTTCCAAAAATCTTTGTGCAGTTTTAAGCTGTGCAGTTTAAGTTGTAGGCTCATCAGTATTAAAAATCATCCAGTCCAAACTCTTCATTTATATGGATAAGGAAATTGAGAGCCAGAGAAGACATGATTTTTCCAGGGTTATACAGGTTTCCAACATCAGAACTGGAATTAAAACCCATGTCTTCTAACTGAAAATCTTGCATTCTTTTTTTTTAAACCCTTACTTTCTGTCCTAGTAACATCTAAGACAGACAGGCAAGGGGTTGACAGTCCAATTTAAGGGATTTGTCCAGGGTTACATGGCTAGGATGTATCTGAGGCCAGATTTGAACTTGGGTCCTCCTGGTTCTAGGCCCAGTGCTCTACCCACTGTGCCATCTAGCTGTCCCTGGAATTCAACAGTCTTTAGCACTTGAAGAACAGACTTATTAAAATGACTAGCTAGGAAATAACATGCTTAAGGGATAGTAAAGGTAGGGGATTTTCCCTTATGCAGAAGCCACTGTGGTTTTTTTTTTTTGAGACTAAAAGAGGGTTTAAAATTTTCTTAATGACCTTTCATAATTGCTCTGAAGAGCTTATGGTCTTTCCCAAAGCAGGTTAAGAAGTGGCTGCCTCATGACACATCCCAGAAGATAGCCGCAGATGGCTACCAGTAAACAATAGCTAATTCTCTTGGGAATTTTTGAGACATTTAGTATGTTAGTATCACTCAGAGTTACCTGGCCCTCTAGACCAAGGTGTTAAACTTCATACAGTGTCTGATTCAGAAAAAAAGTTGAAAAAAAAGTCAAGGAGACAAACTAGTTTGGGCTGACTCTGCTAACACCGCAGAAGCTCTCTTTTAGACCGAGGAATAGCTAGGAAAGAATAAAGCAAATTTACTTTTTGGTAGAGATGATTGCATAGTCCAATTAACATGTTTAATTTTTAGCTTAATAAGTGAATTCACTTGTGTGGCCACTAAAGTCAGCTCTCTTGTGCTTCCTTAAGGGAACCTTGGTAAAAGAAAGCAACTAGAAAATATTAACTAAATTAAGCTTGTATATTTAGTTTCATATAGCAACTCTACCTGCCATGAGACTAGACAGCTGAGAGTTGGGCTGAGACCTTGAGGGTCTGGTTCCCCAAGAGTCCCTGAACCTTCAAATCACTTGCTTCCATCACTGGAGATCCTTCTATCAACTGATACTCTGACTGGACTCACTCTCCCCTGGTTAACCTATTTCAACTCTCTGTTATTCTTTCCCATTTCAGTCACACTGAATCTCAGACTTTGGAAGAACAGATTCCTCTCCCCAATCTTAGCTGTCTGTTCACATTCTCCACTAAGTCCTTAATGCCCCACTTCCCTTCTGTTCTCCCCTCCACTGTGCTCTCTAGAGCTCCCACTTTCCATTTTTTTTCATTTTTTTTTCATTTCATTTCATTTTCATTTCATTCCCTCTCTCCATCTTTTGGTTTTCACCTAGATCTGGCTTCCTCTAAATAATGCTGCATCCCTGGCCATCCTTTCCAGTCCTGGTTGTACCTTCTCTCATATACCATCCTTCACAGGTGACTGTTGGGAAGGGGAACTACTTATTTCCTGCTAACCAATGCCATTTCCAGAATTTCCCCCTTGCCAATACTCAGCAAGCTCTCCTCCTCTGAAATTTGTTTTCTGTCTTGGTGAACACCCAGGACATTTTCCTTCTTTTTCTTAGTGAGTTCAACGCTAGTTTCATGGTCTCCTTCTCTACTCCTCTAACCCAATATTAGGGAACTTTAATTTACAGGTTTGTGTTCTCTTATGTACAAAGGGCTCCCCCCTTACATGTAGCATGGGAGGGTCCTTGTGTGGCTTGAAGGGAGGCAGAATAGACATCTCTAACCTCTTCTTTCCTCTCTCCATCTCACCCTTACCTTAACGCCATCTCCATGTCATTTCTCCAAGGGAGATTTTATTTCCTGCCAGGAGGGGAAAGGGAGGTTGGGGTCAGAAATTTGGCTGCTCTCCTCTCCTCAGAGAATTACATCTATCCATTCATTCCCTTAAATATTATTATTCTAGGGGATATGGTTTTCAGAGAAAGTCCCATACCAGTGGGCTTTGGGACTCAGGTTATACTTAAATCTTCTAACTTCCAAATTCCTCAATTTACTAAGCTGTTAAGACCTATTCCTCTACTCAATAGTGGGCTAGTAAATGTTTAACAATCAGCTCTCAAAAAAAAAGTATGCACTCCACACTTTTCAGTTTAGTCTACATTAGTAAAGCATTTCCCAATAGTTTTTTGAATCTAGACAATCAATAAAACAGTAATTCAAGCCCTGATATGCAGTGTCTGGTGATTTCCAAGATGTAAATACTCATAACAATGTCTCTGGAGAGGCCATATCCCCTGCCTCTGCTCTAGCTCAGCTACACCCAGAGATAGGTATCCCCTTGATCGTGTCCTTGATCATTACCCACAAGTGTTCTACTTCCATCTGCAAGAACTCTGAGATTTATTTACCCAATTATAATATTTAATCATTCATATTTCTCTATGATTTACCTATTTCTATTTCTTGCCCTCACTGTAACTTATGATCCTTCCACCCATCCCTATCTGCCTAGACCAGGATTGGTGAAGTATTGGCATGTTTGCTGAGCTAAGGTGGGGGGCTGCTCTGTTCCCCCTCTTCCCAGCGCCTGAGGACATTTTTGCATGCCTCTCCCATCTCTCCAGCCTCCCAAAGTGAGCACTTCCTCCCTCTGCTCTCTGGAGTAGTGGGATGGCAGGGGGAAGCTCACAGGCAGCTTGAAATTGTAGTTTGGGCAGGAGAACTTGAAAACTTTCACCAGTGCTGTCCTAGACACTTTTGGCTATACTTTTCTCCTTGCCCAAACCTGATTTCTCTGTGAACCAGTTCAGCTGAACACTGCTATTGACTCAAATTCCTTGTTTACCAGTGCCATCACCACTAATACTTTGTTAAACCCCCATTTTGAATTATTCTCACCATCTTTCTACTTTGCTCCTCACATGCTACTGAATAGAGTTGGTGGAAATCACAAAACATACTGACTAGGTCCACTCCAGATTTATGTTATATAATCTCAAAAGGACATCAAAGCAGTCCTAATCTTCTCTCACCGATTCTTTCTTCAAGGCAGCAGTCCCAAACTTTCTCTTCTCTCTACAAGCTTCCCACAGCACCCTTTACCTTACAAACTCCTTGAAGAGAGAAACTCTGTTCTCTTTTTCTTTTTAAGCCTACTGCTCACCACCTGGTAAAGAGTTAATATACGATTGTTGATTCCTTTTTAGATAGTATGGGCCCAGATCACCTTAGCTTAGACATCTTACCACTATGGATCTTCTCATTATATTTAAACCAGATTTTCCTATTTCAGTGTGTCAATCTGAAAGCTTACCCACAATTCTACTTTTTAGAATATCTGTTTATATCTCTTTCCAGATATAAATTGATTTGTGATAGAAGACATTGCATGGGAATAGACAAGAGAACAATAGTAATCTTCTAGTAAGTAAACTTTGCCAATACATCCAGTCTTACTGGAGCTTCATCTAGGACACATAATATTAGAAGTATGGTCACATGAATGAAAACATCCTTTATTTTTTTGCTAAAATTAACAGCAGCAACAAAAACTCTTTTCTATAGATAGAACAAAGCTGAGCTTAGTTTCAGAGGGACACACGAATACCCAAAGTCAATGACTGTGGACCCTTTCTGAGACACCCACAATGCTTAAGTCATATACTGTACCACTGTATCCTATTTTTAGTTGACTCAGTGCAGGTCAGACATACTAACTAACCCCCAAAGCAGGTGACCTGGAGGCTTTCTAGGGAGAAGCCTGCCTCTCAAAGGAGTTTTTTTTTTAAATTCTAACCAGTCCTGAATGATTCCAGAGACCAGAAGAGTAAGGTCTGGCCTGAGAAATGTCATAGCTTTAGCCAGAGGGCAGAGCTGCCAAAGGGGCAGTCCTGCTAGAAAATCCTTCCATTTCTGACTGGAATGAAGAAATTAATTGTGCCCTCAGTCCATAGGTGGATAATGTGACTTTTAATGGATGATAAATATAATGATGACAGTAACAGCTAATGATATGATTGGAAAGGAGCCCACTCAATTTTGCCATGACTGGAAGATGCACTCTCTTGGTTATTAAAGCATCTAGGAGCCATTTAAAATGAGATGTTCTTTTTAATGGGATGAGCTCATTACAGTGGTACCCTAGCTCTTCCTAAAGTTCATAGCAATTAAAATCAGAAATAAAAATACAACTGCCAGAGGAGTTTGGCAATATAATTGTTGTATTTGGTGTTTTCTTGTTTAATGGCTTATTTCTTTTCAAATAAATTCACTCGAATCACATTGAATAAAACAGAGCAAACAAAATGTCACAAGAACTTAAAACACTCTGACCTTCAAAAATGTCAAATTTAAAATTCTCTCCTTGTAGGTAAAACACTTTTGGATACTATTTCCATCTCCAGATTGGAAATTAAGTCAGGGAGGAAATAGCCTATTCTTCCTTTTATCTGTGTTTAGACTGTAGACAATCTATGACTGTTTTGAGCAGTATAAAATTTGGCTGAGTGATGGCAGTTGAGTGATACAGAGTAAATTGTTTATAAGAATTGATTGTATACAAAGCTTGATTACTCCTCTATATCATTTTAAACCTACTTGCTGTTAGCATAATTTAAAACGTATTTTTAAAATATTATGTTACTTCCTCTGCGTGTAGTCGATTTTTTCCCCTTCACTTGAATTTCCATTACGACTTGTAATTTTCCTAGGGAAATTCAGTATGGTTAAACATTAAAGAGAAGCAAATCCATTTTCAGACCTATGTTTAAACATGAAAACCATTTGCCTACACCTAACAAAATATCCTTCATCCCTTTGTAAAGAGAATGTTAACTCAAATAGATGTTAAGTCTTTCCCCATCCCTCCACCTCCAGCAGCCATTTAGACTTTTCATCTCATTATTTCTCACACATGTGCCGGACTACAATTTAAATGCAAATGATCCCCCTCTTTATTATCTGCAAAGTTCACAGCAGACTGTGTACAGTTTGTGACTGTGCTGATGCATGTGAAAATTAAACCACAGTTCATCTGTATTCGAATACATTCATTATCCTGGGTAAATTCAAAAGGGCGATTCATCACTGGTTTTAAATTATACACTCCAGTTGCAGTGTACCAAGGTTTACGGAGAAACGACTTTCATTTACGGCACAGGAAGGCCTTCCTACAATCACTGGGACCTCGGAACTTCTTCCTCTGTATCCCTGCAATTAGTTCTCAAAGACACCAGGTAATTGAAATAAGAAACTCCATTTTAATGTGAATAAATTACTTGAGTGGAAAAGGCGCATTTATGGTAATGCTACAGACCACTAGAGGACCTCTAAGCATTCTAGACCCCACCAAGAATTTTGCCACATCAGTCTAAAATGCAACAGAACTATGATCAGTGATTCACTGAACCATTACTTCAGTGCTTTTTCTTTTTCTTTTCTTGTAAATCCAGACCTTTCAAATATAAAATTATTTGAAAATAACTCGTTGGTGGAGATAGATTATGAAAAGAAAAAGTAGAAACTTGTCCAAACCTAGCACACCGGGGTGAAAAATACTCCCTCTTGGGCAGCTATCAGATGGCTATTTAAATTAAATCCATTCAGATTCTATGAATCTAAATGGAATGTAAAACACTGTATTCTGAACTCAATACTGAGGTGAAGCAATCAGCTCCTAGATACTAGGGCGAGGACCATGAAGGAAGCCTGGGAAAGCATAGCACCAGGCTTTTGCATTAAAATGTGCCAATTACTTGTGTCCACAGTGGAATAGAAGCATTTTCAAAACCACTGAAACAAGGTCCTATCTACAAATAATAACCAGAGCCTTAGGAAACTGATGTAACTCACACATAGGTACAGGAAACTATATTAAATGCTCCATGCTAGGATGAAAGCATTTGGTGTTTCATTTTATCAACTTATTTTAAGGTATGTATATTTGTGTGTGTCTGTATATCATATTCACATTCATATTATATACAAAATATGCATGTATATATACACACATATATGCATAGGCATGAGTATACACAAACACACACACACACACACACACATGCTACATGATAAAAGCCTTTTTGTGACCCTCTCCTGAAAGGACAGTTTAAATTAAATTGTCGCTTTAAGAGAGGGATATAAAAAAGCTTTTTATCTAATTTGGTTTTTCTAATTTGGCTGGATCTTATTAAGCTTCCAGGAAAAATCATCTAGTACCTTGGTTTAGAATATGAATTCAGACTCCAATAGTTAGATATAGGATGAGTTAACTTTTTTTACTTTTTTATCATGGAGACTCAAAATGATTCCCCAAAGCAAGTTAAGGTTATTTTTATACAGGCAAGTAAGAAACGAGAACTATTAGCACCTAGTAAATTTAGGCTATAGAGGCCAGCCACTCGGAGAATTCTGATCTCCCTCTCCAGCCCCACAATGAACCTCGTTTTCTTCTTCATTCCATATGCTTATTTCAAATCTTCACTTCACAATGCCCAGGTAGGCATTGCCTGAAAAACCATTTTCTTTGATTAAATCCAATCTCTTTGATTAAAGTAATGGTTTGGACATCCAAACTGATCAGTTTGCTACTGCCTACCTTGACTGTCAAGCTTACGTAGACCGAAAAAAACAACCCGTGCTATCAACTGTGCCCATCAATTTTATACATATTGATACTGTCCAAGGGCACCCTATTTTGCAAGAAAAAGTTTCTAGCCTTGTTGTGGAGATTATAAATTCGAGGATTTTTTTTGGACAATGTTCACATAATTGTTGTTTAATCATTTCAGTTGTGCTTGATTCTTTGTGACCCCATTGGGGGTTTTCTTGGCAAGTATCTGGAGAGGTTTGCTATTTCCTTTTCCTGATCCATAATTATGAGACTTCTATTCTATGCATCATCATTTTTAATGCTAATATTTAATGATATAACCTGGATTCATTTTAATACCTTACACCATCTCTTGATTTCTTAGACTTTTTTGTATGGTGACAGATTCAATTTCGAAAACTTGTATCAGTCAACAATAAAAAGAGACATTTACATTTGGCTTGATTGTCATTTATTTTTCTTTTAAATAAAGTTCCCTTGAAAGTATGCAGTAATCAGAAGGAAGGGAAATCCCAGGACATGATTCCCCCACATTTTTTTCGTACAGCCCTATATAGTTTAAATTATAATTTAAAAACACACACACAAAAAAATGAGACGGCACAAGTATCAGTGCGGCCCTGACTGTCTTCATTTTAAGTTAGTTCCCTGACTTTTCATACATCTTTCGTATAATAAATGTATTTATGAATGTTTGAATATGTATTACATACATTGTAAATGTACAAATAATTGACTTACTGGCATGGTTAGTAAAGATGTACATATTGCACAAGATGAGCTTCTTGCTGACTTAAATGATGTACCTACAGTACATTTCTTTGAAAGCTCAACATCCTAAACAAGTTATATTATTCTAGACTAAGCCAAGTAAAACACAATGATTGAGAAATTAATTAGGCTACAAAAACGGGTAATTCTAAGTCACTTTGTATTGGGCCCAAACCTTCTTCTGGCCCATTAAATCCTAGCTCCCCTCTAGCTCCCCTTCTTCCTGAGGATCTGAAAGTGCTTGGAGAGCAACATCCCCTTGGGCTAGACAGCGGTTGGAGGGTGGAGCACAACTCGCAATGGGCCATTCGGCTGGCTGCTGCGAGACAGTGGCAAAGTCTGGATACGTCCCATATTTCTAAAGTGGAGTACCTAAAAGGCATGTAAGACCAGCCTACCGGGGGCTGTTAAGGTGGAATCTAGAGCTCTACGTGAGGACAGTTTTTACAGGTGGTGTGTTCCTCTAACAACCTCAAATACATTCCTTAGCGTGGCTTTACATATCAGACAAATGGAAGTAAATAAAAATCCCATTCCAAATGTCATCTCAGCTGCATTTTGTGTATGTCCTTTTGGCTTGCAATCATCCTAAGAAAGAGCTGGACTGCTCCCAGAGATGTGGGAGGCCCCTCAGTCCATGGTTCAGAACCTAGGGGGAAAAATTGCCTTGATTCGGCGAAGGAAAATCTCAGCGGCCCACACTGCTGAGCTTGAGTTAGACCAGAGTCAAGAGCGAGGGAATCGAGAGCTGTCCTGCGTCTACCTATACAGCCTCACGCACACTTCCTAGCATGAAAGTGCATGAAAGGAAATTACTGGAATAAATGCTATGGGTTTTCTTTGTTGTTATGAAACACCAAAAAAAGGCTTCTCCAAAGCCTGCAGAGGGTCTGTTCCACTCCTGTGTGGTGTTGTTTATTCCTGAAGCAAGGTCTCTCTCCAGTTAAAGCCTCCAGTTGGTCCATGTGTAAGGGGGAGAATGGGTGGATCTGTCAGCTGCCAGACTCCCGTTTCTCCTAATTCTTCACAGGAACAAAACCCTAGATATGGAATCTATAGTAAGAATGGAAAAGAGAGGGAAAAGATAGAAATTTAATGCCACGAATGCAAATTTTTTTTCATCAATTTAATGGCCTGTTACCAAAAACAAATAAAATAAACATAAATGGTTAAGTGTAAAATCTTACCAGAAGCTCAGCCTTTTATAAGATAGACAGATTCTAATGAATTAACAACAAACAAGCCAAATATATTTTGATTCTATGTCCCTTTGCAGGGCTGAAGTTACTCTACCTTGCTCTTTTCATATATCTATATCTATATCTATACATATATTTTCATTTATTTATTTATATTATATATCTACAGATATGCATATCTATATATTTATGTGTGTGTAATGAGGATTTGCTCCCCAGAACTCTAAAACCCAGCTTCCTATGTTCCCTCTCACAGTATGTGCTAATGTTGGGAAGATATAAGTTTTGTGTAGCTCTGCCCCCCTCTCTCTCTTCCCTTGATTGAGCTGGGAAAGCAGGCTTTATGCCAGGCAGGAGAATCTTCACATGTGAGTTTACTTTTTGTTAGATAATTAGTTTGAACTCCTATTTCTTTTAGTTTTATTTTCTTTCTACTTCAACTGATTATTAATAAACTTTACAAAATATAATACTTGGAGTTATTGGATATTAATTTTAAATCTTACATATATTTATCTCTATATACACACATATATATACACATAGATACACACATATTGTACATAGAGGTGTATATATATATATATATAAATACACACAGATATATAATCTTCATGTTCATACATATAATTGTAATTGTATTATATAAAATACATTTTAAAAGAAATCTATAGTTAGTAGCCATGGTAACTCATGAAACTCAAGAGAAATATAAAAATGTTGTTTTGGCTAATGTGGCTCCTTCCTACTTCATACACACAAATACACATATTTAATTATTTAATTACTGGTACTCTAAATGTGAGACTCTTATCCAATCCTAAAAGGACATTATAATAGCAGAAATGAATTACATCGACTTTAACTTTCTTGTTATCAATAAAATCAGAAGATAGGAGGGAGTATCATATAAATGGAAAGATGGCTCTCAGGTTCTTCTTAGAGAAGCAAATAAAGACTTTGAATGATTATGGTTTATCATCCACCTAAAAGGCAATATGAAATATTTCCTGTAATACTTAGTCATTTCATGTTGTAATGCTCACAAAATCTTTTTTTAAAAATCCACCATGAAGATAATTGTAGCTTCTCCATCAACATTGACTGTAGATGTCAGGTTTCTTTTAGCCCTACATAGAAGAATGATTCTATACAATTCTCTAAATTAAAGTAAGATACTCTTTGATACTTGGGGATAATGGCAAAACTGTGTTGGAAAAATATGTTTTGGGAATAAGAAATGAGAGACCAAAGACTTGTGGACATGTCATGAATATATTTTTTTTTGAGGAAAATAATCAGGAGGCAATGGATGTGTCAAGCACCAAACAATATAAAAATGAAGTTGATTATATTTTAGTAGATAATAAATTACTTGTTATTGATATTGGAACCCTTCCTGGATTAACTATTTGGGTACGGTCAGACTGGTGACTTCAGGAAAAGATAAAAATTAATTGAAAACTAGAAGAATAAAAAGATGGTATGCAATTAAAAGAACTCCAACTTGACTTGCAGAGATAAGCTGTAGATGCTGAAAAATGGGACCTGGATAAAAGAAAGAACATCTACACCAACTGTAACCATTTCCTAGATAAGTTTAAATAAAATAAATTAGTTGACATGAAGAGACCAAAAGAACCTTGCTCTCCTAGCCAAGAACAGAGCTCTGGCATCCAAAGATGACACCAGTTTAGAATGCAAGGTCATTTGTCAAATCTTATGAGAAGGATAGTAGAGGATTCTCTGCCATAGAGCTTCATCAAATAGCAGGAAGGCAATTGTAAAATAGACATTAAAACAACCCTAGAGTTTTAGTTCATATCAATTAATTGACAAATCATTTAATTAACAAACCAATTATTGTGGAAAAAAAAGATGGATATAAAGTCAATGTTGAGAGTGGATTATGGGAAGATAGAAATTCTGATACACTGTTGGTGGAGGTATGACGTGGATTTCAACTGCTGTTGTCACTCCATCCTCCAAAATAGACTATACCTGGAATGAGCTAAACTATGAGGTAGAACTTGTCTACACCTCAGACATTTTTCAGCCTGTCACAACTTCTCTATCCACCATCTTGAGTTACAATCTTCATCAGTGGAGGTAGAACTCATATCAAACAGTCCACAGATCCATTAGAGTATTGTAGTCAATAACCCTGTTAACTTTTTTTTTTTATATATAAACTCTTAACCTTCCATCTTAGAATCAGTACTATGTAGGCAGAAGAGCAGTAAAGGCTGGGCAATGGAGGTGAAGTGTCAGAGGCCAGTTTGAAACCAGGACTTCTTGCCTCTAGGGCTGGCTCTCTCTATCCATTGGGCACCTAGCTGCTCCAACCCTATTCATTTTTAAATAGTCGTTGGTAAATTAGAGCAGCCTGACTAATTAAAGTTCAGGAGTAATCCACATGTAGAGGCATGTTCTTACCTTAAGGAAATTCTATGCAAAAATAGGAAATTATAGTAATAGCTAGTGCTCTTATAGATTTACTAATGTTTTCTCACAATGACTCTAAGGGAATACTACATTACCAAAGGATTCACCGCAGGTTCCCTTCAAATTACACATTTTTGTATCTCGGCTAAATGCAGAGATCTTGGAAAAATCAGGATCACAGAAATTTTGGAGGACCAAAGGACAAAGACTTGGTGGGCAGGTATGCATGAGTTAAGAATCTTCAGGTTTGGGGTTCCAGTGGGTTTTTGAAGGGCTTATGTCCACCCTTTTAGGGATGGAGAAAAAAGAGAAAGGCAAGCCATACCAGGGATCTCTGTACTTGTCCTTTGTTGGGCCAAGAACAAGAGAAGCCTTATGGCTGTGGGCAAGGGAAAGTGGAGGCAATGAGATTGGGCACAAATGCAGGAGACTCAGTGAATTGGGATTAGACTGGAGCCATCTGGAGGAGGTGGAGAATGGTTAAGCCAAGCAAAGATGGGCGAGATCAGATTGGGCTGAACAGATTTAGTTGGTAAGAAGTCAGTGTGTTCTCTAGACCTAGACAAATTCCAAAAATGTGGTCTGATTGGCACAAAGTACAGGGGGATCATGATCTACTCTAAGGCTGCCTTATGGTTATCATTTAAGTGGCAACAATATATGGTTAACTCATATTGAGCTGGTAGTCATTTAAAGCCCCTAAATCTCTTTCCCATGAACTGTTGATGGGTCAGGTCTTTCCCATACTGTATTTACATAATTGATTATTTTAACCTAAATAAAAGACTTTACGTGTATTCCCAACGGGTTCTAGCTTGTTGGTTTCAGGCTAACATTCCTGACAGTTAAAAGCATTTAGATTCTGTAGCATCTAGCACAAACATGCAGTCCATGCCAATGTTTGAACCAGATTAAAATATAATTAGGAAATATTTAACAAAATAAAAAAATACAATAGAACATAGGTAGTTAATATGTAGCTTTCTAAGTCAATATGTTGCTCCCAGGGATCCCTAAGTAAGATTT
The DNA here is from genome assembly GCF_016433145.1 of Gracilinanus agilis. Lineage (NCBI taxonomy): Eukaryota > Metazoa > Chordata > Mammalia > Didelphimorphia > Didelphidae > Gracilinanus > Gracilinanus agilis. The sequence goes on along the minus strand of NC_058132.1, from coordinate 209,517,086 downwards.
AGTGACCTCATTTCTATTTGAGTTTGACACCAATGATAGAGCATATTAGCTATTTTCTTCAAATTGGATTAGGAGGAAAATAGGAAAGTTTGGTCTGCAAAAACTATTTTGGATATGAAAGAATGCCAGGGTGGGGAAGCTTCAAAACCAGACTTTCCCAAATTAATTTGGCAACAGGAACCTTGGGGATTTTAAAAGAGTTTAAAAGAATCCATGTATGCTTGATTAAAGGGAAACTGCTTCTATTTTGGTGAAAAATTAAGGAAATCAATTTTGTTCTAATATTGAAATACTGCTATTGAAATTAGGTGATTGAGTTGGAGCACCTTCCAGGAGATCACATGACCAGCTAATTATTTTTGATACCAAATGGGTTTCCCCATTTGCAAAATGGGCATGAAAGGATCTGCCTCTGGAATGTTATGAGGAAAAAATGAGATAAGATCAGTAAAGTGCTTTGTGAATCTTCAAGTGTTATATAACCACTCTATTATTATAATAATGCTCATTAATTCTAATAATTATAAATAATACCACTAAACAAGTATATAAATTATGTAATGAATTACATACTTAATAATATTATTTATAATACTATTATAATATATTCTGCTGGGGGAAAATACATCCATCAATAGAGTTTCTTACAGAATCTATTCTCATCATGTGAAATAGCACAATTCTGCAGAGCAGTTTAAGAAATGCTAGGCTAAATTCAATTTTTTTATATCAGCAATTTAATCCGAATGGAATTACTTGCTATGGGGAGTTTGCGATTGTGACTATGTAGTGTTTTATCATCTTTAAAAATGCGTTGTTTTTCTAATTTTGTCATGATGCTTCCAAAGTGAGATTTCTGTCTAGCATCATAAACTTTTAAAGCACAGAAGAAATGGTAAGGAATTATCTTCCAGATTACTTCCACATTCTCTACTTCTACCTGTTGAAAATCTTAGAACATAGATTGAGATATGTTTTTATGTAGATGTGACCAATGTGGGAATTTGTTTTGCTTCAGGATACATGTTTGCAATAGGGTTGTTTTTCTTTTTTCTTTTTCTATAGGGAAGGTAGGAAGTCAAATTTTCATTAATATTTAAAAAAGACAATCTTCTTACTCATTTTTCAAGGTTACATCCCATCTCTGATCACCCTCAACAGAAGTGAACTTTCCCCTCTCTGAACTGCTATTCTCTGTACTACTTCACATGAGACATTTTTTTGCTTTGTATTTTAGTCTTGTAGGATTATGTGGCTTTTTTTTTTGAGAGATAATTCAGGAGAAATATTTAATGAGTATTTTTGAGCACAAGGATTCAGAGAAATTTATAATTCAGTTGAAAACTCTAAATCAATAAAAATATCAATACATTGAAAATATAATTTTTAATAATAATCATCAAGATTGAGTAATACAAATATTATGAGATTATAAGAATGAGGTTACCACTTCTGGGCTCATTTGGGCATCCCTTATTCTTATGAGGTCACAGAGGGAAAAAAAAGGATTGATTATGTGTCCTTTTAATCCTTCTATTAGATTGTAAGTTTCGAGAGGGCAGGAGTAGTGTTGTCTGTATCTTTGTAGTCCCAACAACACCTGGCACAATGTCTCCCACAGAGGTAGGTCCTTGGTAAATATATCAAAGGGCTGACTGACTCCCCCTAGTTCCAGAATGAATGAACTCATTCTGGAATGAAGTGACATATAACGATCTTTTATTTTTATCAACTAGCTAGCCACTAAAATGTAATAAAACCACTGCATAAAGCCTAAGCAATGGTGTGAATTACCTTTCGGACCATCTGCACAAAGTCCTTGGAGTTCTGGGGGGAGAGTCCTTGGAGCTGGCAAGTGCATGCTTCCAGAGAGGACGCATGGGCCACTATCAAGATGTTATTTCCTAAAAATGAAAAAGCACAACATGTGAAAATGGATGTGGGAGACAATACACAGGTCATATGCAAAATGGCAGCATACCCTTGTGGCTCCCCACATTTCTTTGTATTATATATTCTATTCCACCAAATTGTGCTACTCATTGTTCCATAAATACTTCTCTTGCTTTCCTGCCTCCAAACTTTTGTTTATTCATTTCTGGAATGTTCTCCCCACGTCACCATTCCCCCTTCATCTCTTATCAAATTCTATCCATGCTTCAAGGCACAGTATGACTGTCACCTCCTCCATGAAATCTTTCTTGATCCCTCTACCCACTGTGCCAGTTGAAAATGAGCTTTTTCCTTCTTTAAAATGAATGTGAGGGTGAAGCTGTGTAGCTCAGTGGATTGAGAGCCAGGCCTAGAGATGGGAAGTCCTAGGTTCAAATCTGGCCTCAGACACTTCCCAGCTGTGTGACACTGGGCAAGTCACTTGGCCCCCATTGCCTACCCTTACCACTCTTCTGCCTTGGAATCAATACAATTCACAGTATTGATTCCAAGACAGAAGGTAAGGGTTTAAAAAAAAAAAGAATGTGAAGGTGGGGGCAGCCAGGTAGCACAGTGGATAGAGTACTAGACCTAGAGGAGGGAGGGTTAAAATTTGGCCTCAGCCACTTCCTAGCTATACGATCCTGGGCAAGTTAATTAATCCTGATTGCCTAACCCTTCTTGCTCTTCTATTTTAGAACTGACATGAGGATAGAGGGTAAGAGTTAAAAAAAAAAAAAAAGGAAAAAAGAAACAAGAACTTGGAAGGTGATATGATGCTTCAAGTATTACCTGGAGACAGAGAGACCTGGCTTCAGATCTCCTGCCTCAGACACTAATCATGCTGTGAAAAGAGGGGATTAGAAATAATGGCTTCTGGGGTTCCTTCCAGCTCAAAATTTATAATCTTTTGTACCTCTCCATAAGTTCTATCTTGTGATATAGGATTTGTGTTACAGGCAATCAGGCAGAGTGGATAAAGAACTGCCATGCTAGTCAGGAAGACATGGGTTTTTTCCAACACCTAATGGTAACTGTGTGACTGGGTAAGTTACTTAACTTCTCTGTTTCCCAGATAATTCTCTAAGACTATTTATCTATCACAGACAAAGTGCTGATTTGCATTGGTGGAGGGATCTTTCATATCAGGAATCCCTTACATTGATGAAAAAGAGTCCTGGCCCAAAATAAATGAATAAATAAAAGGATCAGTAGAGATGTCTTTTATTTTTTCTTTTATACTTAGTTCTGAGCCCTTGAAAGTTTCTAGCTAATAAGACATTATTCTTTGTGTATAAAGATTAGGTAGTAGTAAAATGAATGATGTACAAGTGACAGCTAAGAACATTTTACAATAATTTGTAAAATTATTCAGCCTCACTATTCAAAAATCCAATCACTGATTTGAAAATAGGATAGTCAAATGTTTGCTTTACAAAAGAAAGCGAACAGCTAGAATTTTGCATACATGGGATACAATACTGAAGAAAATAAGATTCAAAACTTTCAGTAGCAATCAAGTGGCTGTGTAAACAAGAACAACTTTAATAGACTAAAACAATAAATGCCTTGCCTAGATTAACACTATTCAGCATGCCATGTGATCAGCTAACAGGCAAAGTGGACGTGCTATAGAATCTATTTCTAAAAATGAGTGCCTCCAAATAATAGCCAGCATGACACCATCTAATACTAGATGCCATGTTACTTAGGGTAATGTTACCATATCTAACACGGCTCCATCTAATATTCTGTTTTATGTTACATGGGGCAATGTTATGATAGCCAGGATAGTGCCATTTAATTCCATAAACCAGGCTATCTAGGGCGATAGAATATTTAATTAATCAATACATAAATATTTAATAATTTTATTTGTTTCATTTATATTTAATATATTTAATAAATATCTAGTTTAATTTTATTTAATAACTTTAAATTTATATTTAATATATTTAATAATATACTTACCGATATACTTTATTTAATGCACTTATATATTTATTTACTTTATGTTCTATAATTTAATAAAATATCCAGTATGGCACCATCTAATACTGTATTCCATGATATCTAGGGTAATATTACAATAACCAGTATGGCTCCATGTAATATTACATTTCATGCGACCTGGAATAATATTACAATATCCAGCATGGTACCATCTAATTCTGTCTTCCATGTTATCTAGGGTAATGGTACACCATCTAGTAGCTCCATCTAATACTGTACTTAATGTAATATAGGGTAATGGTACACTAGCCAGTGTGGTTACATCTTATACTGTTTTTCATGTAATCTAGGGTAATATCACAATATACAGTAGGGTTCCATCTAATATTTTATCTCATATTAGGTTAATGGCACAATATCTAGCATGGTACCGTCTAATAGTGTATTTCATGTTACATTTGGCACGGTGCCATCTAATAATAATAAATCTAATAATAAAAGGTTATCTAGGATAACCTTACAATATACAGAAGGGATCCATCTAAGATTGTATTTCAAGTCAGAGAAAGTAATGTTATAATAGCCAGCATGACTCCATCTAACAGTATAGGGCAGTGTTGGTAAAGGTTTTTGAGTTCGAGTGCCCAGAGGGCAAATTCAAGCCCCTTGCGGCCCCCCCTCCTCCCCATTACCTGAGAGAGTGGAGGAAGGAAGTGCTTGCTTTGGGCAGCTGGACAGAGGGGCAGGGCATGCAAAAAAATGTCTTCAGGTGCTAGGAAGAGGGGGAAACAGAGCATTCCCCCCCATCCCTACCTGTGTCAGTCTAGCACGTGTGCCAAAACTTCGCCAATACTGGTCTAGGGTATAGTACTCTAATCTAGGGTAATATTACAATATCCAGTAGGGTTCTATCTACTATTATATTTCAAGTTAGAGAAGGTAATTGTGGGAAACCAATAAGAGAAAGTCACAAATAGATAAAAATCTGAGACTCCTCTTTTGATCCTTTTTGTGATCCACATTGTTTCTTGTTGAAAATGGAAAGCTTTAAGCTCTTAGCAAACCAACAGTCAAGAGATTAACATTCTCCCCTTTGGTCAGGAATGCAGCTGCTGGGTCTCAAAAAGTGGTTTTAGACATTCGAGGGTGAAATCTTAGTTTAGCAGAGGCATTTCGACCCTGAGAAAATATTCCCCGACTTAGCTTACTGATAATAACCCTGCCAAAATTCGGTCTTGGCTTTGTTCTATTCTGAAGTCAAATGAGAATTTTTGTGTTTTGATATGACATCATTTGTAACTTCTGCGCAAATGCAAATTTTTGGAGGGGTTCTTTTGTGTGAAATGAGTCTTGAAATATATATAATAAACCCCATGCTCCCGGAGACAGAGCTGGAAATATGAGCTAAAAGATCTTCTGTGTCCATTACTTCCTTATTAACTAAGCCGTCTTTATCAGATTATCTTGAGATGATAGATAGATCTCAAGATTTGGTGCCCAAAACAGGGATGTTGGAACAGCTGGATAAAGGTAAAGATTTGCCCTCCCCCTCAGACAACTCCCAAATTACAATGGTTTAGTTTCTGCCCGAAGAAGGGCAAGAAATCCAGAGTTTTCAGAACTCTCCCCTTAAGGGAAGACATTAGAAGTCTGACCAAAGGGGAGAATGTTAACCTCTTGACTACTGGTTTGCTAAGAGCTTAAAGCTTTCCAATAAGGTCACAATACTTTTCAACAGTAAACAGTGTGGATCACAAAAGGGGTCAAAAGAGGAGTCTCAGATTTTTATCTATTTGATTCTCATATTGGCTTCCCACAGGTAATGTTATAATAGCCAGCATGATTCCATCTAATCATACAGGATACTACAGTACTGGAGTACTCTAGTTTAGGGTAACATTATAATATCCAGTAGGGTTCCATCTACTATTGTATTTCATGTTATAATATATTTCATGTTAAAAAGGGCAATGTTACACTATCTAGCATGGTGCCATCTAATTCTGTAATCTATGTTTTCTAGGGGAATGGTACCCTATCCAGTATGGCTCCATCTAATACTGTATTTCATATTATATTGGGTAACGTTACCCTATCCTGCATGGTACCATCTAATGCTGTATGCCATGTTACATGAGGTAACATCACATGCAGCAAGGCTCTAGTGTGTACCTCAATGTAGTTTCCCATCATCTAGGATACTCAGAAGACATCACAAATTTAACATGGAGGTCCATATGAAAATTTAGGGAAATAATTCTCTTTCCTGTTAACTACCTGGCTGCTAAGACAATCTTAAAAACACTAAAACAAGTATGTCAATCATGCTGGAGACATCACCACGGGACTGAAGATGGAATAGAAGAGAATGCTGCTTACCTTTACTTTTACATTCACTTATGATTTCTTTTGTAACCTGGAAGCTTCTACTGATGTATGTGTCATAGGACTCAGAAATCACTAATTTGCTGACTGGTATATGAGGTCTATAAAGAGAAGAATGACCAAAAGGAATTAAGACATTTTGACAACTGGAGAGATAATAAGTAATAATAATAATAATAATAATAATAATAATAATAATAAAGATCTATGTTATGAATGTTCCCTACTAGTTGTGTGACTCTGGGCAAGCCATTTCATCTTGGTATTCCAGGCAACCCTCTAAGAGTACAAGATGTAGAGGAAGGGCTAACCTGTATTGGTAGGGGAATTTCTCAGATTGATGTGAAGTCCAAAACACAAAAGATAGAGTGACCAACCTCCATCTCTTGACCACCGGTCCTATATCTTTCCATACATACTTTTTTTACCCTTGATTAACCATATGGCAATCCTAAGGAAAAGGTGGGTTCAGGAAATATTATTCCCATTTTTTAAGTGGGGCAGCTGAGGAGAAAGCTTATCTCTATCATTCTACCATAACGATAACAGTATATTTACAAAGCGATTAAAATTTGCAAAGTTTACAAGAGATTAAAGTTTGCAAAGTAGTTCCCCCACAGAATCAGGAGTATACATATTTACAAATAAGGAAACTGAAATTTAGAGAGGCAAATCTCTGAAGAACTAAATGTCATTATACAGCATCAACAGTTTCCCTCAACTACATGATGCCCGATTATTTATTTACCAATTGACCTTGCTATTGTCTAACCATAGCTATAATGATTTATTATGGTCACAGGGCTAAGACAAGGAAAAGCTGAGATGATCTCTCTTGATCTAATGAGGTTTCTAGATATTTCCTGAGTCTGTACTGGGCATCCAAAAATTCTTCAAAAACAAGCTTAAAGGGGGCAGCTGGGTAGCTCAGTGGATTGAGAGCCAGGCCTAGAGACGGGAGGTCCTAGGTTCAAACCGGAACTCAGACACTTCCCAGCTGTGTGACCCTGGGCAAGTCACTTGACCCCCCTTGCCTACCCTTACCACTCTTCTGCCTTGGAGCCAATATACAGTATTGACTCCAAGAGGGAAGGTAAGGGTTATTAAAAAAAAAACAAGCTTAAGAAATATTTATGTCTGTTTCTACTTCTTCGTTTAAGTAGGCCTCCTGGTAAAATGAAAAGGACATTGCATAGATTTAGATGAGGAAACTGAGACTCAAAGAAATTAAGAGACTTGCCCAAGGATATATAACTAGTACAAGTCAAAGCCAGGTCTTCTAATTCCTTGATGTCCATTCCACTATATCATGGTTCTAGGCCTAGGTTGAACAAGTCTATAAGCATCATGATATAGTGGAATTCAATTCAACAAACATTTTCCAAGTCTCTTCCATGTTCCAGGTGTTCTGATAGTGTATTGAGCATCAAGAGATGAAAATGAGACAGGCTATGCCCCCAAAGAGCTTATGCTTTACTGGGAGAAAACAACACTTGCCCAGAAGGAAACATAAGTTATCTACCAAATAAATACAAAAGTATTTTTGGAGAAAAGGTAGCTAAAATCTGATGGTATCAGGAAAGGGGTTGGAGTAGATGATTTGTGAGGCCCTTTCTCTTGCTCTAGAGCCTTTTATCTGCAAATTGCACATAGGGGGCAGGAGGAGGGGAATGAAGAGATAATTTCTAGAGCAGCAACTTCTAGCTTGAAAATTCTATAATTCTACATCTTGTGAGTATTGACAAAGACTTCATTTTTTTCTATTCTTAACTACAGTTTAAAGAAAATGGATGAAAAGTCACTAAATAGCAATAAGGTACCAAAAAAAAAACCAGGGTACTGTTGCTGAAGTAACAATTTGTGTTTGATGATCTGTTTTATTTTTTCTGGGTCTCAAGGCCTATAAGACAGTATTAATTTTCTCTACTGTATTAATGATACTTTTGCCATGACAAATCAATGACTCTCAGGGGACCAGAAACACTTATTTAGTAATTCTCCAACCCCATCATTCTATTCCTGGGCCTATCATTCATCATACATACGATAGAATGTAAGGTCCTTCAGGGAAGGGATGATTTCATTTTTGTCTTTGTATCCCCAATGCCTGGTAAAGTTGTTGTTTAGTCATTTTCCAATTGTGGCCAATTTTCCATTACCCTTTTTGGGATTTCTTGGCAAAGACATTGGAGTGGTTTGCCATTTCCTTCTCCAGTGTATCCCTATTTTACAGATAAGGAACTGAGGCAAATTTGAGTTAAGAAACTTAACCAGGATTACTCAGTTACTAAGTGATCTGAGGCTGGATTTGAACTCAGATCCTCCTGATTCTGGGCCCAGTGCTCTATGCACTGTACTACCTACCTGCCCCTAACAATTAAAACTAACAACAATTGTGATCCAAAAGTAGGATGGGTTGTTTAGAGGTGTGTCTGGATCCCTCTCCTTGGTGGTCTTCAAGAAGAGGCTACATAATCACTTGTCAGGATGATATGATGGGAATTCTTTCTCTGAATAGGTGAGACAAGATAGCTGTTGGAGTTGCTTTTCTAACCTTCAAATTCTGTGATTCTGTAAATTTGTTTGTCTTTTTTGGCTAGGACTGTATTGAAGATCATACAGGGCAAGAGTCTAAACCATCTTTAGCAGATGGAACCCTGTTATCATTTTTTTAACCCCATAACTTCTGTGTATTGGTTCCTTGGTGGCAGAGTGGTAAGGGTAGGCAATGGGGGTCAAGTGACTTGCCCAGGGTCACACAGCTGGGAAGTATCTGAGGCCGGATTTGAACCTAGGACCTCCTGTCTCTAGGCCTGACTCTCAATCCACTGAGCTGTCCCCACCCTGTTATCATTAAATGGAATCATACAACTGAACAAGAAAATAAGAACTAGAACTCAGTTCTCCTAGCTTTTAGTCAGGCTTCTACCATTACTTTGGTGCCACTTAGCACTTCCTTCAATGCTTTGCTTTAAAAAAAAAACCCTCACCTTTCATCTTAGAATCAGTATTTTATATTGGTTCCAAGGCAGAAGAGCGGTAAGGGCTGGGCAAGGGGGATTAAGTGACTTGTCCAGGGTCATGGAGTTAGGAAGCCTCTGAGGCCAGATTTGAACCTAGGACTTCCCACCTCTAGACCTGGCTTTCAATCCACTGAGCCACCAAGATGCCCCCTTGAATGCTTTTCTGTCTAAAGGTAATCCTAGAGGAAGGCTAACTTGAGGAACGGCAGCCTCTCACTTTCAAAGGCTGACTTTCATGTGTGCTCAAACAAAAAAAAAAGTCAATAGGTTTAAAAAGCAAACAAAAGTCTACACAATGATATACTTATAAATGGGGAGAGTGAATTGGGAACAGGCACTGTGCATGTCCTGTCATTCGGATTTCCTGGATTCATCTTTCTTTTGCATACACACACACACACAAAAAGGTGTAGATGGAATGATCCATGCACATTTTTCAAGTCAAAAAGAATAAATTTAACCACTTAAGGGGAAAACCAGAGCCCTGTATTCAACCAAGGCTAGCTGGCTACCTTGCCCAGGCTGGCAATAAGTCTCCTGACTCCTCCTGAGAACACACAATTTCTGCTGGCTCAATGACAGTATCTTTGGCTGTATTCCTTGAACCAGAGCAAAACCCAAACCTGAGAAAGACATATCATAATATAGGGGAACGGAACAAAATGTGAAGTGCAACTAGGGGAGGCAGGGAGGCGTTTTAAAATTGTGAATCCTTTTCTTTTACCTATAAACTGATTCCTCAAGACAAGGGGAAGTAGTAGGGAGATTATTCCTCCAAGAAAGTTAGCTGAAGCTCTACTTACAGATTAGATAAAAAAAATCCAGGAATCTAGACCCTGTTTGCCTCATGGAACTAGAAAGCCTCTGAATTTTTTTCATCAGATTCGTGCTTCAAGCTTTAGAAAAAGAAGGAGCAGGCTATCACAGGGGAGAAAGAGATGGTTAAAATGGTCACCTGTCCTAAATATAGTCCTCAGACACATGAGTGGCATCCTCCCCGATAGTAACTAGAAATGTCTATTAATATAAAAAGTTGTTTTATAAGTAGCTGACTCTGTTCTTAGTGGTTAACCTCAAACATATTCATTGAGGCCAGACAAAGTTAATTCCTTTTTTTGACAGTCACTAGACTGATCCATCAGAATACTATAGTCAGAATATTCTTAAATTTCAGCAAAGCAATTCATATAGTCTCTCCTAGCATATTAGTGAGCAAAATGGAGAGTTATGGCTTAGGTCAGTGATGGTGAACCTTTTAGAGATCGAGTGCCCCAACTGCACCCTCACACTGCACGTGAGCTGCTCCCTTACCCCAGCCAGGGGAGGGAGGAAGTGCTCCCATTGGGTTGCTGGGCAGAGGGGCAGGTGATATCCTCAGGCGCAGTGGTGAGGGGGAAGGGAGCAGCCCCCTCTGGCATGGATGCTATAGTCTGATTCAGAGCTGGTTGAATGTTAGGTCCCAAACCAGTCACTAATGGACCAGTGCCAATATGGTGGGAAGGCCTTCTGTGAAATCTACGCTCAGTCCTTTGATGCTCAACTTTTTTTTTTTTTAAATCAGTGACTTTGATGAAGTCTTATCAGATTTTCAATGGATGCGATATTTGAAAGGATGGATAAAAGGTCAGTAGGAAGAAAGAGAATCCTGAATCAAATATAATTTCAGAGATAATAATAAATGTGAAATCTTAGAAGTGGGTTAAAATATCAGCTGCACGAGTCCAGGAGTTGGAGGGGCAGGAGTTTATGTGAGGAAGGGGCAGGGGGTTTTAATAGAGCTCGATCTCAATAGGAGCCAACAGGGTCAGACAGCAGCTCCCTGAAAGAAAACTCAATGTTTTGTACGTGAAGGTCTAACATCAGGGGGATGATTGTCTCGCTACTCCGACTCGTGCTCAGTTCTTTTAGGAAACAGACAAACCGAAGCCCATCGTGAGGAAGGCAGCGAGGACAACGAAAGGTCTGGGAATCAAGCCCTATGTGGATCAGAGGAAGGAACAAGGGGTTTGGGCCAGAGAAGAGAAGGCTTGGGAGGTGTTGGGGAGGCATGACAGCTGTTTTCAATGTGGAGAAGGTGTTTTACTCATTCTGCAAGCTAGGTGGCACAATGGATAAAAATGATAACGATAGCTAACATTTATACAGCACTTACTACGTACGGCTCTGTGCTAAGTGCTATACAACTATGATCTCACGGGGCAGCGGGGCAGCACAGTGGGTAGAGCCCCAGGCCTGGAGTTGGGAGGGCCTGGATTCAAATGTGGCCTCGGGCAAGTCACTTAACCCTGATTGCCTAATCCTTGCCATTCTCTTGTCTTAGAATCGATACTAAGACAGAAGGTTAGAGTTTCAAAAAATTATTTTTTCATTCAATCCTCATAATAATATCTTGGAAGGTTAGTGCTATTTCTGATCCCCATTTTATAGATATATTTTATAGATATAGAGAAGTTAAATGACTTGCCCAAGATCATACGGCTAGGACTTCACAGGGTTATTGTGGGGGGGGGCCTTAACGTGCTATATAAATATTAACTATTAATTTGTGTTTGGTGAAAAACAAGGTGTGTGACCTTAGGCAAGTCATGTAATCCCTCTGAACCATAGTTTCTTTATCAAAAAAAATGAGAACGAGGGGGCAGCTGGGTGGCTCAGTGGATCCAGAACCAGGCCTAGAGATAGGAAGTCCTGGGTTCAAATTTAGTTTCAGAATCTTCCTAGCTATGAGATTCTGGGCAAGTCACTTAACTCCCTTTGCCTAGCCCTTACCACTCGTCTGACTTGGAACCAGTATATAGTATTGATTCTAAGATGGAAGGTAAGGGTTTAAAAAAAATGAGAATGATACTACCTGAACCACAGAGTTGTAAAAGATTAAATGTCTAAGATGTCAAAATGCTTTAAAAAAATTAAAATTAAAAGTGTTTTACCAAATTGAGGCATTATAACTTACATAACACTTTAAGGTTTACAAAGTACTTTATAGAAGACATCTCAGTAAATCCTCACAACAACTCTGTGAGAATCATGTTATATTTATGCCCATTTTACAGATAAGAAAACTGATGTTTTTTTCATCTTTTTTCCCCAATGAAGTTAAATGATTTTCCATGGATCACACAGCTAGTAAGTATTAGAAGTAAGATTTGAACACAGATTTTCCTAATTCTAAGATCAGCACTTTATCTCCTGTGCCATCTAGATGTCTCAAAAGAACCCATATTTATTTTCATGCAATCTTGAACCAAATATGATCAGGCAAGCAAATTAATGCTCATAGAGTAATATAGCAAATTGAGAACTGACTAAGTCTAGTCAGCTACTTCCTTTTATTGGGTTCAAAGTGGTAAATAACTTTTTAAAATTCAATTTTATTTTATTTTCAGTTCTGAATTTTCTCCTTCCCACCCCCATCCTGTTCTTCCATCTACTAAGAAAAGCAAGAAAAATAAAATCCATTACATGTATGTATAGTCAAGCAGAATAAATGCCCACATTAGCCAAGTCCCTTCCCACAAGTCCTACCCCAACCCTGTCCCCCCCCCCCAAAAGGAAAGTGTTTCAATATCTACTCTGACTCAGTTACTTCTCTTTACTTGGAGGTGGATTGCTCGAAACTGATCATAACTTAGAAAATCAATTTTAAATCGATGTCAGGAAATAACGATTTATGTCCGGCTACCTGTAGGTTGTATCAACACTCAGGTTGGCAGCAGCTAAGTCTGATGGGGCTATCCATGCAGGCAAAGTATTTCCAGCCACCCATTTTGTCCACTCAAACAATCCAGGCTCCACACGAATCTTCAAGTGATTTTCTTGTTGTAAACCTTGTAAGGGGAAAAGAAAATGAAGGCAAAGGGAAAGTCATTCTTTTAAGAAAATGTGGACCACATTAGTTAGTAATTGCTTTCCATTCTGATTAAGTCAGCAATTCCTTTTTCCATTTGGCTGCTGTCTCCAATTCATATAAGAATTTGCAAGCGAGCCATTTCCAAAGGTGGTTTTCAATCTCCCAGAGCAAGTTACAAATAACTCAGAAACTGGGGCACTGGCCAAACCATTGTGCTATGGGATGGTGTCTCATTGAAAACAAAATAACCTATAGGTAGGGAGCTGCTGAAGATTCCTGATGGGGAGGCAACACAGCTAGATTTGTTTTAAGAATATTCATTTGCTGGGGGCAATTAGATAGTTCAGTGGACTGAGAGTTAGGCCCAGAGATGGGAGGTTCTAGGTTCAAATCTGGCATCAGCCACTTCCTAGCTATGTGACCCTGGACAAGTCACTTAACTCCTATTGCCTAGCCCTTACTGCTCTTCTGCTTTGGAGCCAATATTGATTCTAAGATGGAAGGTAAGGATTTTTAAAAAATGTATTATTTTGGGAGAAGTGTGATAGATTACTGAGAGGAGATTCATATCCAATCAGTCACTGTCCTGCTAATGTTAACATTTTCCACTTATCCCTTCCTTTCTTCCCACTGCCACTACTCATTTAAATAATGACAATAATCTCCATACATGCCTTGTGGCCTTCAGTCTCATGCCTTTTTCTCGTCTATTCTCAGTCTACTTCCAGAATGATCTTCCTTATCTGCAGTGGGATCATATCACTTCTCAACTTAAAATTCTTCAAGATCTTTTTTCTACTTTTTAGGGACCTTCACGGTGTGACAGTACCCTATCTCATATTTTCATATTATTTACCCTGCCATATCTTCTCTTCTCCTCTGTCTCCTGAATGTGCCATGTTGACTCTATCTGTTTCCATGCTGTTTCCTTTCTTCAATGGAATTCCTACTCATCCTTTAAAATCCAAATCAAATGCTACCTCCTCCTCCATGAAGTCTTCTTTATTTCCCCTGGTTAGTAATGATCTCTTCCCCCATCACCTCCTCAACCTCATAGAGCACTTTGTTTCACAACTCTTTCTCTTTCTTACGATGCCACATTTGGTACGTCTGTTTTTGTGCCTTCTCCCTTTTGCTAGAATGTAAACTTTAGGAAGTCAGGGATCATGCCTTATGTAACATTTATATTTCCTCCAAAGGTTAAACACCATGCTCTGCAGACCTAATAAATGCCTGTTGAATAAATGCATCCATTGCTGGTTGCCGAACATCTATATGATCTGTGTTTTAAAAATTTGTACCCTGGGGACTTCATTTCCTAGCAATCTTTATTCTTCCTGGGGTTTCCTTGTCTTGTGTCCCAGTATTGCATCCTGGCATGGGTTTATAAATGTGTTTATAAATTATATATTTATAAAAAATAAAATTGTTTATAAATTTGCTGAAACCCCCACTGGAGGGACTTTTTTGGGGGGCTCTGGCTTTTGGCTCGAGTATGATAGGCTTCTGGGTCTCTGGCTCTTTGCTCTGTTCACTCGGCTGAAGGAACCCCTTTCTCTCTCACTTTGTTTTAATTAAATCCTATAAATTGAAATACTTGGAGTATTTGTTCATTTTTAGTCTTACAGATATGGGAAAAAAGCTCCAAATGTTTGGTTAAGAGTCTCCTCTCTCTAGGACGGCTCTGATGGATGCAGCCCAGGTGCAGTGGATGAGATGAGCTTCACGTCTTACCTTTTAGAATGTTGTGTGCAGTCTGGACGCATCGCAGGGATGGGGAACAATAGACGTGGTCAACAATGGTGTTGCTCTCTAACAAGGCCTCACCTACAGGAAAGAGGGAATCCACTGGATTGAGGTGGTCTGGCCCAGTCAAGTCACGCCTAGCCAGGACACTCATGCCACACAGGACGGCTCTCACCCAGAGAAGCCCAAAGATCGGAACTTCATCCCCGACGAGGAGCAGAAGTGATGAACTCTTTCATCTTTTCTCTGTTCCATCTCTGCAGGCCTAACGAGCAGCAAAATGCCCAGCTAGCAGGGAGCTGAGCCCTGCCTAATCCATGGCCTGGATAATGGATTTTATGATAATAGATTGTAGATTTATATTGTGAAAATGAAAGTCAATAAAACCCCGGAGCATTAACTCGCAGACACCAGAGGCCACTCTAATCTCTTGATGAATGCTTATATATATTTTCTGATGGCATCTACTTTCTTTGGAGCAGAGGTGGATGTGTCTGGATGCTGGGGGTGGGATAAACTAACAAACGGATGGATTCAAAGTCATATGTAAAAAGACTCGGCTTTAGCCAGGCTGGAACTGCTGTTTTGTGTCCTGCTCCTATTTCAGTTGTTCACATACATGGTCATGGCAAAGGCGGCTCTCTTCTACCTGGAAGGCTCAACATTTCCAGGGTTACAGGGACTCACCCCAGCAGCAAGTAAAGAAAACCTGTAAGCCCACAGGGAATGTCCTGTATCCCCGAAGCTTGGAAAGCAACGCATGCATCCCATCGGGCAGCACCGTCTCCCCCTGATCCTCCTGGCCCAAGATGGTAACCCCAAACAGAAGTTATTCTGGGATGACTTACCTACTAGTCTGGCTTGCATACATCCAAACACAGTGATTGGTGCATCTTTCTCATAATCCCGAAAACCACCGCTCCTTTGAGGTAAACTGTGAGGCATATTCAGGTTGGTGCGGATGTAACGGCCTGAGGGGGGAAAATCAGACCCAGGACCACTTGAATTCTCTGCTCGTTAACCCGTTTGTTATTGATCCTGCCATCCTAGTCCTTAATAGCCAAGAAAAGTTAACTCTGCTTTAGAGCCAGTGGAAAACATTAAGAGCATTCAGAAAGCTGATACACTTTTGCTTGGCGATTAAATTCTGGAGTCTACTTTCCATTCTGCTTAAAAATTATAGGTAGTTAGAATTTTTTTGGCATTGGAAAAGCATTAAATGGTTGAGCTGCCTTGTAGTGAGTTCTTCATCATTGGAGGTATTCAAGTGAGGTTAAATGACCTCTGGAGAGTGGATTCCTGAGCCATCAGATAAGGGTTATACTAGATAGACTTGTAAGAGTACCAGGAATTGAGCACTGGCTCTGGAGTCAAGAGGATGAGGGTTCAAATACTGCTTCTGATGTTTCTTATCTTTATGAACTTGGACAATCTCTTTGGCCCTCAGGTTCCTTATGTAAAGAAAGCCAGTTGGACTAAACAGCCAATAAGGCTTCCAGTTCTAAATATATTCTCTAATGACCTCCATATGAATGATCTATAGACATCACAATTCAAAATATCCCAAATGAAACTCATTATCTTCTCTTCCTTGACTTTTTGTTTTTGTTGTTCAGTCCTTTCAGCTGTGTCTGACTCTTCGTGACTCCCTTTGGGGTTTTCTCGGCAAAGATATTGGAATGCTTTGCTACTTCTCTAGCTCATTTTGCAGATGAGGAAACTAAAGCTAACAGGGTTAAATGACTTGCCCAGGGTCACACAGCTAGGAAGTGCCTAAGGCCAGATTTGAATTCAGGAAGATGAGTCTCCTGAGCCATCTAGCTGCTTAAATCTATCCTTCCTTTCAATATTTCTATTTCTGTTAAATACACCATCATCCTTCAAAAGACAAGTTCAAAACTTCAGGGTCATCCTTGACTCTTCCTCCTTTCCCTTATCTCTTGTATCCCATCAGTTGTCTTTTTGCTGATTCTCCCTCTACAAAGTTTCTTACATGCACCTCCTTTTCGGAAAACCTTTCCTGATTCTTCTAGTTGTTGATGCTCTCTCCATGCTGAAACTATCCTAGATTTACTCATCTGTTTACATGTTGCCCTCCCTTCTAGAATGGAAGCTCCTTGAGGGTGGTGAATATTTAAGTTTTCATTTTTGTCTTTTCTATTTTCAGTACCTAACCCCAGTGTTTGCACAAAGCAGGCACTGGATAAAAGCTTGTCAAAGTGACTGAGCTGGGGCAAGTAGGTGGTTCAGTGGCTAGAGATGAAAAGTCCTGGGTTCAAATCTGACCTCAAATACACCTAATTTTGATAAGTCCAGCCCTTAACTCTTTTCTGCCTTAGAAATGACACTAAGGCAGAAGGCAAGGGTTAAAAAAAATCGAACTGAGTTAAGAAGATCTTAATAAGTGAGATGAAATTTAATTAAACAAATGTAAAAGTCCTAATTTGGGGTCAAAGATTAATTATACTGAATGAAGAAGATGGGGCTAGAAAGTAGTTCATGTAAAAAACAATGAAGAGTCAAAAGCTTGGAGTCAGCAGTGTGATGTGATAACTGAAACAGCTCATGGGATCTTAGATTGCATTAATAGAAATATAGTAGCCATAGCAAAGAAGCAGATAGTAATAATAACAATAACAACGATAATATCTAGCAGTTATGTAATGCTTTAAGGCTTATAAAGCATTTTGTAGATGCTAATTCATTTGCTCCACATAATGTCCTCATTTTATAGAAAAGAAAGCGAGACCTAGAGAGGTTAAACGATTTGTTGGGTGACCATGACCAGGTTCGGTCTAAGTTCCCAGCACATCAACAACTATCTTCTCACCTTTGGCATCAAAGCACTGGGATAGCCAATACTTCCCAAATACAACATCCATCCTCTCGCCATGTCGACAGACAAAGAGGCATCGCTTCTGGGGGCCAGGCTGGCTGTTGACTCGCAGGGGCTGTTCGGGGAGAAAAACAAAGTAAACAAGTGGGAAGTAGTCTAGTACTTGGAGGTAGCATAGTAAATTACAAAGACTGCTGAACTTGGAGGAGTCACAAGAGCTGAGTTCAAATCCCAGCTTTGCCAATATGAATTTTGTGACCTTGGGTAAATCACTTAACTTCTCCAAGGTTCGGTTTTCTCACCTGTAAAGAAGGGCTTGAATGAGAGTGCCATTAGGGTCCCTTTTAGCTTTAGATCTCTGATTTTGTGATAAACAGAGGAGAAAGCTCTGGTATAGGTGAGGCAATAGGATTATTATTCTAATTGGCAAATGATCATGAAGCTCTATGGTTATTTGATTTAATGCTTGGATCTAAGAAGCTAAGGAGTCAGCCGGTTAACAAACATTGCCTATTAAACATTGTACTTAATGCCAGGAACCATGCTAAGCAATGGGGAGTAAGTTTGGGAGACTCAAATCCAAAATAAAGAGGGGAAAAAGTTGTCTTTGCCCTCAAGAAGCTTATATGCCTAGTGGGGGAGAAAAAAATGTATGAAACTAGTTAGTGGTGGGATAATTACATTATTTGGTGGTAGAAGTCCTCAGGGAGCAGGACTTCCATTATTACAGAAGTGACAGCTTATATAGAGTACACCACCCATCTAGAGGACCACGGCAGCCTCCAGAGTCTTCACTCTGACCCTATGTGCCTAGAATGGCTATCTTTAGCCCCTGTGTTACTGTGCTGATCACAGGATTTTAGAAGAAACCTCATCGCTTATCCAATGTAAGGCTCTAATTCTGCAGATAAGAAAACTGCAGCCTATGGAGATTAAGGGCTAGAGGAAGAGCTTAGGGTGAAGCTGGAACCTTTGGCTGCAAATGTAGTGCTCTCTCTGCTGACCTTCTCATATCCTATAGCTACACTGGCTCCCTATTGCTTTTTGTGCCCAACTGAAACCCTCTGGCATATAGGCTCCAAAAGCCTTTGTTTGACCCAGCAGCTGTTCTTCTTAAACAGTGGCAACAGAGGGAGAAAACTTGCCATTTTATACATGTCCTGACTCTGGTTTCCTGATTTAAACTGAGTTCTAGCTGGATGAAGCAGTTCTCTCTCACTCTCTCTATATATATGGTTATATACGTGGGTATCAGTTAAAATGTGGTCCTTCTCCATCTAGCTGGGTCCCTCCTGAGCTTAAAAACCTGGTTCTGAATACATTGACAGAGTAAGGGATAATGAGAAGACCTGGATTGGAGTCTCCCAAATTTACCAACTCCATGACCAGGGAAAGTCATACCTCTCTAAGCCTTGGTTTCCTCCTTTGTAAAATGAGGGAACAGTTCCTGCTTTGCCTAATTTACAAGGACATGAGTTACAAACTAGATAAATAGAAGTGGAAAGGCTTTAAAAAGTGACATTATCCGGGGACAGCTGGGTGGCTCAGTGGATTGAGTGCCAGGCCCAGAGAGTAAGGGTATTAAAAAAAAAGAATTAACTATTGGGGGCACCTAAGTAGATCAGTGGATAGAAAGCTATGCCTAGAAATGGGAGGTCCTGGGTTAAATTCTGGCCTCAGACACTTCCTAGCTGTGTGACCCTGGGCAAGTCACTTAACCCCTTTTTGCCTAGCCCTTACCACTCTTCTGCTTTGGAACTAATATTACTTTTTAATATTAATTGTTAATTAATATTGCTTATTATTAATTATTTATATATAATATACAAATAATATATAATAAATATATAATGTATAGCATATAATAGAAATAAATATGTAAATAATGGAATTCATTATTAATTAACATTACTTTTTAAATATTAATTATTAATTAAAACTAATTAATGATTCTAAGATGGAAGGTAAGGGCTTAAAAATAAATAAATAAATGCGAAAAAAAGAAAGAAAAAGTGACAACATTTCTTTCTGGAAACTCACCCTAATTAACCCCACTTCAATCCAATGCCACGTTCACTCAAGTATGTATCCTTTGAGCTTATGAGACTGGGAGACAGAGACAGACAGAGAGACAGACTCAAAGGTACAGAGAGACACTAGAGAGAAACAAAGGAAAGAGACAGATATGGGAGACACCAAGACACAGAGACACAATGAGGCAAAGACAGATGATAGTGAGACAAAAAAACAAAGACAGAGGAGAGAATCAGAGATGAAGAAAGAGTGAGAGAGAGAAGAGAAAGAGAGCAGAAGAGAAAGAGAAGGAAGGAAGGAGGGAGAGAGAGCAAGAAGAAGAGAGAGAAAGACAGGGAAAGAGGGGAAGCTATGTAGCTCAGTAAATTGAGAGCCAGTCTAGAAATGGGAAGTCCTAGGTTCAAATTTAGCCTCGGACACTTCTTAGCTGTGTGATCCTGGGCAAGTCACTTAACACCCATTGCCTAGCTCTTACCATTCTTCTGTCTTGGAACCAATACATAGTATGGATTCTAAGACAGAAGGTAAGGGTTTTTGTTTTTTCTTTAAAGAAAGACAGGAAGGGAGAGAGAGAGGAAAAGAGGGAAAGAGGGAAAGACAG
The DNA here is from genome assembly GCF_016433145.1 of Gracilinanus agilis. NCBI lineage: Eukaryota > Metazoa > Chordata > Mammalia > Didelphimorphia > Didelphidae > Gracilinanus > Gracilinanus agilis. Next base: position 209,496,726 of record NC_058132.1, on the reverse strand, counting down.
AGGGGTGAAAGGGGAAAGAAAAAAGAAGAGAAAGAAAGGAAGAGAGAACGAGAACACTGTCTTTTTCAATCGGTTGCAATTTCTAAGTGCTTCGTTCACATTCCCTTCCTTTTTTTGCCCCCATAGTCCTTTATGCTCAGCACAGAGTGGGATATTCAGCATTCTCTAACTATAGACATGTTAGTGTCCCTCCCCAAAAAAGCTCCAAGGAGGGCTGCTGATATCTGTTTATATTACTCAGGTCTAATTTCTAGCCTGACCAACTGGTGATTCTTTAATCACTGAGTGGAGGTTCCTAGCCCTTCCTTCTGCTCTCCCTATTTGAAATAGCTATTCCCAATGTGCTAACCCTGACTGGAACATCGCCTTTGCTGGCAGCCCTATGTGTTCATTTCCAGCAAATGAACCTGAATTGTTGAATTGTGTAGGGAGTGGTAGGGTTTTCTCCAGCTCTGTTTCCCACTATTCACTTATAAGAACTCTCTCATCAAGCCAAAATGATATATTCACTCTTCCCAGTTTCCACCTTAGATTATTCATTTTTTTCTGACTTTGTTCAAATCACTGTTCACCCCCCTTAAAATATCTGTCTTCAAGAAAATTCTCCCCATTTGTCTCCTCAGCCCTTCCAAGAAGTTTTCTTACCACCCCGGTCTACAGAGATAGCCCCGTTCTCTAATTTCTGATAGTATCTATTGTCTGTATCATTCATTCGGCACTTCAATTGCACACTGGGTAGTTTAAGAGGTTGTGTCTTATACACAGATGCCTTCATTTTCCCAGCTAGAGAGTAAACTCCTTGTGGGCATTAAGAAAACATGTCTCAGCCTTCTTTCTCTTCTCCCAAACTACCCAACGATATGTAGTAGATTATTAGTGGATTTGGGAATCAGACCAGGGTTCAAATGTCTCTGCAGACATTTACTCATTATTTGAACACAGGTCAATTACTTCCCTTAGAAACCTAGTTTCCTGACCTATAAATCAGAGTTTGGAGGAATTAAATTTGTGTGACCCTGGGCAAGTCACTGAATACTGTTTGCCTCCGTTTCTTCTGTTAAAACAAACTGGGAAAGGAAACGGCAAACCACTCTAGTATTTTTGCTAAGAAAATCCCAAATGAGTCAAAAATATCTAAAAACAACTAACCTGAAGCTCAACCTCAAGGGTTGCTTGAGAAACATGCTTGGTAAACATTAAAGGAACAGGGACTGGATTCATCATTTTATTGGTGAAGGGATCTTCCAGTATGGAACCTCCTCTACTGTTGCAGTACCACTGCTGGTACCTTCCCTGCCTCTTATACTCTTGGGGGGTTGCCACGACTCAGCAGAAGTCAAACAGCCAGTGAGTGTAAGGAGCCAGATTTGAATGCAGCTCTTTGTGGCTCCAAGGCCAGCTTTCTAACTCCCTATACCAAGCTGCCTCATTAGCACTATATTCATAGTAGTGACGTTGTCTAAGATGTGCCTAGGAAGAACCTGGCGTTTGAACGAGTGTTGGAATCTTCCCAGTTATTACTGGTTGAACTTACTTGCATGGGCTGGCAGATGATGGTGAGGGGAGACGTATCCCCTGGGCCCTGCTCCTCCTGCTGCCGCCTCTCCAAAATGCCATCGCTGAACATGAGTGAGCTGGAGGACGATGATGTACTCAGAATTGAATAGGAACTACAGAGAAAAGGACAGGAAGATATAAAAACTATTGGTACCATGAACAATAGGCCATTTGTTCTCTAGCCTTAAGGATGGAAAAGAATATGAGCATTAACGTGAAAAAAAACATGGGTGGCAGCGATGGTGGTGGCAAATGGTAAAGGGGGGGGGGGAGGCTATGGCATCCAGACTCCTTGGAAAGAATTACCTTACCTATTTTGAAGAGCCAAATAGTTAATAAATTAAGGGTTAAATAGATTTACTTGTGTATGAATCCAACTGGAAGCCCCCTCTGGGCAGGGATGGGGTCCATCATTTGTAGATTTGGTACAGTGTCACTGGCTTGACTGGCATCACTTACATATATAGATATAATGCCATAGCAATTATATGTCATTGTTTCCAGCTATTCCCTCAGTTGAAAAGAAATAAACTATTCCTGCTGTTAATTGTATTGTCCATAGTAATTTTCACAGGAAGGGAGGTTTTCTTGTATCTCCACCCACTTTTCTTCATTTCTCCAGTCATGGAAACCTTGGAACTACTTGCCTCCTCTCTCCTATCCTCTTCCTCCTCTCTAATCATGCACCCAAAAGGGATAATCAAATGGAGAAGCATTTCAAAGGGAATGGATCATCCTTACCATATGTGAAGGGACAGAGCCAAGAACCTCCATATGAAGCTTAATGAAGGACTGTCAGAGCCTAACCGGAGTTACACTAAGGAGGCAGCCAAGTCCAGCCCCTCTCTCAACATTAAATGCTATTTTGAATTAGCAAGCTGTGAAGGTGGTCATAAGTATGGCCATTTAATTTTGGTTGTTGGATAAATCCAATGAAACATATTCTCTGGCTTCTTTGGGCATCCTGAAAGGAAGTACTGGATGTATGTGTTACACAGATTGTTCTAAATAAAGGTTTTTCTTTGAGGTGTTCCTGCTACTGATAAGAACAATAGCCATCACTGCAATCAAACAAATGCCTGGGCTCTATCAATGCCACCTAATGTATGACCAGAGCCCCCTTTTTCTGACAGAAATCTGCCTCCTCCTCCTAATGACCCTTTATAATACTGCTCCCACCCCTAAAGGTAGAGAGAAGCCAGCCTCCCTTCCCTCCCCGTGTCTCATAGCTTTGGGGGTCTGAAATGATGGGATTTGTGGAATCATGTAGCTGCATCTTGCTGGTTTGTGCCTCCCCACTTCTCAGCTCAATTAGGGCTTTGAAGAGATCGACCAACTTCCTTCCCTGCTTCCCACATTTCACTGACAGAAACACTGTCAGCTTCCTCAGCTGTCATGCAACAAAAGGGATGTGATTCATTCTGATTTAGGGCTGTCAGTAGCAATAAGGCAACAGTCAGGAACTGTATTTTGAAAGCGGCATTGAGACCACATCATCTGCTTAAGGACCATAGTTATACCAGTTCCTCTCCAAGGATAACTTGGTTTGCAAATATGGCCCAAGACTGTCCAGCTTAGCCCACTCAGCTCATTTGGCAAATCTATACTATGAGGATCAATCAACAATTGGGAAAACCAGAAACAGCAGAGTGCTCAAGTCCTGAGGACATGTTTTCTCAAGAATGGTGAAGAGAACTTTGAAGAGGGTAGAGAAAACTGGAAGATAGGAGGGATGAGAGAGAGAAATATATAGACAGAAAAAGGGAGAGAGTGAGAGAGTGAGAAAGAGAAAAACAGACAGAGTCAGAGAGAATGAGAAAAACAATGAGAGAGAGAGAGAGAGAGAGAGAGAGAGAGAAGGAATTCTGATGTTCTCATAATAGTGGTAACATGATATTTGCCAGAGACCAAGTAGTGGGTCATGGAAGAATGGAAGAATAATCCATTTATTCCAATAATTTCAAACATACTTCCCAGGTGAGACACCACTGCTAATCTTTCCTTAGAAAATAGGGACTGTAATTCACACAACTCCCTACAATCTGACAATCCAATCATTTTATATTCACTCAGGCTTATTTCCAAGCTCTAGTTAATGCAAAAGCCACTTTAAATATGAAAGAGAGAAAAAGAAAGAGAACAAGAGGGAGAGAGAAAGAATGAGACAGAAAGAGCATGAAGAAAAGAGAGAGAGAGAGAAAGGAAGGGAGACAATGAGACTGTGTGTGTATATAAAATGAGTTTTAAGGAATGTGCACAGAGTCCCCTTTCCTTACTGACCCATATTTTTCTCTCAGTTAGCAGGAAAGAATTCTATGAGTTTTGCTTCACATGCCAAAGATGCTTAGCTGTCAGAACCTATTAACTTCAATCTGAACTTATGGAGAGGAAAAGGATGTGGGCTAGAAGAGAGATTAGAAAATATTCCTGACTATATTTGTGACTTATGTTCCTAAAGGTAATCAAGGAAAGGGAGTTTCTTGTCTTTTCTTTTCCCAGACAAAATACTGGCTGGAATTACTCTTTAATAGTTAATAATAATAATAATGATAAAGTCAGCCACTATGTGTTGGCATGATGTAGAGCACAGGTCTGACTAAGAAGGAAGAAAGGCAAACCAGCCCCCTCCCTCTGGCAGGATGCCTGGGAATACAAGACAGGCAAGCCTGAGAGAACCGAGGAAACACTAGCTTTCACTCTTGGACAACTGAGTAGGGAAAGAATCATTTGGTCTTTTTCTCTTTTAGATGAATTGAGGGGATCAATAGAGGCTACCAAGAAAATCAGACTTAGCTAGGGATGGGCAGAGGGAATAATTCAGAGAACAACCAGGTGTAGAGAATGTCACACTATATTGCGGTCAATGACTGCCACCATGATAATAGATAAAGGACTTGCAATTGGAGTTGGCAAAATCTAGGGTCAAACATCAACGTAGACACTATCAGCTGTGTGACCCTGCACAAAGTCACTTAACTTCCTTCTCTGAACCTTCCTTATACATAAAGTAGGAATAATAATAGTCCCTACTTCACAAGACTGCTGTGAAGATCACATAAGGTATTACCTGTAAAATGTTTGTGAAAGGACTCAAGAAATGTGAACTAATATTATTACTGACTAGGCAAGGGAGAGGCTTGCCTGGCCTGCTTTGTGGAAGTCCTATAACAATAACTACAACAGTAATAATAACCCATGATGGTTTTTGAAGGGTTTTTACATGTTATTTTAACTGATCCTTAGAACAACCCTGTGAGAAAGGTACTATTTTTAATCTCCATTTTATACCTAAGGAAACTTAGGTAGTTAAGTGAGCTGTCCAGGGGCACAAAACTAGTATCTGAAATAGGATTTGAACTCAAATCTTCCTAACTCCACATCCAGCACTCTATATTGTACAAAAATCTAGCTATTTTCTACACAACCTTATAGCATACTATGTAGAAGATTCTGGGCATTTAGCAGGAGGGCTGATAGGGCAGGAATCCCAAACTAGTAAAAACCAGGGGCATTAGGCTCCCTCTCAAATGATACTTCACAATAGGTATAATAGTAATAAAAATAGTAGTTAATATTTGCATGGCACTTACTACGTGCTTTACAAACATTCACTCATCTCATCTTCTCAAACCCTGTGACGTCGGTGTTATTATTTTCATTTTTACAGATAAGGAAACTATGGCAAACAGAGGCTAAAGTGACTTGTCTAGGGTCCAGTAGCTAATAAGCATCCCATTTGAACTTGGCTCTTCCTGAATCCAGGGTCAGCGCTCTATCCACTGTGCCACCCAGCTGCCCCGTGCTTCCCCCTCTCTAGATCCTGGCTCCAGACCCAAATGGTAGACTTGGATAACCATTTGTATCTGATAATGGGAGTTGTACATGGTGGGATGGAGCTGCCCACCTTCCCCCCTTCCCAAGCTGTGGGCAGTTATCCAGAAGCCTGGGCACCCCCATGTGTTTAAAAAAAACACCCTGACTCGGCCCTGTTGCCCCTTCCCAGTGCTGTGTGATCATTCTGCATTAGGAAGATTAACCATAAAGAGCAGCATCCCCCTCCGAAGCTGCTTACCCATGGAATATCCAGGTACTGCATTCATCCGCCTTGGTAATGTAATTCTCAGGCAGGAGCCCGGAGCAGCCAGTAGTGAGGGACGTGCCGTAGATCCAGCCCTCGCTGGTACTTGTCTGCTCCATGGGAGACATGAAAATGAAGTCTCCAGGAACCAGCTCCAGCTCGTCGTCGTTTTGCGGGGTGTAGGGATAGATCACCTGTAACGTCTGAGGAAGAGAAGGAAGGAGCCGCTCCCGTAAAACGCTCGCCGAGCAGGCAAGTGCTTTATCCTGTCCTAATGGGTATTCAGATACATTTTACGCCTTTACCAGAAATAATCACAAAAGATCCTCAGGTTTCAAGTAGATCCTGTGGTTTCCTATTATCTCCGAAATGAAATGTGGACTCCTATATTTAGCTTTACAAAAAAATTTCACTCAAAAGCACATTGTTCCAAGAATCACACCAATGAATAGAAAAGGATGAGCATATATATTATAAAGGATGAGTATATATGCATATATACTCATCCTTTTCTATTCATTGGTGTGTATATATACACACACATATATGTACATATATACATACACACACACACACACACTTATATATGTGTAATTGATTGGTATCCAACTCTAATACAAATGGAGCCACTATACCCAAACATAAGGATCTCTTTGTTTTGTTTTGTTTGTTTGTTTTTTTTTAAACCCTTGTACTTCGGTGTATTGTCTCATAGGTGGAAGATTGGTAAGGGTGGGCAATGGGGGTCAAGTGACTTGCCCAGGATCACACAGCTGGGAAGTGGCTGAGGCCGGGTTTGAACCTAGGACCTCCCGTCTCTAGGCCTGGCTCTCACTCCACTGAGCTACCCAGCTGCCCACCATAAGGATCTCTTTGGAAGCAAACTGACTTACAAAACCACATAGTAACATTATCTATGTTCTATTGTATTTTTATTTATCTTATTAAATATTTCCCAATTTCATCTTAACCTGGTCTGAGCCCTTGAGATCCTTGTGGGAGGGCCTCTATGTATTTGACACCTCTGATCTAGACTCAAGAAAATAGTGAAGAAAATGTTAATAACATAGATTAAACTTAAAAGTGTGTCCTGTATACATTTTGTTGTAGATCTAGTTGTTAAAATATTTATGCCACCGCCCCCTCCTCACGGAAACCCCTCTTCCTACAGGATGCAGCCCAAAGCCCTCATCCCCAACTTTTATGATCTTCACTCTCAAACCACCTTGTACTTCACTACTTCGTACTCATCTTTATATTTCTTTTTATATGCATGTATTATGTCCTTGTGGTCTCCCCTCTAGATGTAAGATACTTGTTATTTTATTTATTATATTTATCTCTCACATAGTAGATGATTAATTCTTATCAATCAATTGACTGATCTAAAAAATAATCCATATATATCCTTTGGAAATGGATTTTGGCCAGATGCTGACTGGCTGGTCCAGATGAACTCCTTAGAACTGACTAAATAGAGACTGTTTCATTTCTTGTTTTATATCCTCAGGGCTTAACATGGTGCCTGGCACAGAGTAAATCCTTGTTGACTGAATGATTGACTTCTCCCATGAGGGATGAGATTTCATTTTTGGATCAGCATCTAAATACACCAGAAGCGTTTTAGGAAACTTTGCCTTGCAAACAAATTTGGATCTAGTCACCCACTGTCCCATCTGCTAGTGTAGGCACTGATGTGAATTTCTTCCCCCCCAACCCCCCAGGGAAAGTCTTTTTTCTTTGTAAAGCCCAATTGAGCCAGATGGAAAGAATCTGTGTGAGGGTCTATGTCAGTGATTCCCAAAGTGGGCGCCACCGCCCCCTGGTGGGTGCTGTAGCGATCCAGGAAGGCGGTGATGGCTACAGGTGCATTTATCTTTCCTATTAATTGCTATTAAAAATTTAAAGAATTAATTTCCAGGGGCGCTAAGTAATAATTTTCTGGAAAGGGGGCGGTAGGCCAAAAAAAGTTTGAGAACCACTGATCTATGTCTTCCAACGGGAGGGCACTGAATCCAAAGGACAAATACTAGAGCTAGAAAGAACCTTAGTCTAAAAACTCTCTTGCCATACAGAGATGATGTTTATAAGCTTTTGTAAACTTTTTTATTTATATAGCAAAAGTGCTAGATGAATGCTTATTACCACTATTGTTATTTTTGTTGTTGTTATTATTGTTACAGGTGATGAAATGAAAGCCTAGAAAGTTTATTCTTGTCCATGGTCACATCTCCCAGTAAAAGGCTTTCAGAACTAGAATACAGATTTCCTAATTCCTTTGTTGCTGTTGTTCAGTCACTTCAGGCACTACCCCATTTGGGGTTTTCTTGGCAAAGATACTGGGAGTGGTTTGCCATTTCCTTTTCCAGCTCATTTTACAGATGAGGAAACTGAGGCAAACTGGTTTAAGTGCCTTAGCCAGGATCACCTAGCTAGTATCTGAGGCCAGATTTGAACTTAGGAAGATGAGTCTTCTTGATTCCAGGGCTCATATTGTGTATCTACTGAGCCACCAGCTGCCCTAACTCCCAGGTCAATATTTTCCCCATTCCATCATACAGAGAACTTCTTTCTCCTCAGGTTAGAATGTTTGTTCTAGATACCTCGACTCCTCTGGCATCTATGCTGGGTGAACCTGTGAGCTGGTCATTCAGTGGGGGGAGAGTTGAGAAGTTAAGACTAATCAGCCAGGGACAGCTGGGTGGCTCAGTGGATTGGGAGCCAGGCCTAGAGAAGGGAGGTCCTAGGTTCAAATCTGACCTCAGACACTTCCCAGCTGTGTGACCCTGGGCAAGTCACTTAACCTACCATTGCCTAGCCCTTACTGCTCTTCTACCTTGGGATCCAATACACAGTATTGATTCTAAGAAGCATAAGAGTTTAAGAAAAAAAAAAAGGCTAGTCAGCCAAGGGAAGTCACAGTCTCTTTTTGGAGATGTCTAAGCAAAAAAAAATAGTTAAAGTAGGTCCCTGCCAGGCGGCAGAGGGGACCCATAAATTACCTTTCGAGGCCCCTTGCAATAGCTGATCAGTCCTTCTTAACTTTACTTATTAGGGCCCATCCACTCCCTTCTCCTAGCTCTCCACTCTCCCTGACTCCCAAGCCTGGCTTCTTTCCCAAATACCGCCACCACCTCCTCTCCGCAAAAGCTCTATTCTTCGAATTTGTGAAACGGATTACAAACAACATCATAAGGCATTTCTCTTAATCACAGGGATGGATGCATGCATGATGAATCCACCAAAAAGAACATTCCTTTCCCTGGAACAGGGCAGAGGGAGAAGCATGCCCAGGCTAGAGTTCTTCCCGGAATTCAAGGATTCTACAGCTGAGAAGGACCTGAGAAGTCACTGGGATGACCCCACCACCCCCACCACCCCCTACCACCACCATTCTACAATAGGAAACAGAGGCTCAGAAAACAAGGGACTTGCCCAATGTCACCTAGACAGTGAATGGTAGTGCTGGGATTCCAACTCGGGTCTCTTGAAGTGTAAATTCAGTTCTATTTCCAATATACTACACTGCCTCCAGGAGCAAATACAAAATGCTCTGGTATTTTGAAAGTCCTTCATACCTGAACCCCCTTTTACCTTTCCATCTTCTTCTACTCTATTCCCGACCACCTATTCTTTGATCCTGTAACTCTAACCTCCTTCCTGGCTGTCCCACAAAAAAGAAACGCTGTTTCTCAGCTCCAGACATTCCCTCTGGCTGTCTCCCATTTCTAGCACACTCCCCCTCCTCTGTTCCAACTACAGAGCTCCCTGGCTTATTTTTTTTTAACCCATACCTTCTGTCTTAGAATCAATACTAAATTTTGGTTTCGAGGCAGCAGAAGAGTAAGGGCTAGGCAATGAGGGTTAGGTGACTCGCCCAGGGTCACACAGCCAGGGAGTGTCTGTCCCTAGCTTCTTTTAAGTCACCACTAGAACCCCACATTCTGCAGGAAGTCTTTTTCAACTCCTCTAAATTCCAGTGCCTTCTTTCTGTTAATTGTTTCTTATCTACTCTGTAGGTAGCTTAATTTGTAGATATTTGTTTGCATGTTGTCTCTTCCATTAGATTGCAAGCTCCTGGAGGACAGAACCTGTCTTTTGCTCTTTTTCTATTCCTACTGCTTAGCACAGTGCCTGACACAGAGTAGGTGCGTAATAAATGTTTACTGAATTGAACAGAAGCTAATTTGAACTCAGACCTGATATTAGATCCAACTATCTCTCCATGGTCCCACAGTACAGGGTAGAGAAGCAAGTGCCTAGCTTTGCTTTATGTTGTTTTACACTAAGATAACTTTTCTTTCTTTTTTTTTAAACAAATGAACCCATTTATTCAAGTCAATAGCAAATAGGAACAGATGAGAATATGCCAAACAATACAAAGAGTGAATATATACTGAAAATAAGATATCTCAGCTCATCTAAGAGAAAGAGAGAAAGAATCTTAAGTCTCAAAGAGGAAATTTCCTGAAGTACCTAATGTAGTAAGTTGGAAAAAAAGGGATATAATCTAGAATCTATATTAGTGGTTCCTAAACTTTTTTGGCCTACCCCCCCCTTTCCGGAAAAAATATTACTTAGCAACCCCTGTCACATACTATCACTGCCCCCTTACAGTTATTCAACACCCCCAAATGCACCTGTGGCCATCACTGCTCCCCTAGATCGCTGCAGCACCCACCAGGGGGTGGTGGCACCCACTTTGGGAATCACTGATCTAGATGCTGACTTCTCTACATATTGACTTCTTTTTTTTCTCCTTTCTATCCCTTCATGGACCAATATTAGAGAAAATCTGGAAATGCTTGTAAGATATCTTTTCTTTTCTTTTCTTTTCTAACCCTTTACTTCTGTCTCAGAAGTGTATTGGTTCCAAGGCAGAAGAGCAGTAAGTGCTAGGCAATGGGGGTTAAGTGACTTGCCCATCTGGGAAGGGTCTGAGGCCAGATGTGAACCCAGGACCTCTCATCTCTGGCCTCTGTACCACCTAGCTGCCCCCTCTATTTTCTGTTAATATGTATGTTCCTTGAATCCTCCACTAAATTGAATGCTTCCCCAATAGATTAAACTTTGGTTAAGTTACAGTTTGTTAAATGTCTGTCATCTCTCTGTAAAGGCTAGCTATGGTTCTGTGTAGAGTTGCTGAGATGGACCAGATCATCTTTTAACCTTTGTAGCTCTCAACCGCTATAGACACAGCCAAATCCACCAGAGTCCCAACAGACCTGATAAAATGAAAAGTCTTGCCCAGAATGATGATAGTATCACCGTCTACACCTGGTGAACCTACATGCAAATAGAAGAGAGACCCTTGGTTTGAATCTCACCTCAGATAGTTACTAGCTATGTCTCCTTGGTCAAATCCCTTAACTTCCAAGAATTTCGATTTCTTTATCTATAAAATGGGCATAATAATAGCATCCACCTCACATAGTTGTTGTAGCAGATGAGTTAAATTTTATATTATTATTCTTTAAAAAAAACTTACTTTCTGTCTTAGACTCAGTACCAATTGTCAGTTCCAAGGCAGAAGAGCAGTAAGGGTAGGCAATGGGGGTCAAGTGACTTGCCCAGGGTCATACAGCTAGGAAGTGTCTGAGGCCAAATTTGAAACCAGGACCTCTTGTCTCTAGGCCTAGCTCTGTATCCACTGAGCCACCCAGCTACCCTAGTATTATTATTATTATTATTATTATTAAAAATTGAGAGACTACTTTCATTCACCTCTTATAGGAAGTTTTTCCTTTCCCCTCCAGTTCTCAGTGCCCTCTCCCTTCCCTAAATCTTTTGGCTTTATTCATCTGTTTTCATATTGCTCCTCTTCACCCCCCACCTAAGTTCCTTTGGGCAGGGGTTGTTTTTATTTCTTCCTTGCATTTATATCCCCAGCATATAGCTCAGTAACTTCCACATAATAGGTGCTTATAATAAATGCTTTTGGATTGAATTGGATTTGAGACTCAAACACAGAACTCCCCTGGCCTTTTTGAGTTGTGCCTTGGATGACTCAGTTCCTTTCTCTGACTGTCTCATTAACACAATCCAGAGAGAGATAGAGATAGAGATAGAGATAGAGATAGAGATAGAGAGAGAGAGAGAGAGAGAGAGAGAGAGAGAGAGAGAGAGAAGGAGAGAAAGAGGAGAAAGAAAGAGAATGAGAAGGAGAGAGAAAGAGAGGGAGAGAGGAAGAAAAAGAAGGAGAGGGAGGGAGGGAGGGAGGGAGGGAAGGAGAGAGAGAGAGAGAGAGAGAGAGAGAGATAAGGAGG
>NC_058132.1:209464637-209484550 GCF_016433145.1 Gracilinanus agilis | reverse complement strand
GACAGGAGAGAGAGAGAGAGAGAGAGAGAGAGAGAGAGAGAGAGAAAGAGAGAGAAAGAGAGAGAGAGAGAATCAATTAACCCCAAGGGATAAGAGTCCTACACAAATATAGGAGGGCTCTCTAAAGGCAAATGGACTTCAAAATGGAAATTTTATTCTAAGGGGGCTATGGAAAGAGCTACTGAAAAGAACAGTAATAAATGAGCTTTTACACATTCAAGATAAAAAGGGACAAGTTATTTTTAGATAATAATTCATGTGGGTGTTTGCAGTCTCTCTCTCTCCCCCCCACCCTCAATCTCTTTCCTCTGTGCCAATTGAGCAAGAATGTGGGTCAGGCAGAAAAGCAATTACCCTTTGTGTTAACTGGAGGGCGGTGTTGATTAGAAGACATTCCTGGTAAAATTCCATGGCCACCTTTCTTCCCTGCTCTTCTCATAAAAGGAGGCCATCCCAGAGTTAAAGCCTAACTTTACAGACAATTCTTCCCAGATCCTGAGAGCAAGGTGCATTCTTCTAACCAACCACACCTCTGCTTTTGGATTGAATTGCATTTGAGACTCAAACACAGAACTCCCCTGGCCTTTCTGAGTTGTGCCTAAGTTTCTCTCTACCTCTATCCTGCTACGGTACCTTAGACATAAGAAGTGTTTAATAACTATCTAGTGAATATTCTGATGTCATGTTTTATTTATGCATACTTTTACTGCTACAATTTTCTAGAGAGAGACTTTTAAATTTTTACTTAAAATAATTATTTCCATTTCCAGAGTGATCTCAAAGTTAAAAAGCATTTGCTCTATTTATTACCTTCTTTTAAAAATTCTCATAGCATCTTAATGAGGTGTATTCAGACCAAATATTATCATTTCCATTCAAAAAAACAAACTCTTACCTTCTGTCTCAAAACTGATACTAAGAACTGATTCTAAGGCAGAAAAGAGGTAAAGACAAGGCTACTGGGTTCGTGACTTTCCCAGGGTCACAAAGCTAGGAAAAGTCTAAGGCCAGATTTGAACTCAGGTCCTCAGGACTCTATGCCTGGACTCTATCCACTGTGCTACCAATCTGCCCTATCATCTCTCTTTTTTTATAGCTTAAGACACCGAGTCTTAGAAAGTTTAAATGACTTGCCAGCACATTTTTGATTTGGGCCATGTTAAGAGTTAGCATAAGGAACGGCTTCAGTGGTGTATGTACATATGATTGTTTAGTTCATTGTGTGTGCATTCCGAAGGCCTAGCACATAATGGGGGTTTTAATAAACATCTGTTTAATTGAATTAAACAAAGACCACCAGGGTCAGGAAAGCCTTCAAGCCTCAAGCAAGCACCTCCTTTGTCCAGAGCCTACAAGGAGTGTGTCATGTCCGTATGTCCTTTTGCCTGTATGTGTGTCAGGGGCAGAACTGGGTCTAGAATCCAGGGCTCTTGACTCCATCTCAGACATATTTTTTCTGTTATTCTACATTGCATCCCTTTGGTACCCACCTGTAGGACCCAGCATGGGGCTGTGTACACGGCAGGTGCTTAATCCATGTTGGTAGGTAGCTAAATTCAGAGGGCAGGTCTGGTAGGGGTAGGTGAGAGATAGATTACCTCATGGTTAGCAAATCGGATGTCTCGAGAGAATATGGTAGCAACCCAGTCACAGCCCAGTTTGACATCAATATTCTGGGCCAGTTTCTCCAGGGTGGGCAGGTGGCTGGCTTGGAAGTGGTAAGCCAGAGTCACATGAAGCTGCTTCTTATGGGGTTCCACGTGCACCTCTGGGAAAAGGAAGAGAAGGGTCTGAAAAGTGGATGCCAAACAGTCTTGGGGATCACAGGCACAGCACAGCAAGAAGCCCCCCAAGTTAGACTTGGACCCCCCAAATCACAAGGCTGTAGCCACAAAGGTACTTACTTCTGTCTTAAGCAGAGGCAAAGAGAGTGTATTCTGTACCAACCCGCCATTTTGGAAAATCATTGCAAGTCCATTTGATTCATCCAACCTCTATTAAGTGCTTACTGTGTGCAGAGGACTGGGACATCCCCACACAATGGGGGACGATATAAAATTTAGAGAAGAAACAGTCTGGCTACCTCATGTAACTTACTATCTAGTGGGGGATATAATACACAGGCAAAGAGCTTCAGCACAAGATAGCAGGGCAAACTAAGTGCTATATGAGGGCCCAGGGAAGAAGAGTCATTGTCAACACGGGCAGGGAGGGAGTGGCATTTAAGCTGAGCATTAAAGATGGAGAGGAATTCAAAAGAGGGAAGTATAATGGGATGCAGGAGCCATACTGGGCATAGGACAAGGGCAAAAGGATGCAGACAAGAAAATTCAGGGCATGTTCAGGGGCAGAGAATAGCCCAAAGACCTCAAAGACTAGAGAAAGAAGGTGTGCTGGACTGTGGAGGGCCTTGACTTCCAGTCCATTTTATTCAGTAGGTATTTATTCAGAATGAAAAATTCCGAGCAGAAGAATGATCTATGCATAAGAGATTATTCTGGCGTCAGTGGGAAGGAGGCATTGGAAGAAAGAAAATAGAGGTAAGGTAAGATAAATTGTGGAGGCAGAATTAATAGGATTAGGTAATGAGATATGAAAAAAAGGAAGGGTTGAAGTTAAAATGAACACTCAGTTGGCCCCATCACAAATGGGGAGTCATTTCTTGGCTAAATAGTTCTCTTTTCCCACTGATTTCTCTTAAAAATACTCTTGACATGGCCGGCCTTCCTTCCTTCCTTCCTTCCTTCCTTCCTTCCTTCCTTCCTTCCTTCCTTCCTTCCTTCCTTCCTTCCATATCCCCTTGGTTTGGCCTTGGTTTGTTCATCAACAAAATGAGAAGATTAGATTAGGTGATCTCTACGGTTCCTTCCAGCCCTGTGGTCCTATAAATCTGGCTTCAGATCTGCGCAATTTCTGTTGTATGAAATAAGGTAAGTAGAGGGTGTAGCAAGCAGAGGCAACACCACAGGCTAAGTCCTCTACAGGACTCTGGCTTACACAGCACTTGAGCTGGATGGAAGAAATCTGGTCTCTCCACAAGCCTGAGGCATACACAGGCAAAGCTACAACACAGAAACACTGGCATGACTTTTTATAGTACACCCATGTTACTGGATGCTCGAGCCTATTGGAACTACTTTAAGTATAGGTTTTTCAGAATTAAACCAATTTTACTAGAACCACCCAATTCTGTCTATTGCCACCAGAGGGCAATCGGGTGGCAAAGATGCTTAAGTCTCTCCGTGTTCTAGGTGAGTGACAGAAGGCTCCTCACTGGCAAAGGCTTCAGGAATTCTCCACAGTCTTGGCTGAACCCCGTTTTATTCCATAATGAAGACTCTGGGCTCAGCTGCCACAGTGCTGACTGGTTCTTAACCATAATAAGCCTCTGCCTAACCTCAGGTGCAGGAGTTTAATAGGCTCTGACAGCAGGTACAGTGGGATCAGGGAAAACCACTTCTCTGAGGTGCCATCAAAGAAACAGGAAATGGTTTGTTTCCCAAGCTGTTGCTCAGCCGTATTGAGGCTGTTTGGGAGGCTGGTCTTCCAGAAACCCTTTTGAGTGGGGAAATGGCTCTTCTGGAGTGGGAGGAAACCAGAGAAGGCAACCAAACCCAAAGTGCCAAAAAGCATGATTAAAGGACAGTGTCAGGTTCTAGGAAGAGCAACAAGGCTGGTATGTGGGATCCAGTGGGATCACAAAGTGTGTGAAGGAGAGTAAAGTGTGAAGAGACTGCGAGTCAGGAAGGGGCCGTGTTATGAAGAAACAGAAATGCCAGAGGACGAGAGTTGCTGGAGTTTATTGAGTAGGAGGGTGACCTGATCAGACCCGTATTTTAGGAACTCATTTTGGCAGCTAATAAAAGAACACACTGGGGAAGAGTCTTTTTTTTTTTTAAACTCTTGCCTTCTGTTTTAAAATTGATAACTAAGGATGGGCTCCAAGGAAGAAGAGTGGTAAGGTTGGGCAACTGGGGTTAAGTGTCCCAGGATCACACAGGATGCATCTATGAGGCCAGAACCAAACCCAGCTCCTCCCATGTCTAGGACTGGCTTGATACCCACTGAGCCACCTCATTTCCTGAGAAGAGAAAAACCTTGATTTGGAGAGATTAGGCTTTTCAGAGAGATCAATTAGAAGGCTAGAGTACCCGAAACAGGGCAGAGGCTATTGAGAAATGGCATGGTGGAGTGTTGGGCTTGGGGTCAGGAAGACCTGAGTTCAAATCTGGCCTCAACCACTTGGGCAAGTCACTTACTTCTGTTTGCCTCAGTTAATGAGCTGGAGAAGGAAATAGCAAAAACCACTCCAGTATCATTGCCAAGAAAACGAGTTAGATAAGGAGACAGAAACAACTGAACAAGAGGCACTTGATAACCTCTAAGATTCTTCATCTGTAAAATGACTTGGAGAGTGAAGGAAATGGCAAAACACTATTATCTTTGCCAAGAAAAGCTCAAATGGAATCAGGAAGAGTCAGACTTGACTGACACAACTCAACAACAATGCATGAGACACTAAAAAATGACAATATTTGGCAATAGATTGAATATGTGTAGAGGATGAAGGTGAGCCAAGCTTCCAAAACTAAGAGCCCAAGATGTTATAGGTAGTCCCAAAATAATAGGATGGTGGGAAGAGGGAAGATTGGGGTGTGGAGTGACAATGAATTCTTTTTCTGGACATGTTTAATTTAAGATACCAATAGGCCAGTGATTCCCAAAGTGGGCGCCACTGCCCCCTGGTGGGTGCTGCAGTGATCCAGGGGGGCGGTGATGGCTACCGGTACATTTATCTTTCCTATTAATTGCTATTAAAATTTTAAAAATTAATTTCCAGGGGGCTAAGTAATATTTTTTCTGGAAAGGGAGCAGTAGGCCAAAAAAGTTTGGGAACCACTGCTATAGGCCATCTTATTTGAAATGCTGGAGATGCGTTAGATGGAAGCTCAGAAGACAGATGAGGGTTAGATATATAAGTTGAGAATCATCTTCATAGAGAAGTCAATGGAATCCACAGGAGCTGATGAGATCAGCAAATGAAATAGTATATAGAAGAAAAAGAGGGGCTGCTCTAGAGCCTTGAGAGACACACACACGGTTTAGGTGTTAGAGGGCAAGGATGGAGATCAGCAAAGAAGACTGAGAAAAGCGTCTCTGAGAGGTAGGAGGAGAACTAAAGGACAGAAGTGCCACCAAAACCCAGAGGAGAGAGGAGTATGCCAAAAAAGAAGGGGATTGGCCTGCCAAGGGCTTATGCTGGGTCAATAAGGGTAAGAATGGAGAAAAAGCCATTTGATTTGGCAATTAAGAGATAACTGGTAACTTTGGAGAGAACAGTTGAGGGAACTGGGATCCTAAAAGAGAAGTCTGAGGGACCTATGCGGCTCTGGGCATCATTTAATCTCTGGGGGCTTTAGATTTCTCATTGGTAAAACAAAGTTTGGACTAGATGATTCCCTAAGCTCTCTCCCAACTCTGACATTCTATGAAATTAGGATGATTTCATTGCTCAATAAATGTCCTCTAATTCATTCTTTCCTAACCTTATCCTAGCCAGGCCAACCTCATTCTTGTCTCTGTCTCTGTGTTTCTACTGGTGCCGTTTTCAGGCCATTCACTGAATTAACATCTCCCCTCATTCTCTTTCATTTTATAACCTTTCGTTACTCTGGAGTTGGGAGGACCTGGGTTCAAATTTGGCCTCCGACATTACCTTGCTGTGGGATTCTGGGCAAGTCACTTGATCCCAACTGCCTAGCTCTTGCCACTCTTCTTAGAATTGATGCTGACAGAAAGTAAAGATTAAAAAAACCACTCAAAACTTTAGTTGTTATTGTTCAGGCATTTCAGTCATGTCTAACTCTTTGTGATCCCATCTGGAGTTTCCTAGGCAAGGATAATGGAGTGGTTTGCCATTTCCTTCTTCAGCTCATTTTATAGATGAGAAAACTGAGGCCAAAGCTGTTCAGTGATTTGTCCTGGATCACACAACTATTAAGTATCTGAGGTTAGATTTGAACACAGGTCCTCCTGACTCTAGGTTCAGTACCACCTAGCTTCCCATATCAAATCTATTAAAGGCCTCATTTATATCCCATCTCCTCTATAAAGCTTTCCCCACTACTCTAGCTCTTTTTCAAGCTATTTTTGCTTTATCATCTCTATTTCCCTTCTAGACTTGTAATCTTTGACAAAAACAACCATTCAAATAAACATAGTACAAAATGGTATTCCATAAAACCATGAATTCCAAATTATGTACAACTCCCAGCTGCTCCTGCACTTAGAGTCAGTCAGGATCCAGTTTAGCATTTTATTTTATTTTAATGTCTTCATGTGTGCTAGTCTAGTCTTTCTACCTAAACTGTAAGCTCTTTGGCAGTAAAGACCCAATTAAAAATAATATTAGTTAATATTTATATAGTGCTGACTGTGTGTCCTTAGGCACTGTACTAAGCTCTTTACAATTATTATCTTATTTGATCCTCCCAGCAACCCTGGGAGGTGGAGGTTATTATTATCCCCATTTTACAGCTGAGGAAAGCGAGGCAAACAGAGGTTAATTATTTGCCCAGGGCCACATGGATCAGGTCTGGTACTCTATCCATTAAGCTCCTCTTTCGTCTCCCCACACTAGACCCAGAAAAGAAGCTCAATAAATCCTTGTGGATAGATTGATGAATCCTTAAGGGAGTCTGTCTTTGCCCCTGTTCCTCTCTGTGTCTTTCTCTGGCTACGGAATTATGTTCCCTCTTTGTGTCGGTTCTTTATTTATGCCCTATTCCAACCAAACTTTTCATTAAGCTAAGTGAGTCTGTTTGGACCTGCAGCCTCACAGAAGCCAGCTTTGTAACTCTCACTCCCTTCTCTCCTCCAGAATAAACACACATAACAACCAGCCCTTTCAGCTAATTCCTTTAATGGGAAATCTCAGTTGGATTAAACCGAGAGCCATAGTAGAAATAAAAGGAGAGACATGTCTTTATGGGGCTGCATTTTGAAGGCTGGCCCATGAGGCTCAAAGACCCATGTAATGAATTTCAGCAAAGAAAGGGAACAGGCTCAGTGAATATTAGCATTATTTAAATACCAAGTGACCAAAATGCCCTATTCATGCAAAAATTCTGACCAAGTGCTTTGGCTCCCAAAGAACTATATGGTATAATGGGGGCAAGAGCCACAGAATTCATGGTCAGGAGATCTGAATTCTAAATCCTAGGCTCTTCTACTTACTCACCAGCTATATGACCTTGGAAAAGTCCCAATTTGAGTCTCAATTTCCTCATCTGTAAAGTGGGAATAATAATGTATACAGTCCCTAATTCATAGGGATGTTGTGAGGATCAAATGGGATTCTATATGTGTGTATATATCAAAGCACTTTATTATGTAAACTTGAAGTATTATGATTATTATTATCAGACCCAGATAAACACTTGGATGGAAAGGAGTATTAAGGAAAGAAAGATTCTTGAATTCTAAACTGGGAAAGGGTGATGTTGCTACTCAATTAGCATGGCCCCGGAGGCCTAACGTGGAACATATGTCTGTGCAGCTGTTGGTCGCTTCCTGGCCTCATCAAAGAGTATGAAGATAACTGAATGTCTCCCTCACCCTCTCCCTCCCTCCCTGTCCCAACCTCAAGCCAAAGCAGGCACCTCAAATGGGATGGTGCTCTAAGTGTCAAGGGCAGCTGGGTGGCTCAGTGGAGAGGGCATCAGGCCTGGAGTCACAAAGACCTAAATTCAAATCTGACCCCGGACACTTCCTAGCTGTGTGACTCTGGGCAAATCATTTAATTCTGCTTGCCTCAGTTTCCTCATCTGTAAAATGAACTGGAGAAGAAAATGGCAAACCGCTCTAATATCTCTGCCAAGAAAACTCCAAATGGGGCTGTCAAGAGTTTGGACATGAATGAAAGAACTGAATAACCATAAAAGTAAGTGTGATGTTTGTTTAGTGGTGGGTGGGGGGCTATCTAGGAGCTCCTGGAGAGAGAGAGGTACCCTCTGCCATGATACATCCCAACCCATCTTACTGCCAGCAGGTCTTCTCACCTGCCACCCTTCTCTCTTACTGCTACCCTGGGGCCCTTCTTGCTCCTGAATGCTCCCTCACTGGCTCACCCAGACTCATCACATTGCCTGCCATCTTCTCTCTGGCCATTTTTGTGTGCTCCATGTGGCCGGCCTTCTTCACACCCCCTCCCTTTTCACCTCCAGCTCTTGGAACAATAACCAAATCAACACTGCCATTTCTGGAGAGGACATGCTAATAATTGCTCTAAGGCTCCCTTCAATATTCCTGTAACTTCCCAGCCTAAACGTCCCTCCCTGCCCACAATTCCTATGTAGGGATTGTCTTCCCTGATTAGAATGGAAGCTTCTTAAGGGCAAGGACTGATTCTCTCTTCATATTTTTATCCCTAGTGCTTTGCATAATGCCTGGCACATAGTAAGCACTGAATACTTTTTCATTCATTCAGTCATTTACTCATTCGTTCATTCAATCTGTTGCTTCCACTCTTAGAAGGCTCACTGGCAGGGTCCCATTGCCATACCCTTGCCTGCTGCCTCCCCCGTCCCCCCCAGCCCATCCCTAGCCCCTCAGTTTCCCCCAGGATCTCTAGGCCCTTGGAAAGAGCTGGCTCACCAGTTTTAGATGCGGCCTCAGCAGCAAAGTCAGCAGCAAACTTCTTGAGAATCTCTGCACTGTCCTCTTTCACAAAGAGCCCGATGAAGTTGGAGGAGGTATAGAGCTCCAGGGGCAGTGGGGCTGAGAACTTGCATTTCCAGCGCATGACAGTGGCCTGCAGGGCCTCCCCCAGGGCATCCACCTTGCTGTCCTCACACTGGCAAGAGGAGAGCAAAGAGGCTCCAGTCAGAGAGATGGGGAAATGCATGTCTAATGATTCTGTGCCTTTCCTTTAGAGCCCTGAGGCTTATGATACGGTGACTGAATCACTCCAGAGAGGCCATGAAGAATTCAAGGCAACTCTTCATTGTCTGTAAACCAATTATCTGTCTTTGTGGTTTAACCATGGCTGACCTGGTGCCTCCTGCTTCCTACTCCCTGGCGTAGACAATGGGATTGTCATATAGAGAGCAGGAATTGGAGGGTATGCACGTGTGAGAGAGTGGGGAAAAAGAAGAGAAAGAGAGAGAGATCAAGGGAAAGAGGAGAGACACACACATACAGAGACAGACAGAGAGAGATAGAAAGAGAGGGAGAAGGGGAAGAAAGAGAGATGGAGACAGAGATAAGAGACAGAGAGAGGGGGGGACAGGAGGGAAGGGGACAAAGGAAATAGAGAGAAAAGGAAGAGGGAAGGAGAAAGTGGAGGAGGAGAGAGAGAAGGGAGAAGAGGAAAGAGAGGGAGAGGAAGAGGGGAAAAGGGAGCGGGGAAAAAGAGAGACATACACTATTCCAAAGCCAAGAAAACATGATTTAAAAAAATATATCAATTGTTTTCAATTATTCAGAATAACATTTTTTATTATCCACACTAAGGGGCATGCCATTGTGATATGGATGTTGGCTGGGCTCTCAAAGGATAAACTGGTGGAACATGAGCCCTGGTAGGTCCTACCAAGCAGACAGGTATGTGTGACCCAGTTGCAGAAGTGATATGGTACAGAGGAAAGAGATGAGGTTTGGGAGTCATCAGGCCTGGGTTCAAATACCACCTCTGACTCCATCTCTATCACTACTTCTACATGGCCTATAAAGTTCCTTCCAGCTTTAAAGCCATGAGCCCACGGCTACCAGGTAATGAATTTTGTTAACCTAAAGCGTTCATTAAACCCCACAGAGATGAAGGATGAAATGCTGCATTATCCAAACTTCTTTTGTAATCCCCCAAAGATCAAAGGTTCTTCCTAACCTTTCTAACATTTATCGGTTGGAAAAAATGAGGCCCAGGGAGCAGTGAGATGACCCTTCTGCTTCATAGTGTTAGGAAAATGACAGTGTATCTAGAAAGATCTGAGCACCTTCTGAAAAGGTGTTTTGCAACCCTGGGATGATTAATGAGAAAAGATGACTATCTTAATTCAAAAGGAAAAATGGCAAAAAATAAAATAAAATAAATAAGATGATCTCACCTAAACAATAAAACAAAAAACCAAACCTGAAGAAAACAAAAATACCTAGAAATATCTGATCTAAAGTAGTGTGTTTTGTTTTGTTTTTCTGCTTCATCTGAAATATACAGGGACTAACCATCTGTTCTCCACACAGAGAAAATGAGAAGATATAAGCATACATTGGAGTTGGGAGTATTAAGGTTAGACATCATAAAGAACTTTCTGACCAATGGGGTTGTTATACACTGAAACAGCTGGTGGCATCTCTGTCTCCAGATTTTTGAGGATCCCAGGGTTTGAAACCCATCAGGGTCAGTTTGCTTAGTGCCAGATTATAACTATAAATCCCCAGCTATTGCTAATGTGTCTCTTTTTGATTATAGGAAAGTTGGGGTTAAATGATTGGAACGAGAGAGAATCAATCCTCTCTACCATGGAAACAGTTCAAAACCCATAACGATGGCCCAGTTGAATCATCTTTGAGCATGTTGTTGCAGTAACAGTCAAGTAGTAAATGTGCAGCCAGAGAAGGAAGACCCACCACAAAGCTGGGGTACATTACAAGGACTCCCGGAATCCCAGCAGACCTCAAAGAATAACACATCCTCTTCCTCAGTTGGTTTGGGTGTCCAAACAGGCATAACTGGGGCATCTCTGACTTACTCTAATCACTTTCTAAGAGATTCATGTCTACTTTTCCCATCAGGGGAGCTTTCAGGGGTCAAGAGAAGATAAGGAACTCTAGTAGGAGGACCAGGTCCTTCCTTGGAACAGGATAAAAGGTGGGCAGGGTAGAGTTATCTCACCATAAAGAACTGGCAGAGGGTGATGTGGGGGAAGATGTTATGTGCTTTATTCTTCCCACAGATCTGCTTGGATTGCTGCCAAAAGTCAGAGAGTTTCTGAGCCAAAGGGCCAGTGGGCCGTAGGTACAACACGTACTCTCGGGGCAGGGGGTCATCCAGGAAGGGGTCACCGACATGGGAGAACAACCTGTAATAGAATAAAGGAGAAGGGAGATACGACAGTTAAGAATAATGCCAAGGGGACTGAAAGGGACTGACATTTCCCCACCAGTCACTGGTCTGGGCATCCCACAAGAGAAAGGTTTCTTTCTCTTCTCATTTTTAATTTGTGTCTGCTGCCACCCCTCCCCCAACTCCTGCCACCCCCTCTAGTCTATCTCAGTAGAAGCAAGTTAGAACATTCTTTTCACACCCCAAACATGCCTAAACAATTTCCCTCCTCCCGAGTCTCATATTATAGCTGCGGGAAACCTTGCCTGAATTTGATCCCGCCTCCTTTTCCAACCCACCAGGGTGATTCTAGCCCAATCCCCCCACCCTTTCTTAGAGTCCTCTCATTGTTACTACATCGAAGAGGCCATCAAAGTTAAGGGGACCTAGAAAGAGTGTGTATTTGAAGGCTAAATGTACCAGGCTGAAACCTCCTGGAGGGCAAGAATGGCAATCAATGCCTATCTAATGTGTTATCTATGGCAGGAATTTGCTTCAATAATTTCACCATCAGGGGGTAGCTGGGTAGCTCAGTGGATTGAGAGCCAGGCCTAGAGATGGGAGGTCCTAGGTTCAAATCCGGCCTTAGACACTTCCCAGCTGTGTGACCCTGGGCAAGTCACTTGACCCCCATTGCCCACCCTTACCACTCTTCTGCCTAGGAGCCAATACACAGTATTGACTCCAAGATGGAAGGTAAGGGCTAAAACAAACAAACAAACAAACAAAGAGATAAATAAATAAAAAATAATAATTTCATCACCTGACCCCAAGGAAGAGGTCCTATGTTTCTGTGAGGTCTCAAGATTTGGGATTATCCCCTGATTTTACCCCAATGGGAGATGCTTACATACTTCAGTAAGGGCAGTCTTACTCCAGAGAGTGGGTTTGCTGCACAGACTTGCTCCCATCAACTCCACCCCCCAGCGGGGCTCTAAGACTAAAGCTAATGTATATTCAAGCCCATGAGCTCGGCTAATTGTATGCTATTTTCTCTATTTATTTATTTCATACCAACCAGTCACATGCTGCCTGTACACTCCTTCCTCCCGTGGATGCCAAGGCTTTTTGTCTAGAAAGAGAAATCAAATTTCCATTGTTAGTATTTTTAGCCTCACACGGGCTTTTTTCCCCTTGGCATCAAGAGCTGAGTGCAAGGGAGGAGTCTGTGGCCCCCCTATTCACTGATAGGGAGAGATTTCCAGCAGGATCTTCCCCAAGGGCTACATCAAGACCTATGAAAGAGTTAGGCCTGGCAGTTAATTTACATAGAATTAGCATCAACTTAGCAAGCTAACTGACAGACTGTGTATTCTCTTTGCAGGCAGTTTTTAAATTACAGTTTTATTACAGCTCCCCGAAAGGCTCCGAGCCTTGTTTTGGTTGGGGGGAGGGGAGAAGGGTATTATGCCTCATGCATCTCCTCACTTATTCATTTACTCTCCCCTCTCACATCCTTTGAAGCCCGCTAGCTAAGCCCATGAGAATTTGGCACCGCTAAGGCTCAGGCCAATTCGGACAGCCCTAAGGACCTGTTTGCTCTGTTATGTTCCACCAGCATAGGAAGAACCTGAACCAGAGTCTCCAGCCACCTCGAAAAGCTTTATCCTTGTTCCATCCTCACTTCTGGAGAAACAACTGATAATCTGTGTCCTGTTCACCGGTAGTGAATCAGTCAATCAGTCAGTTAAAAAATAGACGTTTATTACTTGTCTAGTATGTGCCAGGCACTGGATTAAGTATTGGAAATACAAATTGAGGAAAAAAAAAGAAGAAAGACAGCTCTTACTCTCACAAAGCTTATAACCCAATGAGGGAATACAATGCAGAAAAGGAAGCTGAAAAGCAAGGGGAAGCAAGGATGGAAGGTACCCCAAAGGGAGAGAGGACAGAGACATCCCAGAGTAGTGCAGCCAGTAAGAAATGGGATTTGAGCTCAGAATGGAAGCTTTGGGGAATCTGGAATTCACCCTCCAATGACCCAAAGGACAGTGATGAGGTAGAGTACCGGGGGATAGCGAGGTGGCACAGTGGAGAGGGCACTAGGCTTGGCATCAGGAGGATTCATCTCGGAGTTCGAATACTGCCTCAGACATTTACTAGCTCTGCGATACTGGGCAAAACACTTAACCTTGTTTGCCTCAGTTTCCTCATCTGTAAAATGAGCCAGAGAAGGAAACGGCAAACCACTCCAGTCTCTTTGCCAAGAAAACCCCAAATGGGGTCACAAAGAGTCGGACACAACGGAAACAAGTCAATAACCACCACCCACAAAAGAGTACCAAGGCGGATGGTACTTATCCACCAAGTATCCACCAAGATGAAATGGTCTATCCCAGCAATCCTCCTCCTGGGCATGGTAAAAAGTCAGGGAAGTCCCAGAGTGGGGGTAGCCAGGTATATAGTAATAATTCATACATTTTGCTTCAGAGATTTCACGGTCAGGCATATACATCGAGGAGGTAGAGATTAAGTTAAACGTCCCATCCAAGGTCACACGGCTAGCTCACGGTAGAACATTTGGGGGTGGGGGCATGAAATTTTGAGCATAATCAACATGGACAAGCAAATCTGCCTGTGGGAATCACAATCATATAGAAACAAAATGGACTTTAATACCCTGAGGCCAGAAGCTGGCCTTTCTACAAGAGGCTGTGACACATGAAAGGCTCCAGGGGCACACACTGACCATCGGCACTCAATGGTGGAACAGTCAGGGTCCCCCAGGGACCAGCCAGCCCTGACAAGTTCCCTTTAGCAACTGCAGGACCATCAGAAACCTTTTGCCATAATCCACAGCAAATCACACAGTTTTTTCAAAGATTAGCACCCTCTTGGTTAAGGAATGTACTATTGTTCCAAGAACAATAGGAAAGAGAAGAGTTCATTTGCTGCTTGGGGAGAACTGTACTATTTATGTATAGCAACCAATTTTGTGGTTTTTTTTTTCTCCCCTGACTTTACTAGAATGAATCTAAATGCAATTTAATTTCCTCCTCCTGATGGTACCGAGGAGCTGTACTCTGGAAATGAAGGAGCTATTAAGTTCTGGGCTCTATAATTCAAAAGGGGAAAATTTAGAAAAAGGTTCAAAGAAAAGTCTCATAAAGATGATTAAAGGGTTGAGAGATAAGGCCTGAGAGGAAAAATGAAAGGAACTAGGTTTATTCATCCTGGAGTCTATGGAGGGCTGTCACACAGAGGGGTAGTGACCATCTGGGTCTCTAGCAAAGACAGAACCAGGAGAAACAGGCTTTGGCTAGAGCACAAGGGACTAAAGTTAGACATAAGGAAGGAGTAGTGTCTTTGCTGCCCCTTTATCCACCGAAGCGATAAGTTAAAGATGCTCCATTGGGCTCATTCCTGGAACTCAGCCCACAGAACAGGCGGATTATGGGCAGCAACAGAACAAATCTCTCCCCCTCTCCATCCTCTTTGAGCGGTTGCTATGGTGCACTCCACCCTTCCTGGCCCAGCCAATGAGCTCAGCTCTAAGGGCAACGGGAATGTGTGGTGGACTCTAAACACCAGACAGAGAACTTTACACTTCTGCTTCCAAGTGTGACTCAGGAGTGAGAACAAGACACACTTTGGAAGAATATTTGGATCTCAGAGGAAGTGTCTTCCTAAGCTGAACAACTCTGAATATCTGAACTATCCTGTTTTGTTGCTGAATGGGGCCTCCCAGTTAAAAAAAAAAAAAAAAAAGCAAAAGAGCATGAACAAACACCGTAATTCAAGGATGGGTAGATAAAAACTATGTCTTCATCCTTCTTAATAACTAGGCTGAGGTGAAATTAATCTTTGGCACAATAATTTTTAAAATTATTTTAAATTTTAAATAATTTTTATTTAAATAAAATAAAAATAATTTTAAAACATTAAATAATTTTAAATTTAAATCTGTTATCTGGGCTAAGAGGAAAGAGAACAGTAAGAAGCTTACATAACATAAAAATAATAGACAATCTGGACATCCACAGTTGGCGTTAGGTCAATCTGTCCTTAGTCCTTTGCCCTCTATCTGTCCTACTAGCTCCTTGGGCTCCTCATTGGTCTGGTTTCCTAGAGGCCACATTACAATGATTCACTTATCTTGATCAAGGTGGGGGAAAATCCCTTTTCATGGTTCAGTGAAGACAAGGTTGGGACTTTTCAAAAGGAACTTGTACTAGGAAACTGAGGGGAAAGCCAACAATTTTCTCTTTTTGTCCTGCCACCCTAGTCCCCACAAGTATAAAAATAAATGACTTTTACAGGCTCCACATTTCTGACTCTATTTTTAACAACTTCCCAAAGACTGGCTTGGTTTGCACCAAATTTGGCATTCAGGTTCCTTCCTCCTCTTTGCTCCTTTTTGGAGGTAGATGCTAAACAAAGATAATTCTGAAGTACCACATCTAGTTCTTGGGGAATTCTCAAGACCTCCTAGAACTGGCTTCCCATTCTTATCAATGGACCCAGATTCTTAAGCAATCTCTCTGAACCTAGGCTGTCATGGAGATTTGCCATACTACTACACTAATTTCTGGATTCCTGACCCTATCCTTACCCCTTTTGATGAAAAAAAGTATTTCCTTATCTGACTCTTGGCATAAACCTTATTTAAGAGCCTTTTTCAACACTCTCTTGGAAGTCTCTATGGCATCTTGATCCTGAAAGCCATCATCATCCTAGACCCATTCCCTTCTGACTTGTTCTAATTGCCTGCTTTATAATTACTAGCAATTTGTTGATTGGTCTTGTTCTACAGCTGGGTGAAGCTCTGTGTCTTTGCCTGTCCTTGTCACTTTGCATCTAGACCTACTTTCATTAGAAGTCTTGTGGCCTTGACTTACCCTTGAAGCTTGCTTGCATCATTCCAGCCTCCTCCACTATCTCAACGTAGGCTTCAGGCTGGTATATAGGAAGAAAGAACCCTGAATTTGGAGACCTGGGACTGGGTTTCTGACTATCCTCCACAATTTACTAAATAACTCTAGAAAATTTACCTGCAGGCTCTGGACTCAAATTTCCTTATTTGCACAAAAAATTTAGTGATAGTCACAGCAATAACAAAATCTCACAGAGTGGCAGTAAGGAAAGTTGTTTGAGGTCTGAGAAGTACTGTAAAATAGCAAGTTACTATTACTTCTGGGATACCTGCTAAATTCTCGTTTCCTGTCTAACACTTCCCTCTAGCCCTCAGCTCATTTGAATCTTTAGACCAGCGATGATTGACATTCTTTGAGGCTAGTGTCTACTCTTTCCCAGGTCAAGGTACCAGCACGGTCCACTTTCCCAGGTTCTATTTTTTTGTTTGTTTGTTTTATGTTTTACCGCTTATATATTTATTACTGTTTTACAATTTATCACTCAGATCAGAGGATCTGGTGACCTTCTAAAATCCTATCACTGTAGTTTGGTTTTACTTCCTTTTTTTTCCATTAAACACAGATCAATATGGGGAGCCCCTGGTGAGGAACTCCTACCAATGCAAAAGGAGATGTTTGGGGAAACTTTATAATCTTAGGGAGTTGACCAGGGGGAAGGCACTGAGTGAGTAAATGACTTGTCCAAGGAGATGGATCTTGAGAGGTGGTGTGGAATAGTGAGTAGTAGAGAGTTAGCCTAAGAGTCAATAAACAGGTTCATTTCTATTCATAGTTTTACAATAGCAAAATACCTTAATAAAGTAATCTTTTAAAAGGAAACTGTTGAATTACTCAAATTTATAAGGAGCTAAATCAGCTGTACAAAAAATCAAGCCATTCCCTAATTAATAAATGGGCAAGGAACATGAACAGGCAATTTTCAGATAAAGAAATCAAAACTATCAATAAGCACATGAAAAGGTATTCTAAATCTCTTATAATTAGAGAAATGCAAATCAAAACATCTCTGAGGTACCACCTCACACTTAGCAGATTGGCTAATATGACAGCAAAGGAAAGTAATAAATGTTGGAGGGGATGTGGCAAAATTGGGACACTAATACATTGCTGGTGGAGGTGTGAATTGATCCAACCATTCTGGATGGCAATTTGGAACTATGTCCAAAGGGCTTTAAAAGACTGTCTGCCCTATGATCCAGCCATATCACTGTTGGGTTTATACCACAAAGAGATAATAAGGAAAAAGATGTGTATAAAAATATTTATAGCCAAGCTCTTTGTGGTGATAAAAAATTGGAAAATGAGTGGATGCCCTTCGATTGGGGAATGGCTAATCAAATTGTTTTATCTGTTGGTGATGGAATACTATTGTGCTAAAAGGAATAACAAACTGGAGGAATTCCATGTGAATTGGAACAACCTCCAGGAATTGATGCAGAGTGAAAGGAGAACAATCAGGAGAACATTGTACACAGAGACTGATAAACCGTGGTACAATTGAATGTAATGGACTTCTCTACTAGCAACAATGCAATGATCCAGGACAATTCTGAGGGACTTATGAGAAAGAAAAATAGCCACATCCAGAGAAAGAACTGTGAGAGTAGAAACACAGAAAAAAAACAACTGCTTGATCACATGGTTCGATGGCGATATAGAGTCTAAATGATCACCCTAGTGCAAATATTAATAATATGGAAATAGGTCTTGATCAATGACACATGTAAAACCCAGTGGAATTGCTCATTGGCTATGGGAGGGGGGTGGGAGAAGGGGAGGAAAAGAACATGAATCATGGAACCATGGAAAAATATTCTAAAGTAATTAATTAAATAAACTTAATTTTTAAAAAATGCAACTGTTGAACACCTACTATGTGCTAGTGACACATTAAGCCCTGACACTACAAGTGCCCTCAGGGAGCTCACATTCAAATGGCAGAGACTATGTAAATAACTACCTACATACACACAAGATGCAGAAAAGAAGATGGGAGAATAATCTCTGATGGGAAGGCCAAAATAGCTGGTAAAATAAGACTATTTCCTCCAAAGGAAGATGAGGGTCATTGCTTCACAAGTATAGTTCCTCAATTAGAAATTTCACTTCACCAGAACCTTCATTTCCCTTGCATTTCAGTCCTATGTGGTTCTACTGTCATTAGCTTTGGAACAAATGGAACGTGCCCCTTGCCTGATTCCATCTCTTCCTGGTTCAACCATATCTTTGATTAAGCCCAAGGAAACAACTGTTTCAGAGCCTTGGGGTAGTATAAGCAAATTCTACAGCCATGTTGGTGAACCTATGGCACATGTGCTGGAGCATGCCAGAGGGGGCTGCTCCCTTCCCCCTCTCCACACTCGCCTGAGGATACTTCTCCTATCACTCTGCCCAGCAGCCCAATGGGAGCGCTTCCTCCCTCCCCTGTCTGGGGTAAGGCAGGGGGCTCACATGTGGTGTGAGGGTTGCAGCACTCTGTCTCTAAAAGGTTTGCCATCACTGGCCTATAGGTACAAAACAAAGGAAATGCTTAAGAAAATAAATAAAAATACAATATAACACAGAGAAAGTTAACTTGTGGTTTTCTAAGTCAATATGATTTGCAGGGATCCCTTCCTATTTGAATTTATACCACTGGCCTAAAGGATACAAATGTAATTTGGTTTTGAGACCACAGTGGCTGAGGCTAAAATAGGTGAGAAGTCAAATAAGATAATGTTTAGAAAGCAGTTAGCACAGTACTTGGCAAATTGTAGGTGCTATATAAATGCTTATTCCCTCCTTTCCTTTCTCTCCATCTCTTTAAGCCCCTTTCATTAGATGTTCTGAAGCATGTGACTCTAGAACAGTGTTTCCCAAAGTGGGCACCCCCGCCCCCCTGGTGGGTGCTGCAGCAAACCAGGAGGGCAGCGATGGTCACAGGTGCATTTATCTTTCTTATTAATTGCTATTAAAATTTTTAAAAATTAATTTCTAGGGACACTAAGTAATATTTTTTTCCAGAAAGGGGGCAGTAGGCCAAAAAAGTTTGGGAACCACTGGTCTAGAATGTGATGGGGAGAGAATTTGCCTTTCTTGGGGCTATGTAAGAAGGCTGGGATGATTTGCCCAATTTCATTTTTTGTTGTTCTTCTAATCTATACTACTCAATAAAGACTTACATGCTGCATTTTTATTCAGGTGGTGTTTGAGCAAGTCTACAAGGCATGTGCACTTAGGATTTTGCCACAAGGTGAGGGTCTGCTGAAAGCCTTGGCCTCTTTGCCTGACCACTGAAGCCTCTTCCAAGTTGATCTGGGTTTTTGTGATTCTGTAAATGAGAGATACCTAAAAGCAGGCCCAATTTTTATCCAACCTAAAACCAGTCAATTCAACTCATGTTCCATTTAACAAGCATGGCACACGCCTCTTCTAGAGATCTCTGCACTGAAACACTACTCAGCAAAGGGATAAACAGAATTTAAAGAACACAAGGCTCTTCCTCTCGTGCAGTTTAAGGTCTATACCAGCCTGAATCAAACAAAACTACCAAAGCAGTAATAATAAAGTATTTACTTGAAGAAAGAAGACTATAATCTGGGGTTTCTCACAGCCCAGGGGGTATCCAAATGGGCACAGGGGAGCAGGGTTATATAGCTGGGTGAGGCATAGCCAAGAGAAGCTATTACATAGTATACAGAGGAAGAGACTAGGAGGGCTGGTCAATGGCTGGACAGGCAATGCTTGGCTCTGGGATAGTCATGACCAAATTCATTACTTCGTAGGGTGTGATACATATAGAGATACCTATCATACAGAAAAATATGTGAAAAGTTATTTCTATAACATTTTCTTTCATAATTCTAGAAATATATAAATATTTAATTATATATATTTATATTTAGAAATATATTCTTATAAATAAAATGTGTAATACCTATGTAATAGTATATGCA
>NC_058132.1:209309548-209459637 GCF_016433145.1 Gracilinanus agilis | reverse complement strand
ATACACACACACACACACACACACACACACACACACACACACACACACACACATATATATATATCTGGCACATAGTAGGTGCTCAAAATAAATGTCTGCTGCCTTGACTTGATTCACAGGAAGGGGAAAATGTCTTACAGAGCCCATATATGCTCATTAAGCCTAGGACATGGTTTGGGGAAAGTTCAGCCTATGATTTCTCTGATTCATTGGCTGAAGACCTCCTACAAGTGGTACTGGGAGGGGGAGGGAGGGGGCTGTGGGGAGGCAGAAAAAGAAGGCAGAGTCATTGGTTTCAGAGGAGATGGCTCACACCCACGCTCACATATACAATGCCCACAATACTACAGTACTCTACAAAAACAGCATGAATGCTTGATGTTTTAATAATGCTTTGTAAAACACTTTCCAGAGCACTTTCTTTCTATTACAACTCTCACTTCCTTCTAGCTTTAAGACAATCTGGTGAAATGCACAGGGCCAATATCATTATGCCCATTTTACAGATAATAGCTAACATTTTGTATAGTGCTTCAAGGCCCACAAAATGTTTTACATCTAAATAAGGACAAATACTTGTACAAAAATATTTATAGCAAAAACTTGGAAAATGAAGGGGTGTCCCTCCATTGGAGAATGGCTGAACAAATTGTGGTATCTGTTGGTGATGGAATACTATTGTGCTCAAAGGAATAATGAACTGGAGGAATTCCATGTGAAATGGAAAGACCTCCAGGAACTGATGCAGAGTGAAAGGAGCAGAACCAGGAGAACATTGTACACAGAGACCAATACACGTAATGGACTTCTCTACTAGCAGCAATGCAATGATCCAGGAAAATTCTGAGGGACTTATGAGAAAGAATGCTATCCACACCCAGAGAAAGAACTGTGGGAAGAGAAATGCAGAAGAAAAACAACTGCTTGATCACATGGGTCTATGGG
This sequence comes from Gracilinanus agilis, assembly GCF_016433145.1. NCBI lineage: Eukaryota > Metazoa > Chordata > Mammalia > Didelphimorphia > Didelphidae > Gracilinanus > Gracilinanus agilis. The sequence goes on along the minus strand of NC_058132.1, from coordinate 209,458,692 downwards.
CATATGATTGGAAATGTAGACTCTAAATGATCACCGTAATGCAAATATTAATAATATGGAAATAGGTCTTGATCGATGACACATGTAAAACCCAGTGGAATTGCTCATTGGCTATGGGAGGAGGAGAGGGAAGGAATATGAATCATGTAACCATGGAAAAATATTCTAAATCAATTAATTAAATAAAAATGTTCAATTAAAAATGCTTTACATCTACCTCATTTGATTTTGGAGAGAATACTGAAGGGTGCAATAGAATTATCTCCCCCCTTTTTATGAATGAGGAAATGGAGACATCTTCCTAAGTTCAAATCTGGCCTTAGACACCAACTAGCCCTGTGACTCTAGGCAAGTCCTTAATTGAAGGTTCCCTCGGTTTCCTCTTTTATAAAATGAGCTGGAGAAAGAAATGGCAAACCATTCCAGTGTCTTTGCCAAGAAAACCCAAAATGGTATCATGAAGAGTTGGATACATCTGAAAAACAAATGAAGAAACAACTCCAGAAAGTAATCCCATCCATAATGGTAGAGCCAGACTAGAACATAACCCAGGGCTCTACTCACAAGTCATTTTGCTTCAACACACCTCAGTTTTATCAATAATACTGATATTTCCTACATAATAGGGTTGTTGTAAGGAAAGCATTATGTAAACTAACAATAACTGACATTTAGATGGCACTTTGATGTTTGAAAATTGATTTATATGTACTTTACCTCATTTGAATCTTACAGCTTAACCTATAGACATCATTTTGTGGGACTGGACTTTTGATTTCACTTATGTGGGAATTTCCCAATGAGGAATCTCCTTCTACCAGTGGAGATGGGCAACTTAGTTTTTGAAGTTAAATGCTTTGCCCAGGATTGCACAGTTGCTTCTTGTTTACATTCTTGTTTACAGATAGGGAAACTGAGGCCCAGTTAGAGTAAGTGGCTTAGTGATGGTGATGCAGTTAATGAGTATAAGATGTGGGATTTGAAACCAGGTCTTCTAACCTCTATGTACGGCATCCTATTCACTACGTCTCTTATGAAAATGTGAACTACCTGTTGATTTGGAAGGCAATAGGGAATCTTGCAGTGTTTTGAGGGGCAGCTCAAAAAAACTGGGTGGCTCAGTGGATAGAGTGCTAAGCCTGGAGACAGGAGGTCCTAGGTTCAAATCTGGCCCCAGATGCTTCCTAGCTGTATGACCCTGGTCAAGTCACTTAACCCTGATTGCCTAGTCCTTGCCACTCTTCTGTCTTAGAATTCAGTTAGACAGAAGGCAAGGGTTTTGCTTTTTTCCCTCAAAAAATCAAATCTTTAATCAGGATAAGAGGCAAGTCCTTAATAACTGGTGCCACACAGAGTCAACGCTCTGGAACTGGGGACAGCGTCTCTGGGAAAGGCACAGTCAAAAGAAGATTTTCCAATGAATAATAGAATTTAGGGGTCTTATATACCTTTTGGGGGAAATAAAGACTGGGAAGTAGGTTTGATTAGCTTTACAAGGAAATGAGGAGTCTGGGGCTGGACTATTAGGGAGAGGCTGAAGCTTTACAATGGATACCAAAGGAAGAACATCAATTTTTCATAAATGCGCCTTGCTATCAGTTGACTGAGAGTTCTGCTTGAGCAAATGACTGGCTGGTTTGCTTTGGTTTAGGCTAGATGAGAGGAAAAGCTCACAGTTGCCACTGCCAGATGCCTTCTGCCAAACCTTAGAAAGATCAGGGAAAATACTAGAAGAGATAGGAATCACCTTAGTTCTGCCACTAACTTTCTGAGTAACCTTAAGCAAATCATATTGCCTTTGTGTGTCCTGGTTTCCTTCTCTGTAAAATGAGGCAGCTGAATGTTACAGAAGACCGGAGTTTGAATTTAGTCCCAGACACTTATCAACTGTGAGATTCTGGCCAAGACATTCACTTAACTTTTCTCATAAAATGGGGATTATAATGGCAACTATTTTGCAGAGTCTTATGAAGACCAAATAAAATAATATGTGGTGCTTTGCAAACTATAAAGACTTATGTAAATGTTAGTTGTTATTATTGTTTCACTTCCCTCTCCCTAGTCAATAAATATCAAAGGCTCCCTATTGCCTCCAGGATCAAATACAAAATCCGCAGGTTGGCATTCAAAGCCTTTCATGATCTAACCAACCCCTTATCTTTTTAGTCTTCTTACACCTCATTCTCTGCCCTGAATTCTTTTTGTTTTTAATAAACTCTTACCTTCTGTCTTGGAATCAATATTGTGATTTTGTTCCAAGGCAGAAGAGGAGTAAGGGCTAGGCAATAGGAGTTAAGTGACTTGCCCAGGGTCATACAGCTAGGAAGTATCTGAATGCTATCCAGTTACACTGGCCTTCTGGCTGTACCAAGAATAAGACATCTCTCAGCTCTAGGTATCTCTCTGGTTGCCTCTCATGCTTAGAAAGCTATTTTCTCCTCTGCTCTGAGTATTTATCACCCTAGCTTCCTTTAAGTCCCAAATAAAATCCTGCCTTCTACAGGAAGCCTTCCTTAACCCCTCTTGACTCTAGTACTTTCCATCTTTTAATTATTTTCTATTTATCTTGTATATAGCCTGTCTGTCTCTGTTTCTCTGTGTCTGTCTGTCTGTCTGTCTGTCTGTCTGTCTGTCTGTCTCTCTCTCTCTCTCACACACACACAGAGGCTTGTTGTCATCCCCCATTAGATTATAAGCTCCTTGAAGGCAGGGACCTTTACTTTTTTTTTTTTTTTTTGCATCCCTAGCCTTTAGCATAGTGCCTGGCACGTAGTAGTAGGTGCTTAATACATGTTTAATAATTGACTATTATCTGTCAAAAGAGGGAATTGGATTAATGATGCTTATGGTTCCTTTCCAAGTAAATGAGTCTATGACTTCTGAGCCTGGCAGAGCAAAAGGCAGCTGTGGCTTCTCTGTCACTGGGATGCAGCAGGTAACTGGGCTCAACCAGGGAATGACTTTCCACAAGTATGTCAAACAAGAGCAGCTGCTTTCCCATCCTGCCTGATGGATCAGGTTGAGCCCCAGAGGCCGAGAATACCATCTGGGAACCATGCCAGCATCCCAGTAACAACTTCATTGTACAGATTTGGAAAATTGGATGGGACCGAGTCAGGCAGCCGAGAAAGAGGATCTAAGGGCTGCTGTGTTTGAAGGATGGTAGTGAGTATTCTGGGAGAAGATAGAGAAGGCAAATATGTGGTCACTGCCCTCAGGGGGCTTATAGCTAGCTTGTTGAGACAGCCTAGAACAAGAACTTTAGAATCATCCTTAGACTATTCCTACACTTTCCTCTACTCACAGAACATCAGAGCTGGAAGGAACCTTGGAGATCACCTCAGCTGTAAAGGTAGGACTAAATAACCTCTTCAGAGGTTCCATATAAGCTCTAAAATCCATAAACCATGGATCTCATGACCTAATTCAATTAAAAAATAAAAACCTTTACTTTCCATCTTAGAATCAACTGTGCATCAGTTTCAAAGTAGAAGAGTGGTAAGAGTTAGGCAATGGGGGTCAAGTGACTTGCCCAGGGTCACACAGCTGGGAAGTGTCTGAGGCCAGATCTGAACCCAGGATCTCCTATCTCTCAGCCTGGCTCTGTATCTACTGAGCCACTTATCTGCCCTCTCATCCAAATTCTAACGGTGCCAGGCTTGCCTTCCATGATGCATGAAATGCCCATCTTCACATCCTGGTGTCTGTTAGGTTGGCATCGTCTTGCAGAGGCCACTGTGAAAATGAGTAAGAGCCACCCTCCGTGAGGACTGGATACAAGCTATGTACATTGGACAGGGATGGGAAAAGCAGTAGAAAACCCCTCGATATCAGGGGGGAGGGGGTTGCACATACTCCATCTGAGAGCTAGGATCAGGGGTAGGCAAAGGGTCAAGGCAGTTGCCTGGGGCACAAAAGAGAATTTTTTTTTTGTGTGAATGTTTTATGAGGCTGGGAAATCCCAGTTTCCATGGCTCATAGGGATCTATTTTGTTCCGGGTCATTGAAAGTTTTACTATGAAGGCTTGAAGCCTCTAGTTGTGGTTGTTCAGTTGTGACTGACTCTTCATGACCCCATGGAGCACAGCTATCTATAGGGGGTCTTTTTGGCTAGGATACTGGAGTGGTTTGCTGTTTTCTGGCCCAGTGGATCCTTTAGTCAGGAAATCAGAGGTAAAGTGACTTGCCATGCGGCAACTGGATGGTATGGATAGAGTGCCAGGCTAGAGTCAAGAGGTCCCAGTTTCAAATCTGGCCTCAGAAACTTCCTAGCTGTGTGACCCTGGGCAAGTCACTTAACCCTGACTGCCTAGTCCTTACTGTTCTTCTATTTTAGAAATGGTATTGAGACAGAAGGTAAGGATTTAAAAAAAAAGTGACTTGCCCATCGCAGAGTTATAAATGTCTTGAGACTAAATTTAGACTCAGCTCTTATTAACTCCAGGCCCAGCACTCTAGCCACAGAGCCTACCCAGCTGCCTCCTCAAAGCCTTCAAAGCAGTAATGGCAAACCTCTTAGAGGGGTGGATGATGGGAGAAATGTCCTCAGGTGTCCTTAGAGAGGGTGAGGAGAGCAACCTGGCCCCGCACCCCTCTGGCTTTCTAGTAACAAACTCTGCTTTTGTGATAGAGCAATGGTGTATGTGCTCACAGATAGGGCTCCAAGTGCCCTCTCTGGCACACGTGCCATAGGTTTGCCACCATGGCTCTAAGGGATATAGATAGAGTAACACACGGGAGAAGCAATTTCCAGACCTTGCTGAAGGTACATAAATGCCTTGTTCAGGCCATGCTGAGCCAAGGAAGGCAGGTCCCAGGATGTATAGAAAGCAAGAGGCGAAAGGTGAGTGAGTGTAAAGGAGGAGTCTCTACATGCACCTTTAAATGCTTTTCATGGTCTGCAGCCAGTCCTATGTGAGCAAAAAGAAAAGAAGCAAGAGCTCTTCAGAAATAATACCCAGGGCAAATCCTCTCGCCTTATAGGGTGAAACCATTCAAGTTCCAGTTCATATGTCCCCTTTCCCCTAAAGCCTTCTTTGATCCTTCATCCCCAGAAGAGATGCCTCCCTCCTCTGAACTCCAGATTCTTCTCATACACTTGGCACATTTTGCTTTGTATTATAGTTACTGTGGGGCAAGCTAAATGGTACAATGGAAACAGAGAGTCTAGAATCAGAGAGGTCTAGAAATCAGGCTCATTTTTCTAAGTTCAAATCTGGCCTCAGAGACTTACTCACTGTGTGACCCAGAGCAAGTCACTTGTCATTTTACCTGGTTGGCCTCTGTTTCCTCATTCATAAAATTAGCTGGAGAAGGAAATGGCAAACCATTTGTTATCTTTGCCAAGAAAACCCCAAATCATGAAGACAAGCCAAAAATAATTGAACAACAATTCATTCCTGGTATTCCTTTCTTATCTTCTCTATTAGGTTTTTCTCTGAGCATATGGACTATATCTAACTTCTGGCTGGGGAAGATCAGGAAAACCTTCATGTAAGAGGTGGCACATGAGTTGGGCCTTGAAAAAGAGAGTTGGAGGCAGGGAAGGAGAAGAAACTGGAGGAGAAATGAGAGGAAGATGGTTATCCAGGGATAACAGACTAGTTCTGTATAGATTTATGTCAGACCTGGTTCAAATCCCAGCAATACTACTTATTAACTCTGGGATACTGGTGACTAATTTTATCCTGTAGGCCTTAATTTCTTAATCTATAAAATGACCAGAGGTGGGATAGATGGAATAGATGCCTCTGAGATCCTTTCAGTCTTTCTATGATCTGTAGCACCTCTTTCTTCATAAGATACCTGACAGACTTCTCAAGTGGCATATATTTTAGTGGGAGGAAAGACCACAAACATAAACAAGGAAATATAAAACATATTCAAGGAAAATGCATAGGCACTGGCAGTGGGGAGGAAGAGGCACTATAAACTGAGGACATCAAGATTGAGTTAAGAGAGTCTAAGAGTTGACTACACAGCAGGTATGGAGAATAGTCAGTGCAAAGACAGGTAGATGGGAAATGGATCATCAGGTGCAGACAACAGGAATAATAATAACAACAATAGCTAGCATTTTAATAGCCCTTTAAGGTTTGCAAAGCACTTTATAAATACTACCTTATTTGATCCTCAACAACAACCCTGAGAGGTGGGTAGTGCTATAATTATCTTCATTTTACAGATGAGGATACTGAGGCAAACAGCAGTTAAGTGACTTGCCCAGGATCATATAGCTAATATGTATTTTAGGCCAGATTTAAGCTCAGTCCTTTCTGATTACAGATCTTCTCTGTAACATCTCACTGTCTCAAATGAAAGTTTTTTAAGTGTGCAGAAACTCAGGCATATTTATTTATAAGTGGCAGTGAAGGAGCCATTAGATATGCAGAGATAGAAAATTAGAGATGATTACTGGGCCAAGTTGCTTGGAGGAGAAAGGAGAGAATGATATGAAGGGCACTAATGGAAGTACGGGCCTTGGAAAGGAGAAAGGCCACCTCTGCATCAGAGCAAAGGAGGAGAAGATGGGGCATGATGTCATGGGCTTTTGAGATACAAGAGAGAAGAAGGATTAGAGGACGAATAACCTTGAAAAGTCTGTTTTTATAGTAAAGTATAAGGTAAAATGGCCTTCTGGGAAGGAAGAAGCTTAAGAAAAGAGGAAAAGCTTTGGAACAGCTGCTGCAGGGAATGGGAGAAGATTAAGAGAAGAGTAAAAAGAGAGAGAGAGAGAGAGAGAGAGAGAGCGCACAAGAGAGAAACAGGGAAATTAGAGGAAGAGGAAGGTAGAAAAGGAGAAAAATTCTTTCTCCACTTCCTAATCACTCTTTCAGTGTCCAGTCCTTGGCTGCCATCTTGTACTTCACAGCTGGGATCACCAGGAATCAGTTAAGCTTTTTCCAAGCTCTGTCCCATCACTAACAAAGGTCAGCTCCCATTTCTAGAAACCATCAGATACTTCTGCTTTAAACCATTATGATTATGGAGCTTACTAATACAAGTTTTTGTTCCCCTCCTGGAAATCGAGAAAGGGGCTGAGGGCTCCTCAGGCTGCAGCATGTGCCCTGGCCCTGCCCATATTCCCAGATTATCCCCTCCCACCCCTCTGGGTTTGGCTCCTGGGACTACTGGCTTCTGCCGGCTGCAAACCCAGCATTCTCCCCAGACCTAGGACAGAAAGGAAACAGTAGAAGGAAAGGCTGACTTTAGGATGAAATTCTCCAGTTGCCAGTAATATCTTCAGATTGCTCCAAGCATGTTCAGATACTTCTGGCCTTTGCTTTAGAAGGGAGGGAAAGAGAGACAGGAAGAAATGATAAAGCAGAGAGGCAGTGATTCAGGATCATAGATTTAGAGCTTTAAAGGGAGTTTAGAGATCCAGTCCTTGGCCTTATCTCTTCATTTTCCAGATAAGAAAATTGAGGTTCGGAGATGAAGTGTCTTACCCAAGATCAAGCAGGAAATAAATGGATAAACCAGTATTTAAAGTCTGGTTCCTTTTTCCATAAATTCAATACTCTTTCCTCTGTACCACCACTGCTTCCTTTACCAATCCCCTGTCCATGATTAATTAGCTATTAATAGCAAGCATTTATATACAGTTTGGGTAGCTAGATGGTGAAGGAGAAAGAGTGCTGGGCCTAGAGTCAGAAAGACCCAATCTTCCCAAGTTTAAATCTAGCTTCAGATACTAGTTGTGTGACCTTGGACAAGTCATTTAATGCTATCTGCCTCAGTTTCCTCATCTGTAAAAAAATCATCTGGAGAAAGAAATGGCAAACTACTCCAGTATCTCTGCCAAGAAAACCCCAAAAAGGATTACCTAGAGTCAGGCACGAGTGCAACAACTGAACAACCATAATAAATATAGTTTGAGATTTGCAAAGTTCTTTGTAAATATATCATTTGCTCCTCACAACAACCCTGGGAAGCAGGTGCTATTATTAGCCTCCCCAATTTTATAGCTAAGCAACCTGAGGGAAATGAGGATCACCTAACTAAATAAGTATCTGAGGCTGGATCCAAATTCATGTCTTTCTGACTTCAGGTCCCGGGCTCTTTCCCTACCCCTGAACTGGGAAATAGGCCCCTCACCTGTATTCAATCATATAACAACTGTTTACTGAGCACCTGCTTTGTGGCTACTGTTTGAGGCACTGAGTGTTGGAGGGGGATGTTGGGTTTTTTTGGGGGAAAGAGTAGAGAAAGAATATAAAGATAACAACAGCAGCTCACATTTATGTAAAGCTTTAAGGTTTACAAAGCACTTTCCTCACTCATAACCCTGTTGAAGTATTTAGTAGAACTATTATCACCACCATTTTATAGATGTGAAAACTGACATGGTTTTACAGTAAGTTTCAATGTTGTGATTCCAATTTATATTTCACTCTTTCCCCTACACTGCAAAATGAGTTCCCTGCTGTTCAGAAGAGTTTATATTCTTCAACTGAAGTTCCAGTTAGGCTGACTCAAGGTAGTGTTTAATCTCCAAATTCTTCCTAATTAATTGGTCCTCTTTCTTAAATGGCCCATGAATTACCCAGTAATACCAGGTGTTCCAAGCCCCCTCTGGTGACTAGGGGAGGGGGAGAGGGCTGGCTTTTATTTTGGATACAAAAGCTTTTAGTGATTGAATCCAAACTACAGAAAACAGATGATCAAATTAATCAGTGCTTAAGTAAAACTAGAAAAGTCCATAATTAATTACCTATGTTTATACCAGCTTAGCCAACAGGTTTATGAAAGATTTTGCTAATTTAAACATACACACACATTCACACATTCATTCTCTCTCTCTCTCTCTCTCTCTCTCTCTCTCTCTCTCTCTCTCTCTCTCTCTCTGTCTCTGTCTCTCTGTCTCTGTCTCTCTCTCTCTCCCCCCTCCCCCTCTCTTTCTCTCACTCACTCCCACCACCACCCCCCTTCCAATATATTCAAAGCCTTCCACTTGGTGGGTGCTTAGGAGCTGTGAGATGATTCCTCACTCTAGTGTTAGCTCAGCAATTCTATGTTAAGTCACTTCCCCTGGACCTGAGTTTCCTCTTTTGTTGATAAAGCCTAGCTCATGGGGCTGTTGGGAGAGATAACTAGCACTACAATTGTGAACCACTTTGAAAATATTCAGGAGGCTGTCTCTGCAAAAGGGTTTGCTTTAGGGATGAATTCTTTTTGGTACAAGGCCATTGCATATTGCTAAGAAATGGAACAACCAATATTATAGAGCCAGGCCTAGAGATAGGAGGTCCTGGGTTGACACTTCCTAGCTGTGTGACTTGGGGAAAATCCCTTAATCCCCACTGCCTTTAACATTCTTCTGCCTTGGAACCAATATACAGTATTGATTCTAAGGCAAAAGTTAAGGGTTTTAAAAAAACAAAATTTTTGGTTACACCGTGTAAAGGGGCTTGGGCTCCCTCTTCTCTAGGAAAAGAAGAGTTTCCTCTCTCTCGGCTTTCCCCCCATGCTGGGTGAAGGAGTTGGGGAGTGGGATGCAAATTCTCAACTAATATCTGGCTAACCCGAGCCTGGTCTATATTCTTCAAGGAATGTAAAGAACTAGAGATCTTGTTGTTTAGTCGTTTTTCAGCTGTGTGAGGTTCTTCACGATCCCATTTGGGATTCTTCTGGCAAAGATACTGGAAAGGTTTTCCATTTCCTTTTCCAGCTCATTTTCCAGATGAGGAAACTGAGGCAAACAGAGTTAAGTGACTTGCCCAGAGTTGTACTGTTAGTAAATGTCTGAGGCTGGATTTGAACTCAAGTCTTCCTGACTCCAGGCTTGGTGCTCTAGCCACTGTGCCACCTAGCTGCTTGAACTTTGATGACTCTAGAAGAGACAGTGAGGCTGACAACTTTGTACAACTCTGCCTCCCTTAAACTCAACTTATGTGAGAGTCAAAAGACATCACAGGTGATGTCATTTTGGTTTTCCTGAGTACAAAGGACAATAATCAACCAATCAATTCAGCTTTGAAATGGGTACCAGATCCTAAACAATATGCTACAGTGAAATGACAACTGGTTCTAGAGTCAGGGACCTGAGTTTGGGTCCTGTCTCCATCACCCACTTCCTGTCTGTCCTTGAGTGGGTCACAGTCTCCCAGGATCTCAGTAAAATAAGAGAGCCGGACAGGGTGGTTTCTAAGGTCTCTTCTAGCTCTGAACCCCATGATCTATGCCTTCAAGAATCAAATGACCATCACTGAATGCAGGGCAATAGAAACACACTGACACTGACTGTCCCAAAAGCAGCCTCTTTCCTTGTGTTTGGTTACAAGTAGCTGCTTTTCTCTCACTCACCTGCATCTCTTCTGCAGAGTCTATTGACTCTCTCCAAGTAGAATCCAGCCCTCTGCTGCTCCTCCTCCTCCTCCTATCATGCTCCTCCGCCTCCCCAGGCAATGCTGGGCTCTGAATCCCCCTGATTACTGTTCTGTACCCAGCAGCAGCCATTGGACTGAAGATAAGTAATGGAAAACGAGGTACCATTTTTAGCTCCACAGGAAGGCCATCTCCCAGTAGGAAGACAAGTGGGAGTGCTGACCCCAATGTCTGGAAGGGCCAGGATAAGAGCAGGGTATCAGAGAAGGAAGCCTTGATCGCCCTGAGTGCAAATAAATGGTGCTGGAGCACAGTTCCCTTCAGTGTGGTATTTTCTGGTGAAGATGAGGTGGCTTTTATAATCTGGTAGCTCACAGAAGAGCTTCACTCAGGAATCTGCTGCCATTTGACAAACATAAGACCAGAGAGTATAATGATGAGGGCAATTCCCCAATAGTACAACTGTTCTTTGTTTCTTCATCTTCAAGGAACCAAAGATCTCTAATAATCATTGACTGAGCTCCTATTGAGGTATTTCATCCTTTCCCAGCACTGAAGAGTGAATTAGATGTGTGTGGATGTATAGAAGTATTTGTGTGTACACACACATACATGTAAATATATACACAGATTATGTGCACATATATTCGTGAATATAAATATATATGTTGTTGTTGATAGTCTTCTAGTCCCATGTGACTCTTCATGACCCTGCTGACTGTACTATCATTTGCCATTTCCTTCTCTAGTGGATTAAGGACACCAGAGGTTAAGTGAATTGCCCAAGGTCACACAGCTGGAAAGCATCTGAGGTGGGATTTGGACTTAGGTCTTCCTGATTCCATATCCAGCACTCTCTCTATGGAGCCACTTAGCCGCTTCCTAAACACATACCTATATACACATATCAATCAATCAATAAACATCTATTAAGTGCTTAATATGTGCCAAGCACTGTGCTAAGTGATGAGGATACATAAAGAGGCAAAAGAATAGCTCACAATCGAATGGGAGGGAGAATATGCAAACAAATATATAGGAAGCAAGCTATATACAGGATAAATAGGAAATACTAACAGTGGGAAAGTATTGGGATTAAGAAGGGTAGGGAAGATTTCCTGTAGAAGACAGGATTTTAGTTGGGACTTAAAGGAAGCCATGGTGGTCAGTCGTTGAAGCACAGGATAGAGAATATTCCAGGTGGGGGTAGAGCCAGAGAGAATGCTTAAAGCTGGAGATGGGAGATGGAATGTCACATTTGTGGAACAGCTAGAAGGCCATGGAAAGTGTTAGGGAGTAAGATGTAAGAAGACTGAAAGGATAGGAGGAGGCTACACACATACATATATGTTTGAAATAACAGTTCTAGAGTTTCATCAGTATGGTTGTCTCCCAGTATAGAAACTCCTTCTGTAGATGCACACCAGCCACTTAGCACTTCAGGATTGATAACTACTCAGGGTACCGTGAGCTTAAATGACTTATGCATGGCTGCTCAGGGTACCACAAAATTAAGTGACTTTTCTATGGCTATTCAGGGCACCACAGGGTTAAGTGACTTGTTCTTGACTGCTCAGGACACAAAGTTAAGTGACTTTTCTATGGCTACTCAGGCTACTTGCCCATGGCTACTCAGGATACCACAAGGTTAAATGACTTGTCCATAGCCACACTACTTGTATGTACCAGAGTCAAAACTTGAACCAATGTCTTTCTGATTCTAAGCATGGTCCTCTATCTATTATCCCATGCTCCAAAAGATGGTAATAGCTAACATCTGGTAGCTATTATTATTAGCTTACTTGCTATTCATATAGCGCTTGAAGGTTTGCAAGGGTTGCATTCCCCCCACCCCTTCTGAGCCTCCCAGTCATTTGGGGAGGTGGGCACAATAGTTTTATTACTCTCGCCTTATGTCAATGGATTCTGGTACTCATACAGGTCAATGTCTTGCCCAAGGTCACCCAAGGGCATGAGAGACGACTTCCTCTCTCCAGAATTCAGGTTCTTGTCATCTCTAATCAAAACCTCCTATCTCAGGGGTTGGCAACGTATGGCTCTTTCTGCAGGAGCCATAAAGTCAATTTTTTTTCAGGCGCTGTTACAGGAGCGGCACTGTGAGCACTGTACGGCTCTCATGAAATTACATTTTAAAAAATGTGGCGTTTATGGCTCTCATGGCCAAAAAGGTTGCCAACCCCTGTCCTATCTGTTTGCTTCTATACTCTTCCCTCTCTAATCTATTCTGTAACTTATATAGATTCCCTGGACTTTTCTGTATAAAAAATGGTAATTGAGGGGCAGCTAGTGGCACAGTGGATAGAGTGTCAGGCCTAGAATCAGGAGGATGTGGGTTCAAATCTAGATTCATACACTTCCTAGCTATGTGATCCTGGGCAAGTCACTTAAACCAGTTTTCCTAACCCTGGCTCTTCTCTCTTAAAGTTGTTATTAAGACAGAAAGGAAGTTTTTGTTTTCAAATAAAGGCGATAATTGAACTAAGCAAACCGTAAAGGTCCTGTCAGGACACAGAGACTTGGGGTATTAGTGCTTTCTAGGCTTGGTAAAAGACTGCCCCCACAATGACCTTGTGACATCAGAAAAGCCAGTGATATCATGTTACTGATGAAGAAACTGAGGCCCAGAGAGGGTCTGTGTCTGGCTCAAAAGTACTCAAAGCCAGGATGCAGAGTAGCATCTCCAGGCATCAGGGAGCATCAGAGGTTTCCTTACCTAGTTGCCATAACGTAATATATATCCTATGGCTTATTTATGGAAGTTACCACATAACCTATGATTAGAGGCCACCTCAGGCCATCACTCACAAATCAAATGGAAGGTAATTTCAGAGAGAAGGCATTAGCAGTTGTGAGAAGGAAGGAGGTGTGATCACACACACACACACACACACACACACACACACACAAACACATACACACTCTGTGTTTTACAAATGGCAAAACTGAGGCAGAAACTTATTTATGGCACTATAAGCAAGTCGGTGGAGAGGCAAACATGAGAACTTTTATTCTCTTGTTAGAAACACCAGATTTGCACACACCTCACTCACAGACATCCTATGACTTTGCCCACGCTGACCCAGACCATCATGAAGCCAGATGCCTCTTTTGTTGGGACAAGCCAAAGGCAGCTGGGCCATCCTGCAGCTGGTTAAGAAATGAGAATGATTGGGTGTGATGAGGGACTTCCATGTACTTTGAGAGGCATCTTTATTGAAAGAATAAAAACAGGTATTGGCCAAGATAATCCAAGGAGGCAAGTCAGTCCTCCCACAGCCACTTAGAAAGGCTGAAAAATGTAAGATTAAAGTTAATATCCAATAACTCCAAGTATTATATTTTATAAGATTTATTAATAACCACTTGAAGTAAAAGAAATAAAGACAAAAAGTCAAAGTCTGAGTCAAGCGTTTTCCCAGCCACATTCTCAAGGGGGGGGGGGGGGGGGGCGGGATCCCAGAAACTTCATCTCCAAAACGTAAGGACATAACGTGAAAACCAAAGTGGGATGCTGGAAATTGGAGCAGATTCTAATTATACAGTATGGACCATAGACTACATCCTGGACATAATATGCAACATCTTCCCCGAGGAGACCAGAACTACAGTTGTGTGCCTGAGATGAAACAATCACGACAGCTTGAGTAGACAGTGAACAAAACGCTTAATTAAAACATCTAATTACAGGCTGGAGCTTGGCGGTGGGTTTTGTTGGTGGTCCTGAAGTCAGTTGTCCACTGAATCGTCAGAATTCCCTAGGCCAGTCATAGTGGAAGTCAAATTGGGAAAAGTATCTATGTGGACAAATGAACTAGAGGCAGATGGTTAAGAAAAAAAGAAAGGTAATCACGCTTGTTACATGCTACTGGGCCAAAAACACTCCCGGAAGGCAAGTCGGCAGATGTCTGCCAGTCCTCCATGGAATCTGTACTTTGGTGAGTGAGGTGGAGAGGGAGATCTCTCTGCCTAGGAGCCCGCCTAGCAGTATCGAGATTTTTTAGCTGCTTGGGGAATGGTCTCTCTATGGAGTCTACTAGATGGGGCAGTTAAGTGGAGCAGTAGACAGAGAGCCAGGCCTGGAGATAGGAAGACCTAAGTTCAAATATGGGCTTATATTCTTACTACCTATATGATGCCGGGCAAGTCACTTGACCCTTTTTGCCTCCGTTCTTCTCCGTTCTCCTTTCTTCCTCATCAAATGGGCTGGAGAAGGAAATGGCAACCCATTCCAGTATCTTTGCCAAGAAAGTGCCAAGTGGGGTCACCAAGAGGCAACATGACTGAACAACAAACAACTATACATCCATGCACCACCTAGCACTCTGTTAAAGGCTTAATCGTTATTGTTTGACAACAACAATAATAAATTAATTTCTACTGAACCTTTCTTTTGACGATCTCAAATCATTTCCCCCATATAATCTCACATATTTCCACCCAACTCCTGAGAAGTTCCTAGGAATTACTTCCTTTTTTATTTTTATTTTTTGAGAAACAAAAGTGAATCATGTTAAATGGCTTGCTCCCAGGTCACCTAGCATGTTAGTGGGGGAACCCGGACCTAGAACTCAGGCTTTAATCCAATCAGTTTCTTCAAATGGAGAAACAAAGCAAAACAAACTCTGGAGAAGGAGTCAACAGGTTGTTGGCAGCATACACAGTCTAAGAGGCATGAATATGATGCCTTACGTTACTTCACAAGGTTCACTGCATTTTCATATATATTATGTCATTTACTCATATAAACTACTTTTTGAAGTAGGCAGCCAAAGTAGCATTATCTCTTTTAAAAATGAGGAAACTGGGCCTCTGATAGGTAGAGCAACTGATTGAAGCAGAGAAAGACTTGAACTCAGCTCTACTGACTCTGAGGGCACATATCACTCTTTTTCTCCCTCATGCTAGCAGATCCTAAGACTCTATTCTCAGCTGCTAAGTCCTTTCCTTAGCTCCTTTGAAGAAAGCACTTCCTGTAGTTCACTCCATCCAAGTTAAGGTCCTGGAACGCATTAACTTGGACCACTTAGCCATAAGCTAAGCCTTAGATATGTAGGAAGCTCTGGGTGTTGAGCTCTCAAGGAGTGAACCCCGGGGAAAGGGCAGAGCCGCTCCGGAAGAAATGCAGAAACAGCTGCATCAGCAAACAATCCCTGCTGGCCACTGCTTGGTGGCCTCAAACTGTACGCCACTGGGGACCAGAGACAGAGATGAGAGAGGGAGACTGGCAACCAGCATCCCTCTCATTCTCAGCAGCTCCAGGGGAAAGCAGCACATGAAATGTTCTCTCTGCAGCTGCACAATTCTCTTCTGCCCACAAGAGGTTATTTGCACAAACACATGTCCATGGGGGCTGAGGGCAGCCCATGAGCATAGTGAATTTGTAGGTTCTGGTATCTTTTGTAGCATTCATAGCCATAGTTTCACTCTCAGATTTGAGTCAGAGATTAGTACCCATTGGGATGCCTGCAGCCCAACACTGCCAACCCTTCACATTCAACTTGGGCTAAAGAAAATACAATATAACTTGGTTATCTCTCTGGTTTCTGGTGGCAGAAAAAAAGCCACAAAGGACTAAACCTGAGCAGTTTAGATGTATCAGCAGTGAGATCTTCTTCCTCTCACACTGAAGATAAAAACACAAGCTTATATAATCTGGGTGGATGTGGTGTTCGGGGACCACTCTGGGATTGAGAGAACGCACAGCTGCCTTGGGAGGACCCTGGCCTTGGAAATGTTGATCAGTGTGCCTGGTTCTCTCCCTGCTAAGGCAGGTGAGCCCCATCCCTCACTTCTCATCTCCTGAAAATTCCCATTCCCATTTTCCAGTGGCTGCCCAGAGAGCCTCACAGGGGAGGTAGGGGCAGAAAGTCAGCGGTCAAGGAACAGACGTTTGCCTGCCGGGTTTCTTGGAGGAATTAGACTAGTTGCTCTGAGAGATACCAATCAATCAAGAAGGATTTATTGTGCCTAATAAGTGCCAGGCACTGGGCGGGGGGCCGGAGATACAAAACCAAACATGAAACACTGCTGCCCTCGGGGAATTTACATTCTATCATGGAAGACACAAGAGTTTGTAAAATAAATACAAAACAGATTTGGGAGGGAGACACTAGCAGCTGAAGGATCACGAAAGGTCTCCCATAGGAGTAGGTCTGATGGGAGCTTTGAAGAAAATAGACAAGTATTTCGGTATGGCATTGCCTTATAGAAGTGTATGGTAGACAAGGTACAGCCAGGTCCCGATGTGTAAGAACAATGAATTCCCTGAAGTGGCTGTATTATTTGAATTTGCATCATTTATTTCCAGTGGCCAGAAATCAATGACTATATTTTACGTAATTATAACTCTGAACAGTGCAAATTCAAATACATGCAACCACTTCAGGAGACTCATTTTTCGCCCTAATGGGACCTAATGGATAAAGTACCGAGATAGAGTCATGAAGGCCTTGCTGTTGGTTTTTTAGTCTCCTCTGTCTCTTCATGACCTTATTTAGAGTTTTCTTGGTAGATACTGGAGTGGTTTTGCCATTTCCTTCTCCGGCTCATTTTACAGATGAGAAAATTGAGGCAATCAGGATTAAATGACTTGCTCAGTTGTGACACAGCTAGTAAGCATCTGAGGCTGTATTTGTACTCAATAAGATAAGTCTTTCTGATTCCAGGTCTGGCACTCTATCCATTGTGCCACTTAGTTGCCCCATGAACACCTACCTAGGTTCAAATTACGCCTCTGGTGCTTATTAGGTGGGTAGCCATGTGCAAGGTAAATCATCTGTGTATTTACCCAAAACCTAGATAGTTAATAGTTACACCACAGTAATGCCTCCTTAAATAGGATTGTTCCAAGGCTTAAATGAGATAATGTATTCCGAAGGCTTAAGAAAAAAGGCAATAATGCTTTGTTTAACCTGGGCCTTTGACCAGCAGAAAATTAAATGGCTTTAGGAGAATGATTCTTTCTAGGGTACAATGACATATTAATTGATTTATTCTGAGACTGTCACTTTGACTCTGGACCTTGCTAGTTCTTGACCATGGAATTCTGTCTTCTATTGGTGACTAGTACAAATATGAATTTACAAAGATAATTCTGCCGGTCTTTGGACTTCTCTCTAAGCAGAAATATTTTAGAATCCATTTAATTTAAATTAATCGAATTGTTTCTGGCAGGCTGATGCTTCAAAAGCAAAGTGCAGTACTTCCTTTTCACACTAATGCTCCCTTATTATGAGGCTCAGATATTTTATGTAATACTTTTGTAATGTCAGCTACTATTATTGATAAATTGAAGCTACAGCTTAGATTTTGCCATATATACTTCTTCCAGATCATTTATAAAAGTATTAAACATAACCAGGCCCAACATCAACCCTTGGGAGACCCCTCTATTTTTTTCTTCAATTATCCGGTGGGGCACCTAATGACAGGAGAACCTATCAATCTTTCGCAGCACTACATAGCCAGTTGGCTCAGAGTTCATAGGCTCAACACACACAGTATAATTAGTTTTGCTTTTCCCTTGGCTACAGGCTACACCCTAGCAGTCATCTGTTAGATGTGCGTCCTTAGTCTTAGAGGGGAGTATGAAGGAACAGGGATGAATCACAGCAAGTCCATCTCCACCAGTGGAAGGACACCACGGTACACGTGTCTAAATGACAATGGGGCCATAGTAGCATTCCTCTTCATAAAGGACAGAATCTGTCCACAGCACAGGACTAGGCCCCCTTGGAGGACAGGCTGAGAAAGCTCCCGCCTCACAGAAGGTCCCAACAGGATTCTGAGAAGTCCTCTCACCCATTTCCCTGCCAGGAGGCAGGACCTCGTCTTAACTATCTCAGAGAGATGAATAATCCCTCTTGTCTGCAAGGACTTTAGAGCCTCTAGAGCAGAGGGGCTGAGGTCCCTCCAGTGAATAGTTTGTTTTAGACTCTTTTCTCACCCCACCCCCAAAGGCCACTGGATCTAAGTCACCCAATGCCCCTCTTTGTCCTGCCCCGATGATATCTCATCTGGTGAACCGGCCGCTGGACACTGCCTGTATGCCACTGCTGTTGGGCGCCGGGCCAGGCGGACACAGTGCCTTCCAAGAGAGGCACATTAAACAAGTAGCCTCCATCTCCCCTGGGGCAGGCTTCTGTAAGGGCTGGCCGCTCAGCTGCCTTCCCCCAGACAGTCTGGCTGCACACACACACACACACACACACACACACACACACACAGGCACACACTCACCCAGACTGATACACACACGTACACACATACTCACACAGACACCCACTCACACACACAGAGACACACGCACACACATACTCACACAGATAAGGTAGGCACACACAAACACACACTCACATAGATGTCATACACAGACACTCACACATAGACACACACAGGCACACACACTCACACACACCCACAGAAAGACACACACACAGATAAGATAGGCACACACAAATACACACTCACATACATGACACATACACAGACAAGACACACACATGGACACACATAGGCACACACAGAAGACAGATACCCACTCACACAGACACACACACTCACATACACAGATGACACACACAGATACTCACACACAGACACACACAGAGACACTAACTCACACAGACAGACACACATTCACAGAGACTGACACACACACAGATACACATACATACACACATACTCACACTCACACAGATGACACACACAGACAGATACAGATAAAGACACACACACACACACACACAGACTCACAGACACACACACACACACGCACAGCTTGAGTCTTTTAAAGTGGCAGCATTCACATTTTCCGTCTTCTCCGAGTTTCAAAACAGGAAGCTTGGGTGGGGAAGGGAGGTGTTTCTAGGGTGAGCACTGCTGTAAAATGCACCCAGGTGCACAGGGCTAGATTCAAAAAGGACAACTTACTAGTTTAGTGCTTAAATCTTTTCCATATGCAGAAAAGAGAGGCTGCCCCAGGCCTCCTACTGGCCCCAATCCTAATCAGTATCATTCCAGGCTGGAAGAAGGACCTCAGACTACAGCCATCCAGCAGTCTGTCTCCTGATTTTATGGCTTCTGGGCTCTAAATTAAAGATGCAGATACTTACATCAAATTACATCTTCCTCCCTCCTCTTCCCCCAACCCCTTCCAGTTCTCCTGTTGAGGAAAAAAAAAAAAGTCTTCCTCTCTTCTGTGTGCTAAGGCCACCTGGCTCTCTATCCCTTGAGCCATCCAGCTGTCCCCAAATACATATCTTTTTAAATGCTTTTAAAAAAAATCTTAAGCAGAGATTAAATATCAGGTAAAGGAATTAAATAACTTCTGTCTGCTAAAGCGATCCTCTCTCCCTTCCTTGAGAACCAGTGTTTTCCAAGAAGCCTCTCCTGGATGAATCCCTGCCCAGACCACTCTTCCTCACTCAGGATGCCCAGAATCCCCTCCCCTCTGCTCATTCCACAGAACTGGAGCTCATCCATAAGCTGCTGTGTAAATGTTACCTTGAGGATCCTCAAGGACTGTAAACTCTCTTAGAGCAGAGAGGCCTCAACTTCGATTCATTTTGTATTCCCTCCTCCATCTCCTCATCTCCCCCATCCCTCAGGTCAGAGCTGCTTAATGTCAGGGAAGGCCCATACACACATGGAGGGACCATTTTGTCCCCCCGCTCTATTCTCCAAGCTACGTCCTGAGGACCGGGGGGAGAAGTGGATGGAAGGATTCGGGAATAAAGAGCAAATCGCACCCGGTATTGAAGGGGACAGTCTGGTGGTGGTGGTGGGGCTGTCAAGGTCATCAAATGCCTTGAGTTTATGAGAAAGAAGTGATTCCTTCATGCGCTATGAAGGGCCTGAGCCGTCCTGAAAGATGATTCTAGTAAGCAGGAAGAGTTCTGGCTGTCCTACAGATAGGCTTGCATGGGCTTTAGTCATAGGCTGAACTCAAGTAAAGGGAGGCTAGCTTCAGAGGTGAACATTTCAGAAATGCATACAAGGATTTAGGGTGAGCTCTCCATTGTTCAAAGGAACGCATATGTTTTCTTTTTTAAACTTTTCCCTTCTGTCTTAGAATTAACACGATGTATTGGTTCCAAGGCAGAAGAGCAGTAAGGGCTAAGCCATGGGGATTGAGTGATTTACTCAGGGTCACACAGCTGGGAAGTGTCTGAGATAAAATTTGAACCCAGGATCTCCCATCTCCAAGCCTGGCTCTCTATCCCCTGAGCCATCCAACAGCCCCCAAATACATATCTTTTGAAATGCTTTTTTAAAAATCTGAAGCAGAGATTAAATATCAGGTAAAGGAATTCAATAACTTCAGGAAAGTTTAGCTACCCAGGCCTAGCCATAGTCTCGGGAGCACATAGACAACCCTCCCAGAGCATGGGGATCAGGTGTCCCCACTTTAACCTCTCTTCAGATTTCAGAAGGTGTTAAGTCCATTTAGACATTTCTATCACCTCTGAGACAGTTCTGATGGATTTCTATAACCTAAAAGTGAGAGAGCCAATCAAATCCAATGCCAAAGTGTTATGGGACAGAGTGATATTAAGAAAACTCCTTATAACAAAAGGGTATCCTGTAACACTTTTTTGTTCCATTTTCAAAACAGAAATGTGATTAGAAAGACTTCCCTTCTGTGGCTTCACTAACAAAAAAAGTGCCTCGGTGGATAGATCCTGCTTCCATCCTGTATGTTTTTTTTTCTAGAGAATGTCCTAGGAGGCAGAATAGGGCTGTAAAGTCTGTAAGCCTGGGTTGAACATGGAATGGTTTTTTGTGTGAAGCCACATTTGACACAAAACAAAACAAACGAAATCCTTATGGGATTACTTATGTGATTTTTAAAAAAAGATCAGGGTTAAAGGAGCCTAGCTTTTAAAAAAAAATTAAAAAAGCAAAATAACCCAACTCTCGCATTGATTTCTCTTTTCTTGGGGTTTCATATATCATATTTGATGGTTAGCAGCAACTAAGCTGGGACATCAGAGGTCACAGGAGAAATGATGACTCAGATTGGGGGGAGGGAAGCTTATGAATTTCCTTTCCTGGAGCTCTCCCACATTATTCGTATTGCTACTACTACTTACTACTATTGCTAACTCACTCTCTCTTCTAGAATCATTGAAGTCCAGGGGCAGGACAAAAGTCAAGATGATTGTCGATGCCCTGGGATGCTGTGGATGACCATGGCAACTTTAATGACTGACCAAACTCTGAGCATTCCCCAGTGCCTGCTTCAGGTGAATTGATGGCCTTTGGACTCATCTGCCTGTTCCATCATTGGGAGGTCTTCATAAGCAGCTATAACTACAACAACTACTACTACTACAACAACTACTACTACTACTTCAGCATCAGCACTTAGGACAGTGCTAAGCACAGGGCGGATATTGAACACATAACTTTTTCATTTTCAATTGGTAATACCATTTAGATACTATAATTAACAGGTGATATTACTACTTGAAGGTCAAGGAAATACTGAGATGATCTCAAGGTTTCTTGTAATCTCACGTCTAACCCTACTACTGACCTCACCATGTTTTGCTGAAAAGGTTAGAACGGTGGAATAAAAGTGACTTCCTCCTAGCTGACCCAACCAGTGAGAGTTGAGGCCAAAACCCTAAATGGAAACTGGTGAGAGGAGAAGTAATAGCAACGGGGGAGTGGGACTGATCAGGTTGGGAGGAAATACCTGCTCAGGTTTGATTTTGGTAGCCAGTGGGCTGGTGTAAGAAGTAATAGTAATATTTCAGCCCTTAGACGAAGGGAAAAATAGGTGTTACTTTTTCTCAGATTAAATGTGGTCTACCATTTACACAATAACAGGCTTGCAAAGGTTGCTAGAAAGATTGGAATCTGAAAGATTTATTATCTCTGATCAACACAATGACCAAAGATAATTTCAGAAGACCAATAATGAAGCATACCATGCACTTTTTTTTTAAACCCCTACCTTCCATCTTAGAATCAATACTGGGTATTGGTTCTAAGGCAGAAGAGCGGGAAGGGCTAGGCCATGGGGGTCAAGTGACTTGCCCAGAGTCACACAGCTGGGAAGTATCTGAGGTCACATTTGAACCCAGGACCTCCCATCTCTGGGCCCTGTTCTCAATCCACTGAGCTACCCAGCTGTCCCCTACCATGCACTTTTGACAAAGACCCAGGGTACAGATTGCACCAGATATTTTTGGATGTGACCATCGTGGGAATTTGTTTTTGTTTAATTTGTTACAAAGATTTTCTTTTTTCAGGGATAAGGAGAGGTAGGCGGGATCAGAAATAGATTTTTGTCCTAAATGAAAAAAAATTAGCTTAGTTTACAAAGTAGCTTACATTCAAGTTTAAAAAAGTATGAAATGGTGGGAGTCTGGATATCTTGGGAGCCATTTTTTAAGTCCAAAGAACTATTAAGGAAACTGCATTCCTTTTTAGCACTGCTAGTTCACACAAACTGAAATTGTCAATTTAACACGGGAGAGCAGGCATTTATGCTGAAAAGAGTGTGGCTTTAGGGTATCCCATTACCCATGTAGCTACTGAGTAGTCAAAGGTAGATAAACACACAACAGTGCTCAGCTGCCAGCCACAGAGCCAGGATCGAATTAACACGAGAGCTCCAACCTAGCAAATGACTTGTACTTCTTTGCTGAGCATTTAGTCAAATATTTTTTTAACTGAATCATAAACCAATCCAATTTTTTTTGTTTGAAATAACCAACTGAACAAGTTAGAAGTGGAATTAAATGTGTGTTTCTTACAAATCACTGAATTAGAACACAGCCAGAACATCAAAATACCATCTGACCCGAAAGAATACATTTTGTGTGATTTAGTCTTTGTGCAAAGCTGCCTCACAGCATGGTTTCTCATTTGGCCTAATTAGGGGACAAGTTAGTCTTAATACTTTAATATTTATGTAGAAATTCAGTTTTCTTAGCAAATAAATAAAGACATGGAAGCATTTTTGGTTGGAAGTGCTACAGGAGCTTTGCTTCAAAAAATAAATAACTCAACCATTCCATGATGTATACACAGAATCATAAGAATAATTTCTTTTAAAAAGGTAAACCATATTCCCAACTTTCTCTGATTCATTTAGTATCTTCCTATATGATACTGAGCTACTAAGCACTTTTAATCAGTCCAGCCCTGTCTAGCCCAGGTGGATTGACCAAAAGTGCTTAGTAGCTCAGTATTTGGCACATAGTAGATACTTAATAAATATTGATTGACTGAAAACTCCTAATTAGTTGGAACTTGAATTAATTTGGGTTTAAGGTATAAGCAAAAACAAATCCAACTATGATTCCAAGAGGGTCAAAGCAGCAGCGTCAGGGGGAAAATGTCTGTTAAAACTTGAACACCTACAAACTAGGGGCTTGATGGGATGATGTCCCAATTGAGCTCCCCAATTCCCTCAATTCCCTTCTAATCCCCTCATTCTATGGTTCTAAAAGAAGCTACAGCTGAAAAAGAGGAAAATGACCAGCATATGGCTCTGAAGAAACATAAGCCACATTATCTCTAGCAGAGACCAATTCTTTCTGGGCAGGAATGAATTTAGTCAAATCAGATGTTCTGGAGGAGAAGATAAAAAGGAGACTAGCCCTAGGAAGGAATTAGGAGAATGGCTTCGGGTTTTTGCCATCTGTCTGGGGCGGATGTATTATCAATCTTGTAGGTAAGTGACTTAAAAGCTTAATGGTAAAATGATACCCTCTAGGCTCTCCTGAGTCCCAAGAACACAAAAGTCTGGAAGAAGACAAATGTGGGGCACAATGAGGAAACTGTGTCATGTCGCCTGACCAGGAAGTTGAGGTGACTGGTTCTTTATTTTAAGCAGGTGGAATTAGGAAACCAAGACCAGTGGCCCGAAAAGTAGCTGAGCTCAGCAGGTCCAGAGAAAGCAAAAGAGGCCAAAGGCATCGGGCCATTCCTGGGATGAGGGCATGGCTGGGCAGAACCCCAGAAGGATGAGAGAGAGAGAGCGCCTGCTGATGGTATAAAGATGAGTGCTGGATCAATGAAACCTACATCATGCTCAGAAAAGACACTTTATCCAAAGTCCCCAGAGATGGCCGCATCACTAACGAGAATGGGCATCACTACCTGTCCAGACATTCAATTTCCTTATTTGATTATGATGTTCTTTCCTGGAAGAGAGTAGAACACAGAGGCTAGAATGTTAGACATGGAATCAAGAAGACAATTTGGGTTTTGCCTCACTTATTAGCAGCTTGATCCTGGGCATGTCACTTAACCTCAGTCTTACTTGCCTCATTTCTCAAGAACTTAACTCATGGGGTTGTTGTGAAAAATAAATCACAAGATCTATAAAGAGCTTTACAAACTTTAAAGAACCATGTATGTTAGCTACTATTATTTCTGGTGAATCCGAGTTTTGGATTTAGTTTTTGGATTAGTTTGGTTCTCTCTCTCTTTTTTAAGTCCTTACCATATAGTCTTAGAGTCAATACTAAGTATCATTTTGAAGGGAGAGGAGCAGTAAGGGCTGAGAAATAAGTGCCCAGTGTCACATGTCTAGGAAGTGTCTGAGGTCAGATATGAACCCAAGTCCTTGTGACTCCAGGTCTGGTACTCTATTCACTGTGCTACCTTAATCATTTCTTTAAAAACAAAACAAAACAAAACAAACAACCATTACTTTCCATCTTAGAATCAATACTATGTATTGGCTCCAAGGCAGAAGAGCAGTAAGGGCTAGGCAATGGGGGTTAAGTGACTTGCCCAGGGTCACACAGCTAGGAAATATCTGAGGCCAGATTTGAGCTCAAGATTTCCCCTCTCTGAAGATAGCCTGGTATCATAGAAAGAAAGCTAGATTGAGAGTTAGGAGATCAGGGTTCTAATTGTGGTTCTGTTCCTCTCTGGGCCTCATTTGCTCATCTGTGAAATGGAGAAAGGGAGACCTGAAGACATTGTGGTGTAAGCGGAAGTACACTGTACCCAATGTCAGAGGACCTGGGTTCAAGTCCCACATCTGACTACCACTTAGAACCTTTGAGACCTTGGGCAAATCATTTAACTTGTCTGAACCTATTTCCTCTCTGGTAAAGTGGGATGGTTAAACTAGATGACCACTAATGTTCCTCCTGGCTCTTAATCTATGGCCCTAGGATTTGATCTTTCTAAGGTCTCTTCTAATTCAAACATTCTGCACTTCTAGGGATTAACCCCACTGCACATTTTAAAACACAAGTTGGCTTTTTCTCCTAAGTCTTGCCTTTCGGTGTGTTCAACTAACAAGCATTTATTAAGCTCTTCATTTTTTCCAGGAACTGTGAGAGATACTGGAGATGCAAAGACAAAAGTGAGATGGTCCATGCCACCCGGGCACCTTAGGAGTAATATAATCACTATACCTACTCCCGTCTCACCACATACAGCCACTTCTGTTTTACACGCAGCTTTTCCCACAGAATCCCTGTGAAGTAGGCAGCATAGCACCATTTTGCAGATGAGAAAACTGAGGTTCAGGTTTAATATCCGCCCAGGTATCACAACTAAAACAGTTTGGACTTTAGATCCAAAGAGATTTCCTGATTCCAATTCTTGAGCTCTCCCCAGGAGACTATACTGTCCTCTACTCATTATTCAGCAAGAACATTTATTAAGTACCCAATGTGTGCTGGGCACCATATTTGGCACTGGGGATTTAGAGACAAAAATTAAATATTTTCCGTTTTCTCTTTCTCCTTATTTTTATTCTACTACCACCAGCACAACAATAACAACAACCACCACTATTATTATTACTACTACTGCTGTTGCCGCCACTATACTACTATTGCTACTCCTGCTACTCTTACTACTACTACTACTACTACAATGAATTCCAATACCAAATAAAGGTTTGGAGATTATCTGCTGTGTAATTTTGCCCATACCATTTGTGCTGACATATTGTTAGCACACATAAATAATCTAGAGTTCTGGAAATCACAATGATCTGCATATGTCTGCTGAGGGTGCAGCCCCCAAAGAAAACCAGCCTCCCAGAAGGTGAAAAGTTCACCCTCGAATGGGTTAAGGAAAAGACAAAAGGGATTATATAAAGCTTGGTGTTGGAATCAGGAAGTTTAAAAAAAAACTGTGATAAGGGAAGACTATATTGAGAAATGCTGACCCAGAAAAGAAGGATCTGAAAATGCAAAAGGAAACTTTTTGACACAGATGTAGCATCATTTCTTCAACCCCTCCCCATCCTCTCCCCCTGCCTCCTTATCCCTGCCTCGGGTTTGAAAAGGAAGATGTGAATTCATCCTAATTCTTAAGACAAGCACGTCTGATGAGCGTATACACATGCACAAGAAAAAAATGAAATAAACTAAGATAATCTGCTCAGTTGGAATTGCTTAATGGAAGCTGCCTGATGAAAACCACATCTGAAAATACTCACTCAGTGATGAGGAGCTATTTCAAGATGTGATCAGAGGCAGTAGTTGTCGAGGAGTTTACATTTAGGGCTCAAGGTTAGCTTGTTGTTGCTTGTTCTTCTGAAAGATTTTGAATTCAACCAGATGGGCCTTGCCCAGGCAATTCCATTTGATTCAAATTCAATTCAAGAAATATTTATTGGACACGTGCCCAAAGGCAAGGCCCCATGTTAGGTGCTTTCTCTACCTCCACCTGCCTGAAAAGATTCCCAAGAAGTCCCATCCTGGTGGCCATCAGGGAGCTGAAAATAATGGCCAAAAACAAGATGGAAAATACCAAGGTAAGAAAGAAGGCTTGCGAAAATTTCTTTTCCATGAGAAGAATCACAGAAATTTTAGAAATGGCCTCTTGGAGGCCATGTGACATGGTGGACAGAGCTCTAGACTTGGGCATCAGGAAGAACTAGGTTTGATTCCTACTGAGAATCTTATTTAACTGTGTAATTCTAGGAAACTCGCTTAATATCTCAATTTTCTCAATTGTAAATTGAGAATAAAAGAGCAGTATCTCTCTAATAGGGTTGTTGGGAAGATGGCATAAGA
The DNA here is from genome assembly GCF_016433145.1 of Gracilinanus agilis. Taxonomy (NCBI): domain Eukaryota; kingdom Metazoa; phylum Chordata; class Mammalia; order Didelphimorphia; family Didelphidae; genus Gracilinanus; species Gracilinanus agilis. The sequence continues at coordinate 209,431,336 of NC_058132.1, read as the reverse complement.
TAAGTAAAGTGTTCTGCAAACCTTAGAGTGATATATAAATGTGAGCTACTCTCTCCTACTAAAAATAGTTTTTTGTGAAATTCCAGTCCAATTCATCCCAGAGTGTGTGTCTCCTCTAAGAGTCCTGACAAGTGGGCCTCTGCTGGAAGACCTTCTGAACAGAGCTGAGCTGTCCTTGGGAGTTTCATCCAATCCTTCCCAACAAAAAGAGTCCCAAGAGCAAGTAGGGGAATGGGCATGGGTGACCAGAAGCCAAGCCTAGATCCTACTTAGATGGATTCTGGAGACTGCTAGCCCTGGAGGCCTACTATGCCAAACATATGACCAGAGAGTTAGACCTAAAAGAACTTAAAGGCTTTTCCATCCCAGCCCCCCCCTTAAAACTGAGTCCCATGAAGATTAAATAACTTATATATGGCCATATAGGGCAGAGGTTGTGGTAGGATTTGAACCCTGCTCTTGACTTTTTTCTCCCCTACTTTACCTCATCAATGAGGCCCATCTATAAAATTCATGGTCTATAAACTCAGTTTCTGAACTTGAAATTTAACTTAATTTTATCTTTTCCTCTGCTATTGCTAATAAAGTTCTCCCCCCTTTTTAAAAACCTAGCTTTCAGTTTTTAATTAATATTTTATTTTTCCCAATTATATGTAAAAATGATTTTAACCATTCTTTTAAAAAATATTTTGAGTTCCAAATTCTCTTTCTCTCTCCATCCCTCATCCCCTCTTGAGATAGCAAGCAATTTGCTATAACTAACCTTCAGTTTAGGTGAACTAGAGAAAAGGGAGATTTTTCCTTGTTTACAATAGATCTAGAGAGATATCAGAATTCTGTAATAACAACTCATATTTATAACGTTCTCCAAGTTTTGCAAAATGTTCCCCTCATGATACTATTGCACCACACAAACAAAGAAACTGGCCAGACAGTGATTTGATTCTAGTGACTTATCATTGACGTGTTCAATAAGGTTAAAATTCCCTTTTTAGCCAGGTTAATACCCTCATAAAGTGGCTTTAAAGATATGGAAACTGAGGACCTAGAAGATAAGTTGCTTGTGCTACTTATAAGTCTGATGCCTCAGAGGCAAGATTTGAACCCAGGTCCTTGGACTAAAGTAAGAACTATAAAGACCAAGTCACAATGGATAGCAGGGGATGGGGAGCAGATTTGGACTGGGGTCCTATTAGATTTCTACCTAAAGGAAAACCTTAGATGGGGTGGTCAGGGACCCAGCTGAACTGCTGTCTCTTCTTTCACCTACTGTACTTCAAAACAAAACAAAAAAAACCATCCGCCATGTTCCTTGCTTCCTAATAATTCTAAGACCAAGATGCAAAGCGGAGACGCCTTCCATACATACTAGAACTCCAGTTGCTACAGTGCCCACTGGAGTGAGTCATGAATCAGGGACAGAAATCAATGACTGGGGTCCCACATTTCCTGAGTGCCACTCCATTGCGTGGAAGGCTTCTCAGCCTATGGGAAAGCCAACGTGCTGATGACCATCCAGAAGTTGGTGGGTGCAAGATGCCTGGACTACATAAACAAGCAAACTGGCCAAACAGGGATTTGGTTCTCGTGACATCACTGACATGCTTAATAATGTTAAAATGTCCCTTTCTAGCCGGGTCAATACCTTCATGCAGTGTCGGGCATATATCTTCCCCCAGCAGCTTTTATTAGACAGGGCACTAGGGAGCTCCAGAAATAATGGAGCCTGAAGAGAGCACTTTGCATCTGTGATGATTTAGATTAAAATTTAATTGGGATTTGGGATAGAGAGACTGTCGTTTTTGAGCCTCTTGTAGGCTAAAGGCTGCCAAGGTTGCTCAGAAATCCAGGGGGGAGTAGATAGATAGAGGTTTTCTGTTGTATGAGGAGCCTTGCTTTTCTCCTTCCCTGCCACCATTTCTACTGTCAAAGAATCCTTTTAATTTCACATTCATAGCAAATACTGGACCTTGACCTTGACAGAATGAATGGCCAGTTTTGCACGAGGGTGAGGCAGGGATAATTAGTTCTGAAGGCCCCAGTGGCTTGGAAAAGATTGTTCTGGAGACTGTTTAATTCTGCAGTAGCTCATGGCAAATACCAACTGACCAAGGCCCAGATGCTATTGGGCTCTTAGAAGTCACTGAAAAACAAAACTGGTAGAAGCTCTTTTTAAACTCGGTCTAGGACGTAGGACTCAGGACTGTCTTAGGGGGCTGACTATTGGCACAGGCCATGAATGTATCTGGTTCTTGCCTGGGAACTCTGGGAAAGTGAAGGTTGGGGAGCAAGGATCCGATGCCCCCAAAACATGTACCCCAATACCACAACTAAAGTATTCGGTCTTAGGTGAACAGAGTCAGTAGTATAAAGAGAAAGATGAAGAACACATCTGGTAGGGGCAGCTAGGTGGCTCCGAGGATAAAGCCCTGAGTTTGAATCTTCCATTCTCCACAAATCACTTAACTTAAATCTCTGAGCTTGTAACTAGAGGGGAGTGACTAGAGGCAGTGAGACCAGAGCAGTAAATTTACAAATTCTCCATCTGTACAATAGGATCTCCCACTGTTATGGAGATAAAATGTGATGATATATATAAAGTGCTTTGCAATCCTTAAAGTTTTATGCAAATGTTATTCTTACTATTTAAAAAACCAACAACCCTTTACTTCTGTCTTAGAATCAATACTAGTACTGGTTCCAAGGCAGAAAATCAATAAGGGCTAGGTAATGGGTATATGTTGACTTGCCCAGGGTCACACAGCTAAGAAACTAGATTTGATGCCAGAACTAGCTCTTACTATTTTAGTTACTCCAGCTCTCTAGCATAAAGCCTTAGCTGGGTCATATGGCTGATTCTGAGTGAGTTCTCTCCGCTGTTCACTTAAAAAAAATCTATATCCCTAAATTAAGTAATCCTGAAAGCTTATAGTATTTAGGTCACTGAGCAGTAGCAGACACAACACACACATATGCATATACAGAAGAATCTCACTTTTTTTAGGATCTGGTGTTTCTAGTTTACCTAGAAATCTCCATGGAAAAATAATGGGGGAAGTGGCATTCCAAATCTCTGCAATATGAGTGGACCCAGTATAGGACAAGCAGGTCCAGGTGGTTTCCCTCCCATGTCCCTGGGAGCATCCCTTTTGCTCTAATTAACTAAGGGGAGTGACAAGGTCTTAAGGAGATTTTGGTCTGGTCTTAAGGATTTTTATTGACCACATTTAAGGATCTGGTCTTAAGGAGATTCATTGGCTACAATATAGAAGATGAATGGCAGGAGAGAGTGTCTTGAGACAGAGAGACCATGGCAATGGGAGGCCACCTGGAATAATCTAGGCAAGCAGTGTTATGGACCTCGACTGAAGAGGCAGCAGTGTGAGCAGAGAGGAGAGAGATATGAGAAATATTTTGGAGGCTGAAGCAGCCCCAACTGGCAACTGATTGGATATGTGGTGTGAGGAAGAGGGAGGTGTCAAAGAAAATGCCAAAGTTATATGCCTGGGATCAGGGATCCCAGGGAAGCAGGGAAATTTAAAAGCAAGGTGAGTTGGAAGGAGAGATGCTGTGTTCAGTTTTAGACATGTTGAGTTTAAGATGTCCAACAGGCAAATTGGAGATGTGAGACTGAAGCTTGGCAGATGCTGTGGTTGGAGCTATGGACTTGTGGACCATCATCAGAGAGATGACAGTAAAATTCCTGTAGACTGATGAGGTCACTGAGAGAACAGTGTGTAGAGAGAAAGAAGAGAGCTTAGGACAGAGCCTTTGAGGAATGCCCACATTTGGGAGATGTGATCTGGATGATGAGCCAGCAAAAGAGACTTGAGAAGAAGCAATCAGACAGGTAACTGAAGATCTAAAAGACAGCAGTGTCACAAAAGCCCAGACAGGAAAGAGAAGCAGCAACATCTACCTACCCCACTGTTTCCTATCTCCCAGACAAGAACTACTCACCAGAATGTCGAAACAGTCAGCCCAACTGTCAGATGCAGTAGAGAGGTTGAGAAGGAGGAAGGCTGTAAACCTCCTCCCCGCCACATCAGAGTTGACAGTTAAGAAGATATCACCATTCACTCTGGAGAGACTAGTTTTAGTTGAGTGATGAAGTAGGAAGCCAGCCTGCAAAGGGCTGGGGAGGGAGAGGAGAGGAAGTGGAAGCAGTGAGTATAGACAGCTTTTCCCCTTGGAATTTGGCTGAGAAAGGGAGGAGAGATATAAGATCACAGTTTGAGGAAGAGCAGAGGGAAGTTGGGACTATCTGAAGGCAGCTGGAAAGGGGACAACAGATAAGGTGAGATTAAAGATCAGAGAAAGAGAAGGAGGGATGATTGGGGTGGCAATTTGCTAGAAAAGGCGGGAAGGAATGAGATCAAGGGCAGATGTAGAAAGAGAGAGAGGTTGGCTTTGGCAGCAAGAGCTGCCTCATTAGAAGTTCAAGGAGAGTGAGAGATGATGTCAAGGCGGTACTGAGATGAAGGGAAGGGGAGAAAAGAGACAAAAGGGAGAGCAAGTCAAATGGCCTCAAGTTTCTCAGTAAAGTAAGAGGCAAAGACTTCAGATGACTGGGTGGGAAAGGGGAAGGTTTGGGAGGATGGAGGGGAGAAGTGATATTAAAAGTCAGAATATGGTCCATACTGTCAAGGGATTTCCACTTAAAGAAGGAAGTAGAAGACTGAGAAGGGTTCAGCTTATACTCTCTGGTTTTGTAAGAGGTTTTTGTCATTTCCAGCTGACACATTAGTCATCTGGTTCATCCCTATGTCTATGGACTGCACTTGCTCAAACCTACCCAGGAACAGAATCTACTTCCTAGTCTGTAAAATCTCTCCTAGAATGAGACAGTATTCCATACTAGCACATTCTAATCTCTCATGATTTAGGAAGTTCTATATTTTCCCTCAATTCTCTCCTACTGTATAAAACTAACATTTCACTGAATAACATAATGAATAAGGGCCAGGGCAGCAAGGGATGTGGCAGCTCCTTCAATTCAATTCAATAAATATTTCTTGTTGTTCAGTCACTTTTCAGTTGTGTCTGACTCTATGTGACCCCCTTTGGCATTTTCTTGGCAAAGAGACTGGAGTGGCTTGCCATTTCCTCTTCCAGCTCATTTTATAGATGAGGAAACCAAGGCAAACAGGATAAAATGATTTGCCTAGGGTCACACAGCTAGTGTCAGAGGCCAGATTTGAACTCAGGAAGATGAGTCTTTCTGATTCCAGACTTGGCACTCTATCCATTAGGCCACCTAGCTGCCTCTCAATAAATATCTACTAAGTCACAAAGGGTCTGGAGCAAAATTCAATTTATTTACTAGTAAACACCTGCTATCCACAAGGCACAATTTCCAGGTTTTCATTCCTAAGAGGTCTTTCTGATTCCTCCTTCACCTTACTCTCAAAATTACTTGGTTTGATTTGGGGGGGGGGTGTGCTGCTGGTATGATATATTTTTTCTTTACTTGCCTCACATTATGTTTCCCTTCTGTGGAACAGAAGCATACTTAGGGCAGGGCCCAGTTAGCTTTTTTGCCTCGGTATCCCAAAAGCCTAGTCAGAAGAAGAGTTTATTCAATTGATTTGAAACTGAACTAGGCTTAAGACCCTTTGTGCTTTCGAAACAGGCTCTGAATTCCAGGCTGTGGAAATACAGAACCCAGAGCCTACCTAAGGGGTTTGGATCAGATGCCCCACATTGCAAAAGGCCCCCAAAAGGAAAGAGCCTCTCCATGGGAGAGCTGTAATTAAATAAAGAGTAGCAGCCCTTGCTGGAGTGTTTGCTTGAGGGCACAAAACTAAGTTAGACCCAGATTTGGCCACTCATATAGTGTGGTCTGCCAACTTTCCCAGCAGTAGATCTTCATGCCACCCTGACAGGGAGTATTGCAGGGACAAAGTATGAGTGTGAGAGTGTGTGTGTGTGTGTGTGTGTGTGAGAGACAGAGAGACAGAGAGAGAGAGAGAGAGAGAGAGAGAGAGAGAGAGAGAGAGAGAAGAACAAACAAGTTCTCATAGACAAAAGTCCCCTAGTTGATGCCTGCCACCTCCTTTCCAGGGGAAATCCAGAGTCACAAACACCAAAAGGAACTTTGTGAATTGGGAGAGGAAGATGAAGGCATTCATGCAATATATATATATAACCTCATAATTTAGATCAAGCTTTAACAAAGTAGAATCAGAACTAAAAGGAATCTTGAAGATGAAGAAGGGGGCCCTTAAGGGGCCCTAGGCAGACTTCATTTTACAGATGACAAAATAGAGGCTAAGGGAAAAGGAAATGATTTGCTTAAGGTCATCTAAGTAATAGGTAGGCTGAGTCAGGCTCATTTCACTGCAATATGCTATCTCCATTTTTGTTAGTTCCAGCATTGCCTCCAAGCAAGACTGTAACTAATTCATCAGATACAACTCTCTTCCCTTTTCCTTAAGATTGTTGACCACTCCCCTCTTCCTAGATGCTCTTTCTCTCCCCCTCATGGGTTTCCATCTCATTCTCTTGATTAGAGCATCATCCATGTCATATTCCCTGGCTACTTGTTCCTTTCTTCTTTTTCCTGCTTCCCTCCCTTCCTCCTCCTCCTTCTCCTCTTTGTCCTCCTCCTTCTTCTTCTTCTTCTCTCTCTCTCTCTCTCTCTCTCTCTCTCTCTCTCTCTCAAAATGTCATGCTTCACAAATTTTTGCACGTCATCCTTGTGCAAGGACCACGCTAATCTCTTTCTAGTCCCAATTTTGGTATACATGCTGCTGAAGTGAGCACCCTTCTTTACTTTTGATGCCTAGCTACAGTCAAGTCAGAATTTGACAAGTCCCTGGCATGAGGGCACTGCGCCACCTGATAGTTGGGACACCCCAAATTACAGAAGCATCACCTTTGTTCTTCTTACCCCTTCGAGATTTTGCTCTCTAAATAAGTTGACTTCACCATGTGGTGAGCTCTACCTGAGTAGAAGGGAACCCCCCTGGAGGACTACCTTCCATTTACTCTATGGAGCCTGTATTAATATATTTACATGTTATAGTTCCCATTAAGATATGAACTCCTTGTAAGGGACTGTTTTTGCTTGTTTCTCTGTATCCCCAGAGCTGAGCTTGGCATACAGAAAAAAAAAGCCCTTGACACATATTTGCTGATCATTTGCCTGATTGCTATTTGTGTAAATGTCCTATTAACCTTTTGGGCTTCTGTTTTCTCAACTGTAAATTCAGGATTATGTTCTCCCTGAGATCTCTTTCAGAACCAAAACCCACGAGTTAGAAGTCCTCTCCTCCTTTCTGTCCTTCTCCCTGTGGTAGCCATCCCTCTCTGAGCATAGGCAGCAATCAAGCTTTGTCTCTGATAAACCTAACCGAGGAAGAGAAATCGGGCCCTCAGCATCTTGGGAACTGGCGTCTGCTAAGGTGGGTCCCACAGTGACCTGGATCTCTCCCTTACCTTTTACTAGAAATATCTTTTGCTAAAGGAGGCTTGGCTGGTTCAGTCCAAGGATTGCTTAATGCTGTTAAAGGACCCAGCTATTTGCTAAGAGCTGCTTCTGACATTCAAATGTAGTCTTACTCTGGGCACATGTCTAACAGATCTACAAGCCCATTGTTTTCTGAATTATTGTCTTTTATTTTTTTCCCCAAAGACTTTGTATTTTTTTCCAACTGCCTGCAGAAACAATATTTAACATTCATTTTCTGACATTGTACGATCCAAATGACTTGCCATCTCTCCACCTCAAGTTGCTGCTTCTCCATGACCTGCAGAACTGAGGGCTTATCACAATCCTTGCTCCATCATCTCCAACATCCAGTGCCCCACAAATAGGTTACTGTTTGGAAGTCATGAAAACCCAAGTTCAAATCTGATCTCTGGCGCTTACCGGTTGTGTGACCCTGGGCAAGTCATTTCACCTGTTTCCTCATCTGTAAAATAGAGATAATCATAGCACCTCGATCCCATTGTACTGTTGTAAAGATCAAATAAGATAATCATTATAAAGCACTTAGTATAGTGCCTGGCACAATAATAAGTGCTATATAAATATCTGATATTATTTCTAGTTGCATGACACTGGGCAAGCCACTTTGCCTCTGTCTGCCTCAGTTTCATCAACTGTAACAATGGGCATCATAACTGTACCTACCTCTAAGATAGATGAATAATATTTGTCATGCATTTGGCATCAGTGCCTACCCAGTGCCTGGCACATAGCAAGTGCTTAGTAAATGTTTGTTCTCAACCCTTCCTTCCCTTTTGTTCTCTTAAACATTATTTATTTGTCTATATCCGATATTTACTACTAAAGTATAAATCACTACCACCCTTCTCAGTTATGCATCTGGCCTTCCTGTCCGTCTAACCGTCCTTACAAGCCCTACAGGACAGAGACCCTGTCAGCCAATAACAAAGCCTACTTTCAGCTTCGTACCATGTCGGTCTATGTTGCTTTGTATGAATCCTAGTAGAGAACTGTGTGCAGAGAGACAATAAAGGCTTTTCTGATCATGAGAATGTTAACCTTCAATAGCTGCCTTATATTAGGGGAGGACAGGCTCCATCTTCTGGGGCAAATCCAAACCATCCATACCTTCTCATCTTGTGTGATCCTTGACCCGTGCATTTCTATAAATCCTCCACAGACCTCTACCCCCAAGCTGGAGACCCTGCTCTGGTCCTTTTACTATTTGGTGGGTCCTAATGCAACACTTGGGCTGCTCCTTCCCTCAACATGATGGGCCTCTGTATCCTTTTTGGGTTCCCTGTGTTTTTTTTTAACCCTTGTACTTTCGGTGTATTGTCTCATAGGTGGAAGAGTGGTAAGGGTGGGCAATGGGGGTCAAGTGACTTGCCCAGGGTCACACAGCTGGGAAGTGGCTGAGGCTGGGTTTGAACCTAGGACCTCCAGTCTCTAGGCCTGACTCTCACTCCACTGAGCTACCCAGCTGCCCCAAGGTTCCCTGTGTTTTTGAAAACATCATCAGGGGGAACTAGGTAGCTCAGTGGAGAAAGAGAGAGAGAGATGGAATCAGGAGGTCCTGGCTTCAGATCTGGCCTCTGGCACTTCCTAGCTGTGTCACTTTGGGCAAGTCACTTAACTCCAATTGCCTAGTTCTTATCACTCTGCTGCCTTGGAACCGATACTTGTGTTAATTCTAAGAAGGTAAGGGTCTAAAAAAATCCTCAAAGGAAAATGTGAAGCCCATGTTTCCAATGTCTACCTTACCCCAACCTAAAATACTTGGAATCAAACCATGAGAATGTAAGCACCCTAAGGGTGGATACTATTTTGCTTTAGTTTAGTATTTTTTTTAATCCTTTAGTGCTTAGAATGACTACATGAGTTCAAATCTGGCCTCTGACACAAGCTGTGTGACCCTGGGCATTATTTAACCCTGTTTGACTCGGTTTCCTCATCTGTAAAATGAACCAGAGAAGGAAATGACAAGCCACTCCAGTATTTCTGTCAAGTAAACCCCAAATGGGGTCAACAAAAGTCAGACATGACAAAGAGGACTAAACAAAAAGTGCTTAGAATAGTGCCAGGACATAATAGATGCTTAAGAAATGTTTGCTGGATTGATTGGTTATTAATTCTGAGAGAATCCTGCTCAATTCAACTAAGGGCATAGGGAGTGTAAAATGCTTCAAGTGCCCTCAAAAGGGTCTGCCATAAAAGAACCCTCCTTCATGTTACAGATGAAGAAAGAGAGGCCAAGTCCTTCTTGAATGACTCTGATTGTTATGTTCATTGAATAATTTAATTTATCAAATACCTTTTCATAGATGCATCAAGGTGGCAGGAGCCCAGTAAACAAGATCCAGGTAATAAGAGTTCTGAATGAGGAACATGGGAAACCCCCTTTTCACTTTTTGACTAAAGTACTGAAAACTGAAAAAAAAAATAAAACAAAAACAAAAAAATCTAAAAAAAACTGAAAAAAAAAGAGAGATGAAGGGAATGTTATTTCTGCTACTAACTTACTTACTTGCACAAATTTCTTCTCTTAGCCTCAGTTTCCTAATCTCTAAAATGTGAGAATGGGATTAGACAACTTCTATGGAAGTTCTATTTCCAGTTTTGAAAAGTCTATACATAAATTAACTCTAGGTGCCAGTATGGGCAAAAGCAGGCCCCTACCTCTAAGTCTTGGCTGGGGCAGTGACATAAAGCAGTTCCAACTAAGGTTGTTCTTTACAATAAAAAGGAAAATTCTGTAGAAGATAGAGATGAAAATGAAAGCTAACCACAGCTAGTGTTAGAGCTCGGCCTCACAATCAGGAGTTTTGATGGATTGTTGTAAATCTACATATATGGTAGGGTTAAATAAAAAAGATGTGAAGCCTATGTAGAAAGGGACATTTATAGCCACATGTGTGTGGAACATTATTCTCATGCAGGATGCAAGGCAAAATCAGATGCACATGGCTCCCAGAAAGACCAGAGCTAGGCCAGGGATTAATGGCCTGAAGTTTAGAGAGGAAAAGCTGGAGGGGAGAAAAAAAAACCCAAAACCAACAACTTGTTAACAATTAGCAACCTAAGGGGTTTTTCTTTTCTTTTCTTTTTTAAATAACATCCTGGGAACAGAGAGAGAACATTGCACCAAGAGGCTTCCTGTAGGAGAAATAATCAAAACAACACTGTGGAGAGAGTCTCTCTGGCTGGGGAACTCAAAGCAATTTACAAATGTGGGAATTCTCATAATTTCCCCATATGGGAGTCAGGAAAGGAGGGCAAGGATGGTGTTATCCCCATTTTACCGATGAGGGAAAGTCAGGCAAAGTTCTCATATATAACTCTGGAAAGAAAGCCAATTTTCAGCTCCAATAACAATGCTGTAATCTCAGATTCCCAGACACTCCTCACCTTGTCCTCTCTGGGAGTGGTTTATATCCTGGGAGATTCTGGTATATGGTCTACTGTTTCAAAGGATGAGATAGAGCGGAGAGTAAAACCCTCATTTTATAAGTGGAAGAAATGAAGGTTACAGAGGTTAAATGACTTGTCTAAGATCACACAGTGAGTTCATGGCAGAACGACAATCAGAGTCCAAGCTGGAAAGAAGGAAGGAAGGAGAGGAGGAAAAAAGAGGGAAGGAAGGAAACAAACAATTCATTAATTATTATGTGCCAGGTCTTATTAATAAATGTTGGAGATACAAGTATAGACAAAAAGATAGTCCTGACTTCAAGGAGCTTATATTCTAACAGGTAAGGATAATACCAAAAAAGTGAGTGGAAAGGAGGGGTGGGAGAGAAGATGGAGGTATCTGGCAGGCTTATATGGTTAAGCCCTGAGGAAATTAGGAATATGGCCAGGAAGGGAATGAAGGCAGGCCAGCTTCAGCTCCTACACAAAACTTAGGGGCCAGGAGGAAAGTGGGAAAAGGAAAACAGGTCTTGTCTTATGTGTGATTCTATAGTCATCCAACCCCAGCCCTGACCATAATAAAGAATGACATGTCCTCAAGCTTAAAAAAGGGTAGAAGGTTGAGGCAGGTGTGTTCTTTCATTTTGACATCCCAGGAAGGCAATTCTCCAGGAGCTATATTGAAATGAGTTCCCCATAGACTATAGTCATATCTGGATTTTACTTAAATAGCAGGACTAATTGCCTCTTCAAGGACCTCTATCATCTGCCTTTAACTCACCTAGACAGGAAAGATGAGGCATTGCTTCCCTCTAAGTATAATACATTCAATATACCACTTACCACCCCCACCCCCATATACAATCCATGATTTCCTACTGCTGTGCTTTGGCAACACCGTTCTCTGTGCCAAGAACAGACATTTCTGCCTGGTGACATCCTCAAAGATCCAGTTCAGATGTTACTTCCTGTGTGAAGACTCCTCTGATTCCCCATCTCTTGTCAACTTACACAGGATCGGAAGCACCACAATGGACAGATAATAGGAACTGTAGACCCCCAAACTCCGACTTTTAGGAGCTAAGATTCTATTGATGGAAGCGGGGTGGTAAATGGAGAATTACAAACATTCACAGAGAAGTAGAAGACAAAGGACAAACTGTTGAGGGCAAAGGAGAAGACAGTTCACAAAAGGAGAATCAGGGAAGACTTTCATGGAGGCAGCAATGTGTGGTGAGCCTCAAAAGACAGGATTCTGAGAAAGCCGTGTGGGATAACTCAGAGAACATAAGATATGAAGCTGGAAGTCCTGGCTCTATCGTTTACTGCCTTTATGACCTTAGTCAAGTCATATTCATTGATCCTCAGTTTCCTTATCTGTAAAATGAGGTAGGCTCTCTAAGGATCCCACCAATCTGAGTCATGCCCAATTTCTACTTCTGGCCTCAAAGAGCCCCTTGTAGCATTCTTTTGTACTTATATCCTATTCTTTACTGTAGTTATTTCTGAGAAATATTCCCCATTAGACTGAAAGTCACACAGCCATTAAAGATTTATAAAGCATCTACTATGTGCCAGTGATGTGCTAGGGGTACAAAACAAGGCAAAAGACAGTCTCTAACCTCAAGAAGCTCATAGTCTAATGGGGGGGGAATGATATTGCAAACAATTATATACAAATGGGATATATGTGTGTATACATACACATAGAGGCTATACGGAATAAACTGGAAAATAGCAGGAGCACATTAGAATTAAGGGGGAGAGGGAAAGCTTCCTGTAGATGGTTAAAAGCCCCATGAGGTCATGACCATATCTTATTCAAATCCTCCTGTCTCTTTCAGAGTCCCAAACACTGCAGGGGTTTAATAACTGTTGAATTCAACTGAATTCTAAGCTGAAACCACAGACAAACTTGTCATAAGAGAAACTTGGTTCTCCATCTATGGACAAAGGGCTAGATGACCCACGTTCCTTAGCTCCATCTCATTTCATTCAATCCTTGTCTGAGGAGCACTCTATTTAGTTCAATCATTTTCATATGTAACCACACTCCATGAGATTCATCCCATTAACAAGCAGTTCAAGATTCTAAGCTTTCTCCATTGATATTGCCATGAGGAGAAAAAAAAAAGTTCAAATTCTTGTAGGAATTTAAGAAACCTGCCTCAAGTCTAGGGATGAAAAGACTAAGACAAATGGGAAGTTGCTGACCCATCTTAGGGTCTGGGTGACAAGTCCACAGAGAATTGAAAAGCTCCACAATCACCAATACTCATTCCAGTCCTCCCTCTCATTCCTGAACTTCTTTTGGTTCTCATTCCCACTATATTAGAGCCTCATTCCTGTTCTCTCCCAGACTGTTAGAACAGCCTGCTCACTGGTTTTCCTTCCTTCCCTTTCTCCCTTCTTAAAAGTCCTATCTGACTCCTCGTGACCCCATGGATCATACTGTCCATGGGGTGTTCTTAGAAAAGATATTGGAATAGTTTGCCATTTCCTTCTCCAATGGATTAAGGCACTAGTGACTTGCCCAGGGAGACAGAGTCAGTAAGTGTCTGAGGCTGCATTTAAACTCAAGTCTTCCTGACTCCACACCTAGCACTCCGATCATTATACCACCTAGTTGCCTCCCAAATAACATCCAAGTTTTTTTTTTGGTCTGACATTCAAGGTTCTCCATGATTTGGCCCTAACCTACTTCTCCAATGTGATATTCGTCTGCCCTCTTTTCCACATTCCTATACTGGAGGGAAACTACTAAATAAACATGCTTTCCTACCTTGGCAATGCTAATGATCCTTTAAAATCTAGTTTCTATATGCCTGCCATCTTGATTCTGCCCACCTTCTCTAGAGAGCTCCTTTCTGAATTCATAGATGCTGTATACTCTTCTTAAGTGCATAATACATAATAATGTATACCCTTCTTAAGGGCTTACTACATAATACTATATACCCTTCTTAAGTACTTAATACATTATACTGTATATCTTTCTTAAATATTTAATACATAGAAACTGTATACTCTTCTTAAGTGCTTATCCAATCAAACAAGGTAATATGTTTGGGTTAAAACTGTATCTTGTACATAGATTAGTATACTTGTCAGATCTGTGGGAAAGGAAGGAATCTAAGACCAAACAAGAGATAGAGAACATTACAAAATGTAAAATGAATGACTTTGATTATATCAAATTAGAACAGTTTTGTACAAACAAAACCAATGCAACCAAATTAGAAGGAAAGCAACAAACTGGGAGAACATTTTTATAACAAAACTCTCTGACAAAAGTTTAATTTCCCAAATATATAAGGAACTAAGTCAAATTTGCAAAAAAACAAGCCATTCCCCAATTGACAAATGGTTAAGGGAAATGAATAGGCAGTTTTCACATGATGGAATCAAAACTATCAATAAGCACATGAAAAAGTCTTCTAAATCTCTCCTGATTAGAGAAATGCAAATTAAAACAACTCTGAGGTACCACCTCACACCTAGCAGATTGGCCAATATGACAGCAAAGGAAAGCAATAAATATTGGAGGGGATGTGGCAAAATTTGGACTCTAAAACACTTCTGGTGAAGTTGTGAATTGGTCTCATCATTCTGGAGGGCAATTTGGAACTATGCTTTGGATAAATGAATGCTTTCTCTTTGACTCAGCATACCACTGCTGGGTTTGTACCCCAAAGAGATAATAAGGAAAGAGACTTATACAAAAATAGTCATAGCTGTGCTCTTTGGGGTGGCAAAAAGTTGGAAAATGAGGGGATGTCCATCATTTGGGGAATGGCTGAATAAATTGTAGTATATGTTGGTGATGGAATATTATTGTGCTGAAAGGAAGAAAGATATGGAGAAATTCCATACTGGAACGACCTCCAAGAACTGATGCAGAGCAAAACAAGCAGAACCAGGAGAACATTATACACAGAGACTGATACATTATGGCACAATGGAATGTAATAGACTTTTCTACTAGCAGCAATGCAATGACCCAGGACAATGCAGAGGAACTTGTGAGAAAGAACGCTATCCACATCCAGAGAAAGAACTGTGGGAGTAGAAATGCATTAGAAAAATATATGCTTGATCACGTAGTGCAATAGGGATCTGATTAGCGTTTTGATGTTAAAGGATCACTTTACTGCAAATATGAATAAAATAGAAATATGCTTTGAACAACGATACATACATGTATAACCCAATGGAACTGCTTGTTGGCTGTGGGAGGGGGAGGAGAGAGCAGAGGATGATGGAAATTATGAAACATGTAACCATGGAAAAATATTCTAAATAAAATTTTAAAAATTTAAGAAAATTGTACCTTATTCTAGCTCCCCTGATCATTCCACTCCCCTTTCCTAGTCAGCATGGTAAGCTTCTAAGTAGCCAGTACAAAGGGGCAATGGCAGTAAGATTACAAAGGGAAACACGGAAGTCTCATTAGAAACCATCCTAACATCAAAGGAGCATAATTTATCAATTATTTCATATAGCGATCAAATGACACATCCTGGTAATATCTGCTGAACCGGCAGAAGCCATCTAGGTGCCACTGTCAGGGTTCTTGGTCCTAGGCTATGTAAATTCTAAACAAATCCCAGACCTTTACAGTTCCAGATGAGCAGAATATCAAAAGCTTCTAATAACTTTGAGATGACTTGGAAATGTTAACTTTAAAGTTTTACTGATAAATTTGAGAAGATCTGGATATGTTAATGAACTAGTCCCAAATTGGTATAGACAAATGTCTGTTCCTTACCCAAACCTTTTCAAAATGAGATCTTAAACTCCTGCCCACCCCTCACCCAAGCATTCTTCTATCTCATCACCATCTATCCTGTCTCCAATCAGAGGATAAGCCACTTAGCCTCTCCCCATACTCTTCATCATGTTTGCTTGCCTCTTTTTACCATCCCATTCCCCTGTATTCATATCTTCATCCTCTTTCACCATTTGTCTCTGCCTTCATGTACTTTTGCCTCCACATCCTCTGTGTTTAATTAAAGTGTGAGTGCCACCCCTGTTTCCCACTGCCAGTTGTGGTCCTTCCTGGAGAGCACCCAAAGAACTGAGCTTGCCTGCTCCCACTTCATAATTTCACAATTTCATAAATTAATTATCAATTCAATGTGGAAAGTACACAGTTCCTGGCACCTAATAAGCACTTAAATAAATGTTTGTTCCCTTCTCCTCCTCCCCCATCTAAATTGTAGTTCTTTGTGTACATGCTTTTTCTCCCCAGGAAGCTAATTTCTTTGAGAGTAGGAACTGGATCTTATTCATCTCGATAGCCCCTAGAAATTGTACCTTCTCTCTATTAACTGCCCACCAAAGGCTTTGGACCTTCCCTAGAAATCGTTGTAGAGGATAGAAATTTCTGATTAAGTTTAATTTAAATATAGGCACATCTACAAAAATGATTATTCCATGCCTTCCCCTCAAGTTTTACATCCAACTTGGTTGCAATTGTCTACCTTAGTTGCCCTTAGAAAGAACACTGTATTTAGCTAAGGTCAAATAACATCTTACCAATGAGTAAGTACTGTTTGTTTGTTTTTTAAACTCTTATCTTCTGTCTTAGAATGGCTATTCAGGCATTGGTTCCAAGGCGGAAGGGGAAGGGGAAGGGGAAGGGGAAGAGGAAGGGGAAGGGGAAAAGGGGAAGGGGAAGGGGAAGGGAGGAAAAAAGGAAGGGAAGGAAGAGAAGGGACAGAGGGAGGGAGGAATGGAAGGAAGGAAGGAAGGAAGAAAAAAGGAAGGAAGGAAAAAAGGAAGGGAAGGAAGGGAAGGGACAGAGGGAGGGAGGGAGGAATGGAAGGAGGGACAGAGGTAGGAAGGGAAGGAGGGAGGGAGGGAAGAAGGAAGGAAGGAAAGAGGAGAAGGAGGAGGAGGAGGAGAAGAAGGAGGAGGAAAAGGAGAAGAAGGAGAAGAAAGAGAAGAGGAAGTATCTGAGGCCAGATTTGAACCCAGGTCCTCCTCACTCCAGTTCTGGCTTTCTTTCATTGAGCCACCTAGTTGCCTCTACCAATGAATAAATATTAATTAAGCTCCTATGTTCAAGGTAATATGTTAAGTACTGGAGATACAATGAAAATACAATGAAAAATTATATATATACATAGTTCGGAATAAATACAAAGTCAAACGATCTTTGTGACCTTGGGAAAATCATCTCAGTTTCCTCAAGTAGAAAATGAAGATGTTAAACCAGATGGTCTCTAAGTCTCTTCTAACTCTAAAATCTTATAATAATCTCAACTCAATAAATACTTGTTGAATGTTGAACAAGTGAATTTTAATCCTCTTCTTCATGTCTCTGAGTAGAGCTACTCACAAGAGAGAAAGCAGAAGAGGCCAGAGTTTTCCTTGGCACCAGACTAATGAATGACTTATATTCCAAAAGGTTTTGAGTGAGAGGCTAAAAAAGTCAATCAGTAAGATAATTTGCCCTTGAATAACTAGATGATCAAATGAGATGTTTGATAAGCCTTAAATGGCCATGCTACCTTTTATGCTTAACTCTCTGGAAGCCTCCTGGTTTCTTAAATACACATTACCTGAAAGGGCAGAGACTCTGCTTAATTTCTTCATTGGTACCTTCCTCTCCATCTTCCATCCTTCATACCCCATCCCCCCTAGAGCTAACTGCAAGATTACTTGATGCCTGGATGAGAAGAATTCTTTAGTGAACTTGATTACGCAGAGGTTGTATCTGTAAAGATCTTTGGGGCCTGGGCCCCACAGACCTGGGAAGAGGAGCCTTAGTTGAACACCTCTTGGGAAAAGTCTACTGAGTGCTAAGCACTTTACTTGCTGGGGTTGGGGGTAGGGGGAAAGAGTCAGTGAATGGGAGAAAGATATGAAAAACCTGGAAAAGATACCATGCCCTCATGAAGCTAAAGATATCTCGGAATGGTTGACAACATATATACAAGTTTATGGCCCTGTGTATCATGGCGTTTTATTTAAAGAAAATATTTACCAAGCAAGTATCTATGAGCATGGCCCTTTGGGGGCATATATGGATGAAGATATATCATATAAATATAAAGCAGGAAAGAACATGGAAGTACAAAAGAGGAAAAAGCAAAGTGCTATGAGATTTCAGAGCAGGGAGAGATTGCATCTTTTGTGGGAGGAAGAGACCTTAAAGGATGGAGTAAAATATTTATCTCTGAATCTATATGGAGAGACTTTCCCCTCTACTTTCAGAGATAGATAAAAGAACAGTGATCTAGCTCAGAGGCTACTGGCTCCTAGAGAATGATTGTTCCTTGGATCCAAGGAAATGGTGGCTCTAGGAGATAAATGACAGTTAAGGGGGCAGGCCCTCTATTCTGGGTGCTCATGGGAACCCTTGTGAAAGAGAAAGAATACCTGAGTAACATTTCCCTTACTAACATGATAATTGTGTGGATATAAGAAATGTTTAAAGGTTCGAATTGAGATGGGGATTTTACTTTAAAAAAAAGCAAGGAGAGCAGCACAATACAATATAAATCATTTAACAACTTGAGTCAAGAGTCCGAAATCTGAGAACTCTGCCATAGAACTAGCTATATAATTTTTAGTCAGTTTCTTCATCTATAAAATGGGTCAGTCTCTGTCTTGCCTACCCCATAGAGCTATTGCGAAAATTCAAATGAGACATACGTTAAGATTTTCTGGGAAAACTACATATATAATATAAATATATTTATATAATTAAAAACATTCATCATCATATTAAATTTCCTATATTTATAATAATGTATATTTATAAAATACGGGCATATAATTTGTAATATAATGTATAAAACACAAAATGCAAGGTATTATGATTATCATTTCAATTTGGTAAACATTTAGTAAGCAACAACCATGTACAAGAGACTGGCTCAAGGGCTGGACAAGGGAGTGTGGACTCGGTCATAGGCTAGTTCCTGGGTGGAAGTTCTATCCTGAAGGGGCAAGGAACTAGCCAGGAAGGAATTTTGGCAGGAATTAGTCAGACAAGATCATACAAGATCTGGTAACAGCAGGTCACTACAGAGGAAGGAGAGAGAGCATTAACCTCACAGTGTAGCAGAACCTTTATCCCGTGAACCCCAGGGACTAAATAAGGGGAGAAGGGAGGCCTCTAAGGGCTATGTAGCATCTAAAGGCCATGGGACCTGCCTGCCTCCTAATACTGCTGTTCCTTTCCCTCTTCTGTCTGGGTCAGCCTTGAGCCAGGGCAAGGGACCTGTAGGACTTTTGGTCTAGGGAGAGAGGGCAGAGGAGGAAAGAGGGGTTTGGGGCAGGAAGAACAGGACAACCACCAGGCTGCAGGCTCGAGGACCGAAGGAAGGTACCATCAGCAAGGCAGAGCTGGGGGGCTACTGATCCCCTTTGTCCCTTCCTGCCAGATAAGAGGCAGCAGACTAGTGGAAAAAGCAGAGGATGGGGAGCTGGGTTTAATATTAACTCTGGCACTGAAACTTGTTTTAAGACATTGCCAAGTCATTGTACTCACTTGAGTGACTACTTCTCCATCTGTAAAGATGGAGGTGATGCCTATATACCTGCTGTAAAGCTAAAATGATGACGTTTGTAGCACCTAGTACTGGACTAACGTATGGGATTATGATTCTTGGTTATGTCCCTGAACAGAAGGTGCCAGGTGGGATGGGGGTAGGACATAGGCTTCTTCCCTTTTCCGCCAGAGCCTTTGTTTCTTTTCCTTGAAGTAGAGGTATCAAATCCTTTTCCCTTAATAATAATTTTAAGAACCAACAATGCTATTATCCTTTAAAGTCTGCAAATCAATTTGTATCAGTTTCCTCATTTAAACCTCACAACAAGCCTGGAAGGTGGGTCCAATAAGTATCATTATCTCTATTTCACAGATGGTTTAAACTAAATTTCACATGAGTAACTTGCCTGTGGTCTCACAGCTACTGGATACACCAAAGGTGGGATTAGAACCTCCCAGTTTTCCTGACTGAGTCCAGCACTTTACCTTCTCCAAGTGTCCACAGCCAGTCTATCATCCCCTACCAGACACATGCCTATCCCCACTGCTTGGAAGAATTCCTTAGAGTAAATGCTTCTTGAATGTCATTATACTTATTTATTAGTAAATATAAATTATGCTAATTTATTAGCATAATATAAGTAATATTGGTAGAGCTAGGTAGCTAAGTGGATAAAGCATTGGGCTTGGAATTAGGAAGATTCATCTTCCTGAGTTCAAATCTGGTCTCAGACAATTATCTAGCTGTGTGACCATTGGCTAGTCACTTAGCCCTGCTTGCCTCAGTTTCCACAACTGTAAAGTGAGCTGGAGAAGCATTCTGGTATCTTTGCCAAGAAAACCCCCAAATGGGGGCAGCTGGGTGGTTCAGTGGATTGAAAGCCAGGCCTAGAGACAGGAGGTCCTAGGTTCAAATCTGGCTTCAGACACTTCCTGGCTGTGTGACCCTGGGCAAGTCACTTAAACCCCAATGCAGAGCCTTTACTGCTCCTTTGACTTAGAACCAATACAAAGTATTGATTCTAAGATGGAAGGTAAGGGTTTTTTTTTCTTAAAGAAAACCCTCAAATGGGGTCACATAAGAGTCAGAAATGACTGAAATGACTCAACAATATCAAATTACATTAATTTATTAGAACAGCATAAATTACATAAATTTACTGGCATGGTATAAATTATACAAATTTATTAGCATAGTATAGATGATGCTAGTTGTTAGCATGATATAAAGTACACACATTTGTTGGCATGGTATAAATTACACTAATTTATCAGCATAACATACATTCTACAAATTTATTAGCATAGTATAAAGTATAGTCATTATTAGTATACACCAGTCATATAATGTTAATGATCCAGCCCTTTGGCATGGTGGGATCCCTTGGATAATTAGAGGACCCCAGACTGATTTCCAATTTTACCTCTTGACACTTTGGACAAATGCTTTAATTGCTCTGGACTTCAGATTCATCATCTATGAAATAAAGAGGTTGGGCTTGACCTCTGCTGTTTCTTCCAGCTCTAAATCTAGGATCCCAAGAGAAATGGGACTCAGTTTCCCTAATTCCCTTAAGGAAACTCAAAGAGAAAAGAATGGGGAGTTAACGCTAATTTCTCCCAACTCGTCAACAACCTGAGTGTTAGCCTAACACCTGGAAGGGTTTACTGAGCAGCTTCTGACTTTCAGGAGGCAGGAGAGAGCCTAAGTCAAAGGCATCAGGTCAGGTTTTAGCAGAAGGCCAGAAACCAGTCAAGAAGCATCAGGGGCAAAAAGCAAAGAGGAGGATTCCAAGGTTTTTTCTAAACCACTAAGTAACAAATGCAGCTCCCACCTCCCCACCCACACACCACTGGAAATAACTTTAAATAATGCATCCTAGAACGTCTGTAGAACAGGCTGTCTGGTTTAAGGACTTTTAAAGGGACAACTCTGCCAAACTGTTCCAACGAGATCCCTTTCCCAGTTATCGCTTTAAAACGTGGCTTAACTCTCAGGCAAGTTAATTTTGCTAACTCAAAAGGTACAATCAGGCTCAGCCTCTATTCTACTCTGTATTTGTCGAATCCCAATTACCATTGATCCCATCATAAGAAAACCTCTGTGTGATTAAAAAAAAAAACAACATCTTCCACTTTTCGCTTATTTGACTCTGGACAAGTTATTTCACATTTGTGAACTCAGTAAAGTGATGGGGTTGGGCTAGCCAGCATCTAAAGTCTCCACTTGAAATCTATGGTCATAATGATCTACATATTACTTATAATTTGGGGTTGAGAGGATCAATTTCCTCATCTGTAAAATGGGGATAATAATATCACCCATCTCCCAGAGAAGTCATGAGGAGATTTGTAAATGATGGTATTTATAAAGTGCTTCACCAATCTCAAAACCCTATATTATTATTAATATTATTATTAGCAAGCCCTTTGAATACCACAAAGTGTTATATATGCATCAACTATTGTTTTCAGGAAAGAATGGATAGCTATTAGATGGGATAGAATCTTTATTGTGGAGAATCTTCTTCATTCATTTCTGGAGTCAGTTTAAAAATAGGAGAGTCCTCTCTGTTTAGAATTTTTCAACTTTCCAAAGAAGAAATCTGAGGATGCATTTCTTCCCTTTCTGGGGGAGGTGGAGTAGCACACCTACAGGGATGGAACATTGCATATACTATTGGATTCATTCAATGTCTCTTTATTAGTTTGGTTGAACAATTTTTTTCTTCCCCCTTTTTTTTTGGTCATAAGAAATGGCTCTCTGGGTGCATGAAGGGAGTGGGATAAATTGGCAAAAGAAAAATGTAAAAACAAAAGATAGCAATAAACATTAATTTTTTTAAAGTAAAAGACAAATATGTTTTCACCCAAAGACTGTATTCTCAAAGATCAGAAGTTCTGCCCTAGGAATCACATAATTTTATTGCCATTTTTGGAGTCTGGTGAGGAATGTGACCCACAGGTAAGTTGAGGTCTAGAGTCAAAAAACAAGACATTCATTTTCTAACAGCTATTTAGCTCTATCTTATAATGAACTTATAAAGAGGAGGTGTTAGTGGAGGGAGAGGAGGGAAGAGAGAGAGAGGGGAAGAGGAAAGACAAATGGGGGGAGGGGGAGAGAGAGAGAGAGACAGGCAGAGTCAGAACAAGTTGCCCCCAGAGAAAACATCAAGAAACTGTGCAAATACCATTGCCCAGAGGGCTATAGGTAGACATTTACAATGACATTCCAAGGTGTTTGAGTGGAAAAGTCCCAGTCCTGAAGGTGGTACATCTCCCTGCCCCACCCCCCTTTATTGTGTTCTCAGCACTAGAAAAGCTAATTGTAGCCACCTACCCTTCCTCTAGCGCAGGGGTCCGCAACCTTTTTGGCCCTGAGAGCCATAAACGCCACATTTTTTAAAATGTAATTTCGTGAGAGCCGTACAGTGCTCACAGTGCACTCCTGTAACAGCGCCTGAAAAAAAATGGACTTTATGGCTCCTGCAGAAAGAGCCACATCTGGCCCTCAAAAGAGCCATTCGTTGCCGACCCCTGCTCTAGACTGCTGGCCCATGAGCTTTTACCAGCCATACAAGGAATTAGTCATTCTCAGTGTTCATCCATCCACTGATGTTCTGTCAATGCGTGGGGCAGGGAAAATAGTAGAAGGGGTGCAAGGGACTACAAGAGTACCAGGAAAGCTTGCACCTTTATGGCCAGCTCAACCTGCCTGCATTATGCATGAATCTCTTCAAGACCCTACCCATAATTATAACCTGTTTCTCTCTCAATTTCTGGTAAGATAACATTATCCTAGTTCTCCGGGTCCAGAATTCCAACAGAAATCCAGTGTTGGAGCACAGAGCTGTGATATCACTGACCCATAACTGGAGACCAGGCTCAGAGAAACCCAAAGGGAGGAAAACAGTTTTGCTTGGCCCCAGAGGACATAACGAGGCACAACCAGTACAGTTTAGAAAGGCAGATTTCAGTTTGACTTAAGGAAACACATTCGCACCCAAAACCTCCTTTACAAGGGCACGGTGGATACAGAGCCAGGTCTAGAGACTAGAGGTCCTGGGGTCAAATGTGGCCTTAGATACTTCCTAGTTTTGTGACCCTGGGCAAGTCACTTGACCCCCATTGCCTAGTCCTTACTGCTCTTCTGCCTTGGAACCAATATATAATATTGATTCTAAGACAGAAGGTAAGGATTTTTTAAAAAGAGCTTTCCAGAAGCATAATGGGTGACCTTGGAAGGCTGTGAGCTCCCCTTCATTGGAAATCTTTATGCAGACTCTGGATGGCCATTTATCTAGGACATTGCTTGAAGGAGTTCCTATTCACAAAAAAAGTCTTCAAAATCCTTTCCCACTGGGAGATTTGTGAGTCTTTGAATGACTACTAGAGAACGGACAGGGTAAGCTACTAATCCTCTCCTCTAGCTTACTTATCCATAGGGCCAGCATGGTACAGTGGGAAAAATTATGACAAATAAATATTTTTATATATACATAAACATATATTTACATATTACACACAGCACTTCGAGGCTAACAGAGCACTTTATATATACCGGCTCGCTTTATATATACCCTCTCATTTGAGCTACACAACAATCCTATTGAACTGAGTAGGCTTGTAGTCAAGTCTGACTTGGGATCAAATCTCCCCTCTGTCACTAGGTGTGTGACTGCAAGCAAGTCATTTAACCTGAGTCTCAGTTTCTTTATTCATAGAAAAGGAGATAGTACCTAAAGTACCTACTTTACAAAGTTTACTAAAGAAAAAATGAGAAAACTTGGGAAACAAATGAGAAAACACATTGTACTTTAAAACCACACTAAAGCTTGGGAAGGTGGGGTGGTAGCCTATATAAGCAACAGCTATTATTATTTTCTATTGATGCCTTTTGTTTTACATTACATTCCTCACCAAATATATCCCACTCTCTCTCTTCAGTTATTGATTTATCAAAAAAAGTTGAGGGAAAAAAAAGCTGTTTAGCAAAAACCCATCAATTCTACCTAATAGAATAGGCAATATTCCATTCTATTTCATTCTAACAATCTTCCATCTTTGAAATAAAAGAAGATATACTTTCTCAACTCTTTTTGGGACCACGCTTGGCAATTATAATTATGAGACATTCAGTTTCGTTTTATTGCATTTTTCATTTGTATTATAATCATTGTATATTTTTTTCAGTTGTATTCACTTCATTCTGTATCAGTTCATTTAGGCGTTTCTGATTTTTCCATAATAATATTTCTTTTTTTTTTTTTTAAACCCTTACCTTCCATCTTGGAGTCAATACTGTGTATTGGTTCCAAGGTAGAAGAGTGGTAAGGGCTAGGCAATGGGGGTCAAGTGACTTGCCCAGGGTCACACAGCTGGGAAGTGTCTGAGGCCAGATTTGAACCTAGGACCTCCCGTCTCTAGGCCTGGCTCTCAATCCACTGAGCTACCCAGCTGCCCCCTCCATATTAGTATTTCTTACATTACTACAAGATAGTAATTACATTCATCAACTACAATTTGTTTAGCCATTCCCCAATCAATAGGTACCGATTTGTTTCTAGCTCTTTACTACCATGAAATGTGTGGCTGGGACTATTTTGGTATAGATGACACCTTTCTTTCTATTTTTGAACTCTTTGGGGTAAATGCTTAGCTGTGTGCACAAATTCCAATTGCTTTCTAGAATGGTTAGAACAATTCACAGCTCTACCAGCAAAGTATTAATGTGCCGACCTCCCCACAGAGTTGCTATTCTTGGTAACTAGATTGACACTAGCACTTTCTAGCTCACAGAAAAAAAGGCTACTCAAATTTTTTGTCAAATTGGTCAAATTAGAACATTAGTTTAGATCATCTCTGTAAGCTGTCAGAGGTACAATGGATAGAGTCCTAAGCTTGGTATCAGGGAGATTCATCTTCTTGAATTAAATTCTGGCCTCAGACACTTACTAGTTGTGTGACCTTGGGCAAGTCACACATCCCTGTTGGCCTCAGTTTCCTCATCTGTAAAATGAGCTGGATACCACTCTTAATATTTTTTCCAAAAAAAACCCAAAAACCTCAAATGGGGTCACAAAGAGACAACCAGGACTGAAAATGACTGAATAGCAACAATGAGCAGTCACAGCTCTCAAACATTTATGTGTCTAGTCAAGTACACCAGACACTGTGAGGCTGTCTAAAGAGCTATGGTCACCTCTGGTGATTCTCTCTGCTATAGAATAGCAGCCCTGAATTACGCTATACTACAGACAGGCACAGGAGTGTACTGGGGCCAGCAGCTAGAGAAAAGGTTGGCTGATTTAGAGTTATCCTCCCATTGGCAAAGGCCCTTCCCTGGGCAAGAAGAATTGAGCAGAATGCTCCTGTTTTGTCTTTCTTCGAAGCCTTAGCCTGTGGGCTTCTCGGCCCGTTATGGCAAGTTCCTCAATCGAGGAAAGAGTATTGGAAGTAGCACTTATTGAGACTTACTGAGGGTACAACAAAGACCCAGAGAAATCCGATGCCTTGTCCATGATGGTGGTGAAAATTCAAAGACAGCCCAGTTTGACTGATCCCTATCCTCTGAGGCCCAAATTTCTCTGGGCTAGATCAGGTATCCACCTTGATAAAAGGAAAAAAGGTGGCGTCCAAGGACACGTTAAAGGGGAGGGAGTGATGGAGAAGGGGGCAGGATTGGGGGTAGGGGAGAGATCAAGTACAGTAAACCCCAAGCATCATTTTTTGAGCTGATTCAAAACTATTCTAGAACCTCTAGTCAATTAATTCACTTCCAGCCAGTCAAGCATTTATTAAACACTTGCTTTATGCTAGACACTGTGTTAAGCTCTGAGGAGACAAAGGAAAAACCCCCAAATGGCCCCTGCCCTCAAAGAGCACATATTCTAATGGGGGAGACTACCTATTCCTACTTGGATATGTGTAAGATATATACAGAATCAATAAAGGGAAACCTTAGAACAGAAGGCACCTGGGAAGAACAGGAAAGAAAAATGTTACAAAAAGGTAACATTTAAACTGTCTTGAGGACCCACAATTTCCATTCCATGTCTAGAGGGGCATCTGGGCATGTAAAGGTTGAAAAGCCCAAATGTATCCCTCCTGCTTTTGAGAAGAGCAGGAGGGCAGATGAAATAATCACAAGGCTTAGTATGAGAAAACCTGAATTGATTTCCTATCCTTGTCAATAATTTGATATGGATGGCCTTGGGTAAATCATTTAACCACCAGGAACCTCAGTTTCCTCATATGAAAATGAGGAAATAATTATACTATTTAGAATAATATATGACAAAATATTTATTATACTATACTAAATATAATATTAATGTTAATAATATTATTTCTTACCAGGCTGCACTATTTTGGATCTTCTCTTGACCTCACCACGAAGCTCATTATTGGGAGGACCTCATCATTCTGTAAAAGGCTAAATCAGTCTTGGTACTCTCCCTGTTGGAAAGAGGGGCGGTTTGGAGAGTGAGAGTGACTGAGTTCAAGTACCAGCTCAACTCTTGGACTATCTATGTGATGTTAGGCAGGTCACCCCACTTCTCTAGGCCTCCGTTCCTCATCAGAGGGTTCCCAGGGTTCCATCCAGCTCAAATCTATAATCAGATGTTTCTCTTAATTCCTCTGAAAAGATATCCATTATTTCTTGCTCCACAAGAGTATTTTATTCCATTCAGATAACACATTTCTTTCATCTATTCTCTAGCCAAAGAGTATGCACTTTGTTTCCAGTTCTTTGCTATCACCCACAGAGTGATGCTTGCTATGAATGTTTTTATTTATTTTAGACCTCATTTCAACCTTTAACCTCCTTGGGGTGTCTATAGAGTAATAAGATCACCGAGTCAGAGGTTAGTCACTTTCCTTGCATAATTCCAAATTGATATGCACACCAATTCACAGTGCCAACAACAGCATATTATCATGTCTCTTTCCCCCCACAGCCCCTCCAACATTGACTGTTCCCATTTTTGCCAGTTTGGAATGGTGTGAGTTGAAACTTCTTTCATTACTTGTGATTTGAATCACTATTCCATGTGGCTTTTAATAGTTTGAAAATCTTTTGAAAATTGTTCATAATCTCTGAGCATTTATCTATGCCACTTTTTAAGAATGACAAAAATATGCTTTTCTTATAAAACCCTTATAAATTAGGTTCTACAAATATTATCCCTGTCTTTCAGATTTGAAAAATGCTGATATTAAGTGAATTAGTCAAAGTCAAATAACTAGAAAACAGCACAAGTGGAATTAGAACCAAGGCATAATTTTTAAAAACATTATCTTACATTTACCTGTTAGCCTTGTTAGGACCTTTGTAAGAAATAAAATGGATATAAAAGGTTAGATTTTAAAATATTATGGTTTTAAAAGATTTATTGGCAGCCATTAGAAAAATGAAGCCATGTGCCATGTTAAGAGTCAATTTGAAAGACCTGCCATTACCTCCCTGACCATGCTGCTTGGGGGGGAGGGGGGATAGACTATAAGCCCAGCCACTCATTTTTAACCTCTGGTCCACGTCATTATGTAACTGCCTACGTCATTATGTAAGCCAGGAATCATGGGAAATGTAGTTTGAAAGACCGCTACACTTCCACAGGAAGTTTAGATCAGAGACCTCAAAATTTCAATTGTACACCTTGACATTTATTATAAATAAGGGGATCTTTAAAGGCATTCTCTGTCTTAATGGGGAGTGGAGAAAGAGTCAAGGTAAGTTTTCACAGTTAAAAGATTTATTGTTCTGAGGGACTATGGAAAAGAATGCTACCCACATTCAGAGGAAGAACTGCAGGAGTGGAAATACAGAAGAAAAACAACTGCTTGAACACATGGGTTGAGGAGGACATGATTGGGGATGTAGACTCGAAACTACCACACCAATGCAACTATCAACAATTTGGAAATAGGTCTTGATCAATGACACATGTTAAAACCAGTGGAAATACGAATCAGACATGGGCGGAGTGGGGAGAACTGGGGGGGGGGGTGAAGGGGAAAGTAAGAGCATGAATTATGTAACCATGTTAACTTTTCTAAAAAATAAATATTAATAAATGTTTAAAAATATCTATTTGAGAGTTTTATAAATTAAATAAAAATCAATTTAGAAAGAAAAAAGATTTATTGAAGGAGGAAAGATAATAAACGATTTTGTTCAGTCATCTTTATGACCCCATTTGGGGTTTTCTTGGCAAAAAATATTAGGGTGGTTTGCCATTTCCTTCTCCAGCTTATTTTACAGATTAGGGAATTGAGGCAAACATGGTGTCTGAGTCTGGATTTGAACTCCTGACTGCAGGCCTAGCACTCTAACCACATAACTACCTGAATAAAGAGTTAGGAAGTTGAGATTAGGAAGAAATACTCAGAAGGGAAAGGACCTATGGAAGGTAAGCACTTTGAGGGCAAAGCTTTAGTTTTGTTGTGCCTTTGTATACCCAGTGCCTTACACAAACAGTAGGAGCTTAATAAATGCTTGATGGATTGGATCAGAGGAGGAGAACAAGGCTAAGAGAAATAAGGTGGGCCAGAAATTCTAGCCACAGATTCTGGGAGCAAGATCAACCAAGTAATCAATCTAAATTATAAAACACATGTAACACATATGCTGTAAGAATTTGTATGGATATATATTTTAAAATATAAACACTTTACTGTATATAGTGATGCTGTTTTCCTTTTCAGAAGTCACCAAATCTAATGGATTTCTGTGGAGGTGGGGGGACAGTATTTTCCCTTCATTATATTCAGATCCTGGCATGCACCAGAGTTCCATATGTTGTATGCTAAGACACCAGCATCAACTTCTGTTGGGTGTTTGGATTTTGGTTTAGTGATTCCCTGGTTTAAAAGAGAGAAGCGATGCATGTGCGTGTAATGTGTATGTGTGTGTATGCGTCGGTGAGATTCAGGAAAATGAGGAGAGACACAGACAGATGGGGATAGGAAGAATGGGAGATATGTTTCAGTGATTATATTGGTCTTGGAGATCTCTGTTCCTCCAGAAAGCCCCATACTTATTCTTTTCCAATGATGGATGAGTTTAGATGCCTCAAAATGATTGCAGCTCAGCTGAAATTACACCTAATCAGTGAGGGTCTATTGATTTCAAGGCTTTCGAGATGATCTTAGCAGAAGCCCCATATGTGTCCCTTTTCATTCTTAATAGACACTGACAGCCTGGGCTGTGATGGTTCCAAAGGAGCTTAGCCATCTTGCTTTGGTGGTTGAGGATTCAGGGGAAGCACAAATCCCAATCCCCAATCCATCCAGTTCAACTAAGTTCTTGTCCCAGCTCCAAGTGAACCCCCTGGGTCCTTGAAAACTCATGGTTCATTCTTAGTAAGACCTGCCCGGTTCACTTTCTAAGATCCTGGCTGAATGGCCATCAATCAAGCAATCCACAGGCATTTATGAGGTGCTTGCTATGTGCCAGCAACTGTACTAAGTTCTAGGGATAGAAAGAAAGAGAGCCCTTGCTCCTAAGGAGCTCAGATCTAATAAGGGAGAACATGCAAATAACTATGGATGAACAAGTTATATGCAGGGTAAAATTAAGGGTAATTTCAGAGGGAAGGCACTAGCATACAGCAGGCCAAGAAAGTTTCAAGGTTTTTCTGGTCAACCTCTTGCCTGATGAATTTTTTCCCTCATGACTCTCCTGTGAAAAGGAATTTAATTCTGCCACTCTTTTAAGCAAAACTCTCAAGTCTCAAAATATATCGAGCTGGGTCTGAAACAATCTGGATGGTATCAGATGCTTTGGTAATGACCAAGAAGAATTTTTGCATCATTGGATCATAGATACACTCATTTTATAGATGAGGAAACTGAGGTCTAAGAAAATTAAATAACTTGCCCAAGGTCATCCAGTTGACACTTAAGAACATTTTTAAGCACCTATCTTATACAAGGCACCATAATATGCCCTGAGGATACAAAGAACGAAAACAATAGCCCCTCACCTCAAGGAGCATCATATTTTAGTGAAATGCCAGAGGAGGAATTTGAACTCATGTGTTCTAGTTTCCTAAACATATGTGCTCCACTTCATTCTTTTTTCCCCCTAAACTTTTACCTTCTGTCTTAGAATTGATACTGATTATCAGTTCCAAAGCAGAAGAGCCATAAGGGCTAGGCAATTGGTGTTAAGTGACCTGCCCAGGATCACACAGCTAGGAAGTATCTGAGGCCAGATCTGAATCCAGGATGTCCCAACTCCAGGCCTGATTCTTGACCCACTGAGCCACTTGGCTGCGCCCCAACCCATTTCTTTCTTAATAGACACCGATGACTAGGGCTGTGAGGGTTCCAAAGGAACTCAGCCATCTTGCCTTGGTGGTTGAAGATCAGGGGAATTACAAAGCACCCATCCATTATTCCCCATCCCAAACAGTTCTCTTTCCTCTGTATAATGCATCCTGCATCCATCCCCTGAATTTTATTTAGCTGTATTAAGAAGCGAATTGTGTCCTGGGCTAAGCAGTACAGAGACATCGTAGGACTCGGTACAGTAATGTTTCTATATTATTTTTCACCACCCATTACTTCTCCTTGAAACAGGGAGAGACAAATGTCTTTGTTTCCATATTCTATAAAGGAAACACCAAGCCCAGAGAGAATAAGAAATCATAGAGATTTAGAGTGAGAAAGGACTTGAAGAGTCCATCAATAGAAAGCTGGGTCTTAGAAATATGAAGCAAAGAGGTCGTTGTTGTGCTACGGGTTAGTGGCAAAATCATGATTAGAATTCAGGTCTCCTGACTCTAGTCTCATGCTCATTCCATCATCACCCACTGATCTGGCCTTGTTGAAGGACAACATGTTAGAAAGAAGAACAGAGATGCTGATCCTCAGCTTTCATCTCAAAACTCTCTTCTTCACTGTCTCTTACTCACTATGTAACTTTAGCAAAGTCGCTTGATCAACTCTGGGGTTCTAACTCAAAAATAAATAAATAAATGAACAAATGAATGAATGAATGAATGAATGTGTGTGTGTGTATCTCCAAAGTGTGGTGCATGTGTGTATAATATGTATGTTGTTGGGATTCGGGAAGATGAGGAGGGCCATAGATAGATGAGATGGGGGGTAGGAAGAATAGGAGAGATGTTTCAATAATTATATGAGTCTTGGCAAACTCTATTTCTCCAGAAAGTCCCACGCTCATTCTCAAGCATCCAGAGTACTACACGAGACACTAGGAAAAGGCACAAAGGGAAGAGAGGTCTTATAGAGGGGATCTGACATAAACACAGAAAAGGATAATTCACAATATTACATGAGCTCATTCTATGTTTGCAAAACAAAGTTGTGTAGTGAGAGGGAAGGTACTATGGCGTGTGTGTGCATGTGCATGCGTGCGTGGGTATGTCTGTGTTTTAGGGGTGGAGTGGGGGAGAGATGTAGAAAAAACTCAGAAAAAGCTTCCTTGGGAGAGGTGACATTTGAATTGGGTTTTTAAGAAGAGGTAGGAATCCAACAGGGAACAAGGAGGAGAGAAGCACAATTTCCTTCTCTGAAAAGAAGGAACAGAATAGCAATCTCCCCCTGCCCCCGGATCAGAACAATCAAGAAATAAAAAGGACTGCCGAGCACTTGACATATCAAATAATCTGCAGTGATAACAGCTCATTTTGTGTGGTACTTTTAAGGTTTGCAAAACAATTTCTTCCAGCAACTCTTTTGAAACAAGTGGTAAAAGCATTATTATCTTCATTTTATAAGAGAGGAAACAGATGCAGGGGTTAAGTGATTTATACAGCCACATACTTAGCAATGGATAGAGAGCTGGGACTGGAGTCAGGAAGACCTGAGATTGAAATCAGTCTTAGACACTTACTAGTGCTGTGACCCTGGACTAGTCACTTAACTGCTGTCTGCCTCAGTTGTTCCAACTGTAAAATGGGGGTAATAATAGCATCTACCTTCTAAAGTTGTGAGAATTACATAAGGCTCTACTGTAAAACTCTTAGCATAGTGCCTGTTAAATACTAGATGTTTAATAAATTCTTGTTCCCCTCTATCCCCTATCTCTCCAGTAAATATTAGGGCTTGAATTCTAAGACCAGTGATTTTTACATTATAAAATATTGCCTCATATTGAAAAATAACTTTTGGCAGAAGGAGAAGTGTTCCTTTCAGGTCCTCCATTGCCAACTTATTCTTTTTTAAAAATCCAACTTCTTACTGAAAGTCAAAGTTTCCTAGAAGCAACATTGGTGGCAACCAACATTTTATTAAGAAACAAAATGGAAGAGTGCAAAGAATACTGGATTCATGTCCAATTCCTCCTTCATTTCTACAGTGTTTGTAGAAGTTTATAGAGGTGCTCATTATTGTTTAAGTTCAGAAATACACACACACACATGACTTAAGAGTCACAAGACTTCAAGAGTTAAAAGGGATCTAAGCGGACTATCTGGTCCAATCAACACCTGAATAAGATTTCCTCTACATTAAACCATCAACATGGTTATCCAGTTATCCCTCAAAGACCTTAGGGACTGGGAATTCACTATACTCTGAAGTATCCCATTTTAGACAGCTCTAATTTTCAGGAAGTCTTTCCTTCCATCAATCCTAAATTTGCTGTCTTGCAGTTTCTAGACACAACTTCCATCCTTCCTCTGAGAACCAACAAAAATTTTAATCCTTCTTCAATATTTGAAGAATATTTGAAGTTAGTAATTGTGTCTCCTCAGTTCTTCTTTTCTCCATGCTAAATATCAATCAGTCAACATTTATTAATTATCTATAACATTTATTAAGCACTATTCTAAGTGCTAGGCAAAAGACAATCTTTGTCCTCAAGGTGTTTACAATCTAATGGTGAAAACAAATACTTACAAAGCAAGCTAAATGCACATAGGATAAATAGGAAATAACTAAAGGAGAGAAGACACTAGAATTAATAAAAGACCAAAATTAATTCAATATCCTCAATTCCTTCAATCTATATTTAGACGGAATGATTCCCCAGCCTTTCATCTGGGTCAAAAGTTCTGGTTTGGATTTCTAGTTTTGACTCTCACTGTTTCATCCCAGGAAAGTTACTTAAGTTCTATGAGTCTGCTTCCCTATTATAAAAAAGGGGTTGATATTTGTCCTACTACCCAATTACCTCATAAGGCTATTGGGAGGAAGATGCTGATTAGTTATTTAAAACACTGGTTAGTTATTTTATTTCAGTCTTCTTTTAACTCCATGATGCTGGAGACAAAAATCTACAGAGGCCATTTAACTCATTAGTTTGTTGAATTAATGTTTTTATCCTCTGAGATATATATATATATATATATATTTGGCCTGATCAGAAAGGACATAAGTGTCTAGTTGCTCTCCAGGAAAAGAAATTCTGGTATCTCCCTTGGTAGCCCACTTAAATATTTTAACAAGGTTTGAAATTTTAAAAGAAAAACAAGCATGGGCACTGGTTTTGACCAAATCCTAAAACAGAAGGGGAAGTTAAAATGGCACCCAATGGGGTTGTTCCACTGCTGATATGTGACCCTCTCTCTGGAAGGAACCTTGAAACCCACCCTAGGTTTGGAAAGTTCACCAAGGCAGCTCTCTGATGGGATAGTTATTAGGCCTCCCACCTCCTCACCCTGGCTCTTCCTATCAGCTATGACTCTCCAGAGGACTTTGAGGACAACTTAGCCATCTGGTTTCTGTACAATCGGCCTCCGAACAGCACACATAAATTTATCTTCCAGCTCCTTCATAATGTACACAGCTGAATTCGACTGCTGACTTTGGCGCTTGCTCCCCATATCTGAGAAGAACAGATTCAATTAAAAAGGAAGTAACAGATGCTGCAAATCACTCCCTCATTTTGAAAGGAGTTGTTTTTTTTTTTCCAAGTGGCCCAAATTGTTTGATGATGAACAGCAATGCAGCAAAAAAGCTGGTGTAACAACTTTAAAATTGGCCTGGACCTTAGGGGGAGGCTGTGGGCTCTCCTTCTTTGGTGGTCTTAAAAAACTAGATCTCTTCCCTTTTTTGGAACATGTAGGATAGGGAAGCCTATCTAGATATAGATGAATGTACCAAAAGGATCTTTGAGGATCCTTTAAGATTTGACATTCTATATGCTTTCTGCTTTGTCCTCTGTAATATTTTTAGTACCATTTTACAGATGGAATAATAGAACTCTAAAGTAAGGAAAAGATGGAGGAAACAATTTATCTAAGCTCATACAGGAAATTAATGATTTCAGGAAACCTCAATCCAGTTGTATTGCCAGATTTGGTTGCTTTTATTAACTGGAGAAAAAGAAGAATTTTTTTAAGGCAAAAACTGTGGGTTGGGGGTGAGGGAGAAGAAGCTTGGGCTATTCAAAGGTAGTGTCTCATCTACAGTGCTTAATGACTCAGATGGTACTCTGCACAGCTTTCAGATCATTCCAATCTCAAATTCCAGTCAATGTCCTATCCTACCATTCCAGTTCCTGGCCAGCCTAGCCGGATGTGAGGGCATCCCTCTTGTCATTAGTTACTTGTAATAGGACCCACATGGCCAGGGGAGGGGGAAAGGAAAAAAGAAGGAAGGAAGGAAGGATTTGCATTTTTGAACAAACTCCAGTTGTGGTTGGGGTTTTGTCTTTTTTTTTTTCCTTTCTTTTTTTCAATAAGGCTGATCAAGGGCTTTAAGGCCTAGTCAGGGCATAGGGAAAATCCATTAAAAAAATAAAAGCTCTTTGCAGAGAAGGACTGAAGTCAACGGCTGAAGGAAGCTATAAAGTCTCCCTGGAAGCCTCTATAGAGGAGGTGGGAAATCTTTCTGAATGGGCTAAATAGATCCCAGGCTAAAGCAAAGGGATGTACAGGATGAGCAATTTAAGCTTCTTCCATCCTGTGAATGAATCCTCTCCTCCCCTACCTTCACCATCACCACAAGATCATAGATTTAGAGTTGGCAGAAGCATTAGATCACCTAGTCCTATCCCATCATTTTACATATGGGAAAATTAAATCCAGTGGTGAAGTGCTTACAGACACAGAAAGAAAGCAGTGGGAGAGCCTGGATGAGAACACAACCTAGATCCCTCCTAAAATGTAGTTATTCATCTAAATGATAGGGCACAAATGGAATTTTCAAGAGTTGAAGAGGCCTCAGACACTTCCCAGCTGTATGACCCTGGGCAAGTCACTTGACTCCCATTGCCCACCCTTACCACTCTTCCACCTAGGAGCCAATACACAGAAGTTAAGGGTTAAAAAAAAGAGTTGAAGGGACAGGGAGTAAAGTGGGAATGGGAATTAGGAGTCAATCCATATGGATTGCTTCTTAGCTCCATTTCATCTCCAATGGTTTCCCTCTAACTAGAATGTAAACTCCTTGAGAATAAGGGCT
This sequence comes from Gracilinanus agilis, assembly GCF_016433145.1. Taxonomy (NCBI): domain Eukaryota; kingdom Metazoa; phylum Chordata; class Mammalia; order Didelphimorphia; family Didelphidae; genus Gracilinanus; species Gracilinanus agilis. Next base: position 209,395,589 of record NC_058132.1, on the reverse strand, counting down.
GCTTTGCTTTTTCTCATTCTATTCCCAGCACTTTTCATTGGTATTTGCCAGGGCAGCAAGGTGGCACAATGGATAAAGTGCCAGGCCCGGAGTCAAATGTTCCAAATCTGGCCTCAGACACTAACTAGCTGGGTGACCCTGGGCAAGTTACTTCACCCTGATTGCCTCAGTTTTATCATCTGTGAAATGATCTGGAGAAGAAATGACATACCACTCCAGTACCTTTACAAGGAAAACCCCAAATAGTGTCACAAAAGTATGGCCCAACTGAACAACAAAATATAGCAGATACTTTTCAACAAGTGCTTGTTGAATTTGGTGCAATGATTCTTATCATCCTAATCTCAAAATATAGGCTCTCACCACAGAATGCCACTGGTAGCTGGCACAGTAAGAAAAGAAATAAACTTGGAATCAAGGAAAAACTCAGTTTAAATCTTATCTCACATACTAGCTGTTGGCACCAAGTCACTTAACCTCTGTCTGCCTCTTTTCTCATCTGGAAAATGAGAAAAATAATACCACCTGCCTCTGAGGGTTGTCATGAAGATCAAATGAAATAATGTATAGAAAACATTTTGTAAAATCTTAAAGTGCTACATAAATATGCTAGAGGGGGAAAAAGAACAGAAATAGAGCTGGCTGACCAAATATACATAATTTATTGCTTGCCACTACAGTTGCCAACCTGTACACTCCCTTCCAACTAATCTAACCCTTCTGTGGCATCCCCTCCCACACACTCGCACCCTGCCAAAGCCCTGAGCCTCTGCCCACATTGTACCATGTACATGAAAATAGTGCCCCTCCTACCAACTGCATTCTGGCCTCACTCCTCTCCTTCATCTGGAGTTCAAGTTCATTTCCTCCAAGAAGCTTCCTCTAATTATCCTGAACCTGGTTTCTCATTGGCCAATGTATTACTTGACACACCCTCAATGACTTTTGTGAATGAGGCACTTTCCTGTTGCTAATGGTAATTTCTGACTGTCCTGGGCTCCACTTTCATGACCGAATGCTCCCTGAGATGGAATGTGTCTGTTCCTTATTATCCTCTCCCCACTGTTGTGAACCAGCTCATGTTCCAGGTGGGTGGAAGGCAAGCTCCTAGAGGACAGGCACCAATTGGGGTTGTTTCCTTTGGAGCCCCAATGCCTAGCACAGAGCCCGACACATAATGAATGTAAAGGCACTTAATAGATCTGTTCCATGGATTAAATTGAGAAATCAGTAAATATTGGGAGACTGATTGAACCAATGAGCTTTCTAGTCTCAGAGATCTTCTGTAACATGACCTTCTGGGCTTTCTGGGTGATAGTTTGTGGTGAGGGAAAATCCCTACTTGAGAAAACCCTGGACTAAATATTATCAATGGGATCTCCATGCACATAAAATATTGGGTCATTTTAAAGTCTTCTTTCTCTTTCTATAAGCTCATGATCAGAGTTAAGAAGCAGAGTTAGCATTTAACAAAAGCAGAGTTGAATTTCTCTTTACTCTCTTGAATAAGGCACTCATCAACCCAATCAGTTCACTGTGCTGAAGAGAGGGCACTAGACCCTTAACTTTCCCGTGATAATTGACAGAATTATAAGCTTACTTTCATCAGGTAACCAGCTTGATGAGAGGCAGTGAGGGCTCATTAGTACTTATTTCAGGAATGGGCTCAGTCTTTATCCCCAACGACATTTACCACTGATATATTTTCTGAAACCTAAGCTATCATTAGCGCATTCATTTCTCTAAAGCATTACTTTCTACCCAAAGACTTTAAGAAGAAAAATAGTTTAATCGATGCCTTTTATTTTTATGCAACTGTCAGTTTCTTGGACACTTATTAGCTCTGTGACCCTGAGAAAGTCACTTTAACCTGTTTGCCACAGTTTCTTTATCTGTAAAACAGGGATAGTAATACTGCCTGTCTCCCAGCATTTTGATGAGGATCAAGTGAGTAATATCTGTAAAGGACTTTAAAGCATTACTATTATTGTTTTCTTGTTGTTATTATATTACCCTCCTCCCTATCATGTGAGCCTTCCCTTAAAACAAAGCAAAACAGTTCAGGAAGAAGAGCTGACAAAGAGCTCATCTGACAGTGAATGCAACTGTTCTGACCTGAGAGGAGAGGTATCAGACATTTAACTATTTTCTGGGACTCTTTTTTTTCCAGCTAGTTAGGAGTTTAATTTCCTTTCAGTGAGCTCGATTTTTGTGACTAATGACTCTGTGTGTGTGTGTGTGTGTGTGTGTGTGTGTGTGTGTGTGTGTGTGTGTGTGTGTGTTTGAGGCAAACAGGGTTAAGTGACTCACTCAGGGTCACACACAGCTAAGGCCACATTTGAATTCAGGTCTTACTGACTCCATGCCCAACTCTATTCTCTGTGCCACCTAGCTGCCCTGATGATGGTACATGTCGCTATTCTGGTTGGCTTACTTCATTCTGCCTCAGTTCAAGGAAATCTGCTTGTGTTTCTCTGGAATCCTCTTATTCATCATTCTGGATGGTGGACCAAGCATTCTGGTACATTCCTAAGTCAAAATTTGTTCATCCCTTCCCTGACTGATGCAGACAGACTCTGCTTGAAGTTCTTACTCACCATACAAAGTGCTGCTATCATTACAGTGGAATGCATTGGTCCTTTGTTTCTGACTTGGACCTCCTTGGGATATATGCTCACTCGTGGGATTGATGAGTCAAAGGGTCCGAACAATTTGTCACTTTTCTCACATAATTACCAACTGTTTCTCAGAGCAGTTGGGTACACGGGCAACAGTGTTTTAATATGGCCAACTTCCCGTAACTGGTGGGAGACTATTTCCATTTTTTGGTCATCTTTGACAATTTGTGTCACATGAGAACTTCAGAGTTATTTAAGTTTGTATTTCTCTTATTATTAGTGATTTGGGCCATGTTTTCAAATGGTCATGACATTTGGCATTCTTCTCTTGAAAACTGTTTATATCATTTTCCCACTCATCTCTTTGGGGTTCAATTCTTTTCAAAATAGGCAAGTTTCTGGAAAGGGTAAGCCACACTTTAGTGTGAATTAATCTCTCTAAGGCTTTTGCACTGGAATAAGAGAGGCCAAAGCAGTAGGATAACCTCCACAGTTCATTCTAGTCCCCAAACCTAAAAAAAAAAATCTATGTGTACTAAGTCTTTAGTGGGAAATGGGAATCAAAATAAAGAAAGGGAAGCCAAGATTAAGGCAAATTGTATCACTGTCACTATTTGATCTCCATTTTCCTCTGACCACAGTAGTTTCTGATGGTTTTGTTGGACAGTCCATTCCACACAAACCAGACCTTTGCCATATCAGGATGTCCCTATTCTCTGGGACCCCATCTGAATGAAGTCCAAGGGAAATGTCTCTTTCGATATAGTGAGTGGTTACTGAATCTTTTCTCAGGCTGGGCACCTGGGTAGAAGAACCTGTGGGGTACCAGCTCAAGAGTCCTTGACTTTGATTCCAGAAGACCTTGGCTTATAGCTCATACTTGTAGCAGCATGTAATTCATCTGTAAAATGGGGTAAGAACTAATCACCTCTCACAATGCTGTTGGGTAGAAATCACTCTGTCCATCTGAAGGTGCTAGAAAAATGTGAGTTATAAAGGTCACAAGAGTATAAATTTAGAGCAGGAAGGGACTGTGGAGGGGCCATGTAACACAAATTTTTAATTTTACAGATGAAGAAACTGAGGCCCAGAGACACTTACTGACTCAAAATCACACAGATTGTAATTACGGAACTCATTACAAAATATACCCTACCCAGAAGCTGAGATAAGTCTGAGGAAGGGTGGGGATAACTGATAATGCTTCTTAGACATCTGATGGCTTATTATATAGAAGTCAGCTGTTCAAATAGGAAATGTAGTTTAACTGCAAGAAGAGTTTTAGGTTAGATAGAAAGCAGAACTTCCCCATAGAGATGGGTATCAAACACTGGAGTGGACCACAGAGGAAAGTCTTGAAATCTCCTCTCCTTGGGGTAGGGGAACAGGAAATAATTTCTTAAAAACAGTAAAGACAATAGTGCAAGATGGTATAGGGGTAGGCCCATATCTATAGCATCGGGATAACAGTTTGCACTTAATGTTTCCCTTTCAAGTTTACAAGAGAAACAGCTGGCATCCACTTGGGTTCAAAAAATCAGCTTCAGGATGAGAAAATTAGCTATAAAACAGTGCAACGGGGAGCCTGGGAGTCTCAGAGACTTGGGTTTGAGTCTTGTCTGTGACATGACCTATCTGACCTCAGACAACTCTCTGAGATCATCATTCTCCACCAGCAGTTCCCTAATTGGATATAATCTCTGGTCAGGACCTCCAAAGCCTACATGAACGATCTACCATGTACAAAAGGGCCTCCCATTCCTCTGAAGTGGTACCCATCAAAGACTGGAATCATCCAGGCTACATGGCTCCAGTGAGGTTTTTAACATTTCAGCTGTCCATCCCAGATAACTGTTTGTGATGCCTTCTGCTTGGTCTTCAATGGGAAAACTCTCTCCCTTTGAATGACTGGTTCTGTACTGTGAATCAATTTGGAAGATTAGCACTTCTGTTGATTACTACTGCTTCTTAGGCAAATCAGTGAAACTGCCCGGGCTCTGTTTCGAATGCTATAAAATGAAGAGGTTAGATTAGATGCCCTGTTGATGGTCCTAGGATGGGAATATTTTTGGTGAAGTCCTGTCTGGGGGCAGCGAGGTAGCTCAGTGGATAGAGTTCTGGATCTGGAGTCAGGAAGACCCGAGTTCAAATCTGACCCAACTTGTTACCCTTGGTAAGACACTTAACATCTGTTTGCCTTCATCCACTGGAGAAGAAAATAGCCAATCAGTCCAGTGTGTCTTTGCCAAGAAAACTCCAAGGACAGCTTTAGTGTGCTTATTGTTCACAGAGTCACAAAGAATTGGAAAGGACTAAAGGAAACAAGACTGCTTGGAGTAGGGTTGGGGAGGTGGAAAACAGTAACTTTGGGGCATCCTTTAGCCAGGATTCTTTAGTATACTGTCTGAGATTGTACATGTTATACTTTAACAACTATTAGCTATAAACAAAGCTGCTTCTCCAGATTTTCAACAGAAGCATCCCCTTCCCTTCGGCTGAACCTCCCGCCTCCACCCCACCAAGTCTAGCAGATGGATCTGATTAGAGAAGCCATCAGAAGATTGGGGCAGAAGAATATACCTTTTCCTGAAGCTTCTTTCTTTAGCCCAACTCTGAGAAGGGCTGAATCTCCTAAGCAATCCCTTGACTCCTGAAGTCCCCTTTGTCTGAAAACCACAGGCTGGAGTTCAGCCTCCATCAAGGAGAGAGAATCATTTTAATTTGGGTGCAAAGTGACTGACTTCTGGGGATCCCAGAGGGATATTGCTGGAGTAGCAGGTGGCCTGGGTGCTCGACCTAGCCATCTCCTAAGGGTCTTATACCAGATCTAAGATATAACTTGATGATAATTATTTTTATTTGGGAAGAGGGAAGAGAGAGAAAAGAAGGTGTTTAGTAAACTACTGTCTCCGCAAAGGAAGAGAGATGGTCTCTGAGGGCAGAGCTAGGATCAGAGAAGGGGCCCCGGTTTCTTCACTAACACCAGTTGGAAGGGTTCAAATTTGTGATCCTGGTTGGTCTCTTTATACACCATGTTCTCACAATGGAAGATCACTCCACTGTATTGAGCTGACAGTTCACTCAGACCTTTTTTTCACATGACAATATTTGACATTTAAATAGCAGTTAAAGGTTTGCAAAGCATTTTACGTATATTTTCTCAATTTGAGACTCACGCTATATTTCAAGGTAAATACAAGTGTACCCATTTCGCAGATGATGAAATGCATTCAGTGATAATTACTGTCAGAGGCAGTATTTGAACCCAAGTCTAGTATCCTACCCATTAAATTTCACTACCTCTAACATGCTCCTTCTTGCCACATTGCCTTATCTTAAAGCTGATTTTTTTTAACTCAAGTATAGGACTTTAAGATCTAACTGGGATAAAAGTATCTTATTTGATTTGGGCCATCATACAATCATTTCAGTCTGCTGAGATCTTTTCAGATTCTGGTTATATCTTCTTCCCCAGTTTCATGCTGGAAATCTGAGAGGCACGCCATTTATGCCTTCACAAAAATCACTCAGAAAAATGTTGGGCAGAATAAAACCGAGTACTGAGTCTTATTGGTCTATTAGAGACTTGCCTCTAGGTTGAAAAGGATCTTTGAAGCTATTGAGCTTTGGGTTTGATCAGTTTTGAATCCCTCTAACTGTACTAAGGCAGCTGGACGGTGAAATAGATAGAGCACTCGGTACTGAGCCAGGAAGATTCATCTTCCCAAGTTCAAATCTGGCCTCAGAAACATAATAGTGGTGTAACCCTGGGCAAATCTTTTAACCCCATTTGCCTCAATTTTTTCATCTGTAAAATGAGCTGCAGAAGGAAATAGCAGAACTGCTCCAGTATCTTTGCCAAGAAAACTCCAAAAAGGGTAGCAAAGAATTGGCTCTGACTGAAATGACTGAACAAAACTGTAAGGATCATAGGATTAAACCAGGAGGGGGAACTTAATGGTCATGAAGGACTGGGAGCCAGATCCAGAGACTCTGGATCCAATGTGTTGTTCCTCTAGGAAGCAGGGATGTGTTTGGGTTGAGCCAAATACCCATTCTTACCTAGTTTCTCCTTTAAGTTGTGGCTTGTACTCCTTAAATTGTTAGGAGTATATAAGGAGTAGATCCCTATAGAGAGAAATAATGGCCCAAGGCCATAAAACCAGTCTCTTCATACACCACGCTCTTACAATGGAAGTAAAGCAAAAAACTATTAATTTGGGCAGCTAGGTGGCTCAGTGAATGGAGAGTCAGACATAGAGACGGGAGAGGTCCTGGGTTCAAATATGGCTTCAGACACTTTCTAGCTGTGTGACTGAGAAAGTTACTTAACCCCCATTGCCTATCCTTTACCACTCTTCTGCCTTAGAACTAATGCATAGAATTGATTCTAATATGGAAAATCAGAATTTTTAGTTAAAAAAAAAGACTCAAATCCTTGTGAAACCATTGGCTCCTTCTCTAGGCCATATTCTCACAATTGGCAGATTCCTTGATCCATCTTGAAAAGCCATCTCTCTGTCTCTCCTTCTCTGTTCCTCTCCTTCCTTCCCTCTCTCTGTCTCTGTCTCTCCTTTTCTCTCTGGGCCTTTAGCTTCATTGAGATTGAATTAGATTTCTAAGATCCTTTTCAACTCTAAGACCCCATGATTCTAGCTGTGATATTAGACAACTCACCTCACCTGTTTCCTCATCTGTAAAATTAGGAGGTTGGATATCTAAAGACCCCTGTTAATTTGTAGTGCCCATGGTTTTATGACCCAGTCCATCACCTGCCTCTAAAAACAATTCTCTTCTAAAGCATTCCATAAAAGTAGTCGCTTAATTTTTTTAATCCTCTCTAGAGGCTTTGGCTCCCCAACTCACTCAGGTAAATCATTCCAATGTGCCACTTCTCCCCGACTTCCCCCAGACTAAATAATTCTTTCATCATCCCACTTGCCTTCTTGTTTCAGTGGAAGCCTCTGTAGTCCATCCTTCGTGGAAACCTTGCCCACTAGTGACATTTTACTCTGGTAGTATTCAGCAGAGGGTGCAAGTGAGGTTGTCTTCAAAGCCGAAGATAACGGCCTTCTCCTAAGCTTTTTCAGGAGGAGACACCTGGGAGGCTATGATTCAGAAGCCCGACCTTTTGGTCTCCCTGAGACTGTTCAACTGCCAGGTTCTGTCATCACAGGCCAAAGACAGACTTCCTTCACTGCTCACAAGAAAGGTCAACCAGCAGCATGATTCCCCCAAGGCTCCCACGCAGGCTAGAAAGCATTTGTTTCTGTTGGCAAACCTTTGTGGTGGCTTACAAGGGTTACTCACACCACAGGTTCTTTAGCAAGTTAGGCTGGTTTTCTGAAAGAGTAGAAGTGTTTGGGAACAAGGAGACAGAGATGTGGGAGGTGGTGGCCTTGGCCCAGGGAAGCCCTTCTCCACTGATCTGGCATGAGGCTGCCATTCTTTGGGGAAGTTAACGACCCTGAGACGCCAAGCGACTAGACGGAATTTCCAAGGACTCAGATATGAACATACTCTTCTCTGCTCTGAAAGGAAATAAACTGTCCCGCAGAGAACAGCAAAGCAAAGGCCAGGTCAGCCCTGGGGGAGTCTCCTGTTACACTAAGAGCCTGGGGAGCCGCTTTGGACCTAACACTTGTATTTGTCACCCACAGACATGCTGAGTTTAGAGTTGGGAGGGCACTTAGAAGTCACCTCATCCACTCCTCCCATTTTATAGACCTGGAAAATGGTTTTCAAGGAAAGAACTCACTCAAGGTCACACAAAGGCACCACGTCATAGGGCCAGGATTTCTACCTGGCTCTTCGAGGGGAAGAAAACTTTGTTTGGACTCCTCGAAAATGTTACCATTAAAGTATGAAAAGAACACGAGGAATCCAAAGCCTCAGATCTGAAATATTAGCGTCATTGCTCGCTAGCATCGTGACCCATCACTTCACCTCACTGAGTGAGGTTTCCTCACCATTGAAATGGTGTACAAGCATTGGGGATGAGGATGTAGTCTCCAAATCAGGAAAATTTGAGTTCAAGTCTCTAAAGAAATCAATTGATTAAGCATGGAAATTGTAGATCAGGTGCCAATATGCATAGAGAGAATTTCCTCATTTGCATTCCCCTAGATATAGCACAGGTTCTGAACTATATGTCCAGAGCTTAGGATATAAGAAGGACATAAAAGTGCTTGACTGACACTCTCTCATATCAAAGTACATGTATATATATATATATGTGTGTGTGTGTGTATGCATGTAAAATGTGTATGTACATATTGTTATAAGTAAAGTGTGTGTGTGCCTCTGGCATGATAATTCTAGCATGGTGCCTCTGCTCTCTGCACACACACATACACACACACACATTTTACTTATAAAAATATCTAGTAGGAACCATGCTCACACTAGCCTGAGTGGCCTATAACATGCCTGATGTGTTTTTATATTATACACAATTTTTATGGCATATGTAATTATTATAGCACATATTATATGTGTATAGGTGGTGCATATAATTATTATACAAATTTATTATATATTTTATATAATTATCATATAATTATATTATATATTATATAATCACATTATATAGAATTATTATACAATTGTATGCTCTTGTTATATATTATATATTACTTATGTATTATACGTATAATTATATATATTATACAGATATCCCTTCTACATTGTGATTTTCTCTACTGATATATCATGAGTCAGCAGAAGAAATTAAATGGGGAGTTTGGGAGAGTTTTGTGGAAGCTGCAGATGATGACATGTGAAGGCCAAGCAGATGACACAGAAAAAGTTTAGAAACTCAGAAATGCATAAAATATAAGTATTTTATTGTGTATATGTATGCATATTATATATACATGTATATTAAATACACCATATTTTTACCTTTTAATATCATGAATATAGTACCATTTCTTTTTTCCTTTTTTAAAAGTTAAAATAAGTAAAAAGTTAATGTTTGAGAAATGAATGTGAAAGTTAAAAAATTTTAGGCAGATTTTCCACATCATGAGGGCACCACACCCTCAATATAAAAGGAAAACCTGTAGGTACGGGGGCCATACTCCTACCAATGCAGACTGTCATACGCTCTGCAATTTTATAGTCTTAATCAACACATACATACACTCTCATGTAAAAGAGTGAAAAGTCCTGGCCCTGAAATTAGAAAGCCCTGGGTTGTTCAAATCCCACCTCTGACGTGTGACTATCTATAAGTCACTTAACCTCCCTAAGCCTCAGTTTCCCCAACTATGAAACAGAGATAATATAACCCATACTACTTATCTCTTAGGGTTGTTAGGGAGGTCAAACGTAAGTAAAGCTCTTTGCAAACTTCAAAGTGATAGATCAATGCCAGCCCTTAGCCTCTGGAGTCTGGAAAGCATGAACACAAAATCCAGTCCCATACACTTAGCAAGTCAGGTATAACCTTACTTGGTCTCAGTTTCCACATCTACAAAATGGTATCCCTGCTGAATATGGCCCCCAACTCACAGGGCTGTTGTAAGGAACAAATGAGAGAACATCCTCTTCACCTGTTAATCTTCCTGGTTTCAACTCCAAGCCCCTGCCCATTCCCCCCACCTTTCCTGCCTCCTTTTGTGGGTTGTTTCTCTGCATTAGGGGCAGGGACTTTCTTTTTATTAGCTGTATCCCCCAGCACTTCTTGAGGGCAGGGACTTTCTTTTTATTAGCTGTATCCCCCAGCACTTAGCACTTAGCAATGTAGTAGGCACTTAATACATGTTTACAAGACTGGACCTTGTAGCTACATAAAAATTGGTGGGGTTTTCTTTTTTACATCACCACCACCACTACCACCACTACCACCACCACTACTACTACGACTACTACTACTACCACCACCACCACCACCAACACCACCATCATCTCATAGGGTTGCTGTGAAGTTCAATGTATGTAAATTGATTCCAGTATTCAAATAAATTCAAGATCTCAGCAATGTGGGCATTCCTTCTAGCAGTGCAGATGGAAACTCATCCATGTCTACCCATCACAGCCAACTCCCTCATCCATGTGCTCCCACAAGTTCCTCAGGAGATCCGCCTACCATGCTTTATCTTGATTTCTCCCCAAATGCAAAGATACCAATGGACCAAATAAAATGTCCTTTATTATTGCTCCCTCTTGCCATCTCCTTTAGAAGCCACATATTTCTCTGAAAAGACTCTTTACACCAGAAGCATCAAACTCAAACAGAAATGAGGGCCATTAAATGGTGCATAAGAATCCCTGGGGCCACAAATTGATTTAGAAAACCACAAATTACACCCTTCCCCCTTGTGTGTTTGACACCTCTGCTTCACACTGTTTCCACTGCACAATTCTTTGTCCTTAATAACTCATGAGACAAGAGGGAAAACATACATAAAGTCTTAGAAAATGTTACTTCCAAGAAAGACTCTCTGGTGCCTAACACCTCGTTCAGTGCAGAGTAGAGTGCATAGCAGATGCACAACTCGTGCCAATAAATATTTACCAAGTGCTGTGAATGCACAAGGCACTCTACTAAGTGCTGCGATGTGAGCCAGTGAGGAGAGTCTGCTCTACCGGGGGATATAAACACACACAAACAAGCGTAGCACAAGGAAAGTTGAGGCAGGAAGTCAGGAAAGACTCCCTGATGGAAGGAGCATCAGAGCTGAACTTAGACAAAAGACAAGGATCCTGAAAACTTTTTTTCATAGCATTCCTCTTCATAAATTATGTTTCAGCCAAATGCAAATGCTCCCTATTCCTCAAACACAAGACTCCATTTGTCTCCGAGTACTGCCACAAGAGGCTACCCCTCAGAATTCTAGAATTACTTTTAGCTTAATCACTTTATTTATTTATTTAGAGATATATTCTATTTTATATAGATATTTATACATAAATATATTCTATTTTATATAGCTATTTATATATAAATATATTCTATTTTATATAGATATTTATGTAAAATATATTCTATTTTATATAGACATTTATGTATAAATATATTCTATTTTATATAGGTATTTATTTATAAATATATCCTATTTTATATAGATTTTTATTTATAAATATATTCTATTTTATATATTTATATGTAAATATATTCTATTTTATATAGGTATTTATTTATAAATATATTCTATTTTATATAGATTTTTATTTATAAATATATTCTATTTTATATATTTATATGTAAATATATTCTATTTTATATAGGTATTTATTTATAAATATATTCTATTTTATATAGATTTTTATTTATAAATATATTCTATTTTATATATTTATATGTAAATATATTCTATTTTATATAGGTATTTATTTATAAATATATTCTATTTTATATAGATTTTTATTTATAAATATATTCTATTTTATATATTTATATGTAAATATATTCTATTTTATATAGGTATTTATTTATAAATATATTCTATTTTATATAGATTTTTATTTATAAATATATTCTATTTTATATATTTATATATAAATATATTATATTTATTTATTTATATTTATGTACAATAAGGAGACTAAGTCAGATGACATCAAAGATTTCTTCCAGTTCCCACCATCCCACTGAACCCAGGTCAAGTGCCCTCCTCCTCTCCCCAGCTGGTCTAACCTTGGGAAGAGTGAGGGACCAAGATGGGAGAGGGGAGGCATCAGGATGGAGAGGGTTTTTCCTGGTTGCCCATGAACAACTTCTAAGGGGTGGAGGTGGTTAAAACAGGGGATCCACGTAGTTTATTGGGAAAGGAAGATAGAGGGGAAGTAAATTCCCAGGGACAGCAGGAGAGGAAGGGGTTTTTCTAAGGTTGTCACAACTGTCTGCCTATCGCCAACATCGGGAAAGGAGTGAAGAAAGTGGTAGAAAGATGGATTTGTTCTCAAAGGCACTCATCCTTGGCCAGGTTGTTCCCAAAGATCTGCACTGATGTGCATGTGTAAAGCTGGCTCACTGGGATTTAGAAGGCAAAGTTGTCTCGGCCAAATGGGAATCTATAGGGCTGGGGAGGAGAGCGGAGCCCGGGTCAAATCACCAGATTGTGAAAGAGGCCTGCTGAATTTCAGGAGGAACAAACTAATTTTGAAACACCCACAGACAGTCGGAAAGTGTGCGTTACCCTACAAGCAGCTCGAAAGGTCTCTTCCATCCCACCCTGCGGGGCCAGTTGGAGGCTGCAACACCCTTTAATGAGGGCTCATTTTATTATTTCCATGCTCTGTAATTTCCTCCCCAGTGTTAGCACCAGAACATTTAATGTCTCTCACTTAGTGCTAATTACCCTAGGGGGCTTCAGGCAACTGACAATGAAAAGCTCCAATTAAAACATTTCCTCCCATCCTCCCCATCTCTCCCTGTCTTTTTGTTTTTATTTTTTGTTTGTTTTTTTTTTTTGGCCAAAATTAATCAACAAGTAATTTCCTTGGGACCCTTTAAGACATAGCCAGGTCGGTTCATGCCCATGGACTAAGTCCAGTGACTCAAAAGCAGATGGAATGGATTACACAGCCATGCAAATTAGCACGGGCCCAGAGGCCTGAAAATTATTAATAATCATTGCTATTAACCAACAACTCCCACTTAAGAGTCCTTCAGGGTTTGCAAAGCAGTTTGCTCAGAGACTGAAATACACAGATTATTATGCCCAACTGACAGATACACATATTGAGGCAGGCTCTCAAAGACTCGCTTACTGGTCTTGGAACCACAGAACTAAGTGAGGATTCAAACCCAGGTCTGACTCACAAGATCAGTGCTTTTTCCATTACAGTGGGCTGGGATTTAGATAGCAAAGTATTTTAAAATACAGAACTGAAAATCCAGTCCGTAGGCAGCAAGGATGGTCTTGGAGGTAAATTACAATGACCCAGAGAAACCTGGGAAAGGCAGCTCTGTCTTAAATGCCAGGTTCCCTGTGGGCTTAGAGCTTTAAATTTTCTTGGTGCTCATCAGATGCCCAAATCCTAGGTAAGAAAAGAATATAATTTAGTGCCTTGGGCAAAGCTCTGTGGGACGTTAAATAAACAATCATCAAGATTTAAGGTACATATAGGTCAGGCAGAGCTCTGCGAATTAATTCCAGCTCTATATTTTTCCAGCTACTGTCAAACTGAGCACTAAAAGAGAAATCGAAGTTGAATGAGAAATACCTCAAGCATTCTCTATTTCTCAGGAGAAAAAACTCACAATAATCACATTATTAAAAACACACACAGAGGAATTAACATAGGACTGAGCTGGAAGGGCCCTGACATTTCATCTCATCTAATACCTTCATTTTACAGATCAAGATTTGGCAACAGCCAGACAGTTCCCTAGTAGAAGAACCAGAATTTGAACCCAGGTCCTTTGGATTCAAAATATACCTTTCCCATGGTACTTTTCATTAAACAGAAGAAAAAAAAATTAGCCTATAGAACAGAGCTTGAAAAAAGGAGAAATTATAAGAAGCAGGTGGGATCAGGAGAAAGCCAGTCCAGGAATGAAAGGCCAAGAGTGAGCTGAGTCGCAGAGAAATGAGAGTGGTCATCCTTTTGGTGAAGATCCCTTATTTTCCAAGTAATTACAATCCAATTTCTCTTATTTCCCCAGTCAGATAGATCTAGTCACACTTAAAATCCAAGTGTTGCATTGCTTGGTGTTCATTAGCATGGTAGAATCAACACTGGATCCAGAGCGAGGAAAGGTATTGGTTCTTTCACGTAAATGGCCATGCGAAGTCACATTATTTTTCTAGACTTTAGTTTTTTCCCCTATAAAGTGGTTTCTTTAAGTTCCTTTCCATTATAACCAGTTAGAGTCACCAGGCTTCTCGAAAAAGCTCAAAAAAGGAGAAATCTGAGAGCATTTGCTGGGCTACAAAATCTAAAGATCAAAGCCCTGATAAACAAGAACACCCAATCGGTTATCAGTCAACTCATAGTGAATTTAGGGATTAAAGCCCAAGTCTGAGCTAGAACAGATATACGGAAGTTAAGAAATGGAGTAACCTTCAGGTGGGTTCACCCCTACCCTTACATGATGAAGTTATTATGAGAATAAACACCTGGAGGTGTGGGAAGAAAATATTACACTTCTGCCATTTTAAGTGACCAAAATATTAGATGACATAACATCCTTGTGTCTGCTACTTGTCAAATCCTGAATTAACACAACCCACTCACTTTACAGTTAAGGAAACTGAAGCCTAGAGAAATCAAGTGATTTGCCCAAGAAAGAAACTAGAACCCAGGGCTGCTGACTAGTTTTATATTTGATGTTGCCTTATGATTCAAAAAATGTTAGAACTGTAAGGAACTCTAGATCCTCTTGTTTTTAACCCATGAATTTTACAAAACATTTTGATAATTATTTCATCATAATTAGTTTCCTTTGCATTTTATCTTGTGCATTTAAAAACATTATTCTGAGAATAAGTGCATAGCTTTCACCAGACTGACCAACAGGCCCCTGGACATGAAAAAAGTTTAAGAATCCTTATTCTAGTCCAGTATTTCCCTACATTTTTGTTCTATGAACCACTTTCAACAATAATAAAATTTATTATGAAACTCCCAATGTTATTTCATATACTGCTTATAACATTTTTTAGATTTATTCACTAAGCACTTATAATAACTACAATAACTTTTGCTCCCCCAAACTTAAAATTAACATTTACATTATATAAAAATTATAAAATGTAAGTTTTAAATCTTACTTAAAATCATGAGAAATCTAAATGCAAAATTATAAAAATCAATAAACTAATTACTATTTTATATGAAACATTCTATAAGAATTGAAAGAAATAATCCAGGAAGAACTCACATGCTTTTTACTATTTTAATCTGTAATATTTCATATTAAACTTCTTCATTTTGTCAACTTTGTTAAATTTAAATAATTTTAATTAATATTTTAAGGAAATAAGTTACTGGAAGATGTTTGGCCAAAATATAATCAAATACAAATTCAATTTCAATGTTGGACTTTTATATTTGAACAAAGGTTTCTAATACTTAGCTCAAAGACAGACCATCATGATCTGAAATCTGGTTCCCTATCTAATTTATTTCTGTACTTGATTTAAAACAAAACTAAAGCAAAAATGTTTGCTCACATAAATATGTAGTAGAAAACAATAGGAGAAATTTTACAAGTTCTCTTGCTGAGAGTTAGAAATTAATTTTTTGTATTTTAGTCATGTAATAGTTACAATAAAAAGTATTTTTCTGCTAACTAATGACAAGTGCCGTACTAAATGAGAAATGTTCTTAAAATTCAATAGCAAATATTGCTTCATTTTAAACAATGTTTATATAGAAATTAACCTTTATAAAGAAAGAATTTTTTTCAGACATGGCTTTCTTCTTTTCACCACTGGCACACTGGCTACACAGTCATAGAAAATCTGGACAACTGACCAGTGTTAAGAATCAGTTCATATGAAATTCTACCATATAGAAGAAAAATAACATAAAGGATGAGCTTAAATCAGATAACAGCCTTACTATCCTAAAGAAGGGCAATATCGAGTTTTGTTTCTACAGAATACTTGTGATGGTCTGTGATGGTTTCAAGATGGCTTGTAATGAGAATGCCCAGAGTTCATCATTTTCAAACAGCCTGACATCTGTGCTGGGTGAACACAAATGTTCACAAAAGCTTCATCATGTAGGCAGCTGATAGGGTATGATTACAAGATAACAAAGAGGAATGAGGGAACTGCACTGGTGCAGTGTTCAGAATGCCAATAACTATTACATGTATCTGGTCATCCACTGGGAATCAGCTTGTACTCAAATGTTGGATCCTGGTGGTGATTTGGGAAACAATTTGATGATAGGTTGAGAAACTTCAAGAATTTGTTGTTTTTAGTCAGAATTGGTCAAAGTAATCACTACAGGAACACCAAAATCACTGTGTACATGATCATGATAGTTTTGAATTGAGGAAAAATAAATTTATAATGTTTCAAACACGTACCTGTTTGTTTCCACAGAGGAAAAATATATTTGTAACATAATTAGTAATTATTTACGGTTTAAGGTGCTATTAAAGAATTTTTAGTACAAACCACTTGAACCATCATTATAAACCCTCAAGGATTTTACCAACCACTAAATGTTAAAAACCACCCTCTAGTGTCACCTAATTTTATATAGAACAAAGCTGAAGCCCAGAGAGAAACAACAACTTGCTAACAGGATGTCGGTGTCTGAGGCCATAACTTGAAACTATTTTGCCTACCTCTGTCCCAAGCCCTGTAGCCAGTCCAAGGAAATGATGATTTTCACTTATTTGCTAATTATTATAATGATTTAACTATTATAATTATTTCACTAATTATCATAATTATTAGCAAATATTTTTACTCCAAATATGGGGCTTTTAAAAAATTCATCAAGCAAGGGCACCTAGGTGGCTCAGCGAATAGAAAGTCAGATCTAGACACAGAAGGTTCTAGGTTCAAATCTGGCCTTGGACACTTCCTAGCTGTGTGACCCAGGGCAAGTCACTTAACCCCTTCCCCCTCTTCTACCTTGAGACCAATACTTAGTAGTGATTCTAAGATGGAAAGTAAGGACTAAAAATAAAATTCACTGAGCAGCCTCCCTAGGTAGTAAGCATGAAAACAGTTCTAAAAGTCATCTGTCTTCTTCCTTTTAATCAAGCTAAAAACTTCAGATTAAATTAATGCCTCCATCTTGTAGAATAGTCTGATAATCACCATTTACATTGGTGTGAACACAAAGCCGAGGATAGAATCTCAAATGATAACAGCAGTAAAAGGCAGCTGATTGGTTTTCATGAGGTACCATGAACTAATTCCTTCTCTAGCATCCTGTTAAGAGCCTACGGTCTGATTCCCTCTTGATAGAAGATCAAATAAAAGGAAACCACTTTCTTATTTTGGCAATGAGAAGACCAAAGGGCCAAAGGAAAGGAGGAACTCCCCACCCACACATCCTCTCAGAATATAGAAGTCACTGTAACTGATATCAACCAAGATGGGAGGTGATACCCACCAACATGTGGGAGCTCAAAGAAAGACTTTTTAGAAGATATGGGGAGATTAGGCCTCTTGCACAAGGAGGGGGCTATTATCTGAGATATGTGCTAATTTTCTTTAGTACTGCTAGAAAGAAAAGCGAAGTCTAAAGAAAATTAGGCAATGGTGAGAAATGTAATTTTCTGCCTCTTCCTTCTAGTTCCTTCTTTTTTCCCCATTTGGATTATTGGTAGTAAAAGATCTATGAACATGAAGAGATACTTTATCCAAACGCACATATTTTGGTTAAAAAGTTCTATTCTTTCAGGGCACGAGGGTTGTGATAAGTCAATTATCCTGTAATTCTGGTGGAAAACGTACAAGGAAGAGTGATTTTCAAAATGGCCTGGGATGGACATCCCAGGCCATTTTGAAAATCACTCTTGTACACATGTATACACACACACACACACACACACACACACTAGTGATTTTCATATGAAAATACATATATGTGAAATTTTCAGTCCTTGTTGAGGGTTCACAAATGGGACGGTGAACCTATTTTAGCTATCCTCCGGCTTCCAGTGTTACCTGTATTATTATTAGTTACAATTCACCCAGCAAGTCCAAGAGCCCCATAGACCTAACACCCATGTAGGTACAACTGAGGAGACATCCCTGACATCCCAGTGCTACAAGGATGTTCTTTTCTCTTCCTTCTGCAAGCATCATCTGTTCTCCAGGAGAGAAATGGTGTAAATGAGACTATTCATGGAGTTTACTGAAATGCATAAAACGCGACTGATACAAAGCAGTCCGATCAAAGCACATTCCCTTGATTAAAAAGGTGGGGCAGAGGAGGAAGGGGAAGAATGAGAAAGAAACCACATGGTGATCACACAGTGCTAGTGGAACAATGGCAGCATTCGATTCTTATTATTAGCATCCACTGTCTCCCGCTGGCTGGAGTCCTCTCTCCCAGAATAATGGAACGAGTGTAGCAGGATCCCGGGAGACATTCCAGGGGAGGGATTTCAATGATATCACCAACCACAATGCTGCTAGAGCTTGACATGTTTGCTGAGAAAGGAAGCAAGTTCACACACATGCTCCAGCTAACTGCAGGGACTGCCTTCTATTTAGGAGAGGGTTGAGAGGATGCTCGAATTTTGGGGTCCTGGGATTCTGGAGATTTGGAGGGGTGTTTAGAGCTCAGTTAGCTGAACCCCTTATTTTATTAGATGAGGAAACTGAGCATGGAGAGGGGAGATAACTTTCCCAAGGGTCTTACAGACAGTCAGAGACAGACCTGGAATGCAAATCTGAATCCTTTAACTCTAAATCTAATTGTCTAAATCATGTTGCCTCTTGGTCCGTCCATCCTTCCTTCCTTCCTTCCTTCCTTCCTTCCTTCCTTCCTTCCTTCCTTCCTTCCTTCCTTCCTTCCTCCTTTCCCTTACCTTCCATCTTGGAATCAATACTATGTATTAGTTCCAAGGCAGAAGAGCAGTAAAGGCTAGATGATGGGGATTAAGTGAACTTGCCTAGGATCACAGAGCTTGGAAGTGTCTGAGGTGAACCCAGGATCTTCCATCTCTAGGTTTGGCTCTCTATCCATTGAGCTACCTGGCTGCCCTCAAGATTGCTTTAAAAACTCTCACCTTCCATCTTATAACTAATACTATGTATTGTTTCCAAGGCAGAAGAACAATAAGGGCTAGGCAATGGGGGTTAACTGACTTGCCCAGAGTCACAAAGTTAGGAAGTATCTGAGGCCACATTTGAACCCAGGCTCTCCTACCTCTAGGCCTGGCTCTTAATCTATTGAGCTAGGTAGCTGCCCTTGGTCCTTTCTAATATATATATTTATTTATTTAAACTCTTGGGTTCTAAGGCAGAAGAGTGGTAAGGGCTAGGCAATGAGGGTCAAGTGACTTGCCCAGGGTCACACACCTGGGAAGTGTCTGAGGTCAGATTTGAACCTAGGACCTCCCATCTCTAGGCCTGGCTTTCAATCCACTGAGCTACCCAGATGCCCCCCTTTCTAATATATATATTTGTTTGTTTATTTATTTTTGATTAAAAAATTTTTTTAAATCCCTGGACCTATGACTTCATTAGACTAGGAAATCTCAGCGAAGAAAATCCCTTTACTGATGGACAATTGTTGAGTCTTAGAGAGTTGCCTGGAGCACTGAGAGGTGAAATGGCCAGAGACTAGACTTGAAGTCTTTCTGTCTCCAAAGCCGGTTCTTCTATCCACTACACCAGTCTTCTTCCATTCAGTTTGGTGTAATGACCTAATTACTGATCGATAACTACATTCTAGCTGCCTCTCATTCTAATAATAATGATTATTTTCATCATCCTCTTCAATATGTAACTCCTACTTACACAGCACAATGGAAACCTTGACTTGTTTTCCGAGGTGTATTTTCCCATTTTGAAGGTAAGGAAGCGAAGGCTCAGAAACATTAAGTGAATTGCCTATGGTCCCAGAATCAGTTGATCAGTCAGTCAGTAACTATTTATTAATGGCCTACTATGTGTCAAGCACTGTGCTAAGGGCTAGGGATACTAAAGGAATGAGAAAGATAGCCCTGCCCATGAGCAGTTCACAATCTAATTCACTGGGGTCAGAGTTGGGGCTCAAACTCAAGTGTGACTCTTAATCCAACTGGTTGAATATAGTAGGGAGTATAGAAATCAAGACCTTTAAAAGCAAAGGAATTTAAATTTAAATGTATCTTTATTTTATTTTAATTAAAATTAAATTTAAATTTCTCAGACTGGGAAAAGAACCTAGGTCTCCAAGCCCTGGGTCTGGAATCAGAATCATCTTCTGGAGTTCAAATCTGGCTTCAGACACTAATTAGCTGTGTGACCCTGAGCAAGTCACTTAACTCTCAGTTCCTCATTTGTAAAAGGAACTAGAGAAGGAAATAGCAAAGGCCTCTACTATCTCTGCCAAGAAAACCCTAAATGGAGTCACAAAGAGTCAGGCATGATTGAAAATGACTGAACAACACAAAGATTAGGGTTTTTTCAACTTGACCAGGCTGGTTGTTATTATGGCAATCCATAACTGATTTCTCCTGATCCGGTATTACACACACACACACACACACACACACACACACACACACACACACATATTTCACGATTCATTAGTTTTGACAACAGCAAGATGATGCCACGGGGCAGCTCTGGTTGGGTGTGTATCTCTCTAAATCACCAGCTTGGCAATTAGCTCCATGGATGAGGTAAGGCAGGCTTTCCCACTGATTGAAGGATCCTTTTCTCATTCACTTAGAAAAAATGAAGGGGAAAAAAAGATTTCAAGCCTCCACACATCAAGAGAGAAGCTGAGCAAAGGCAGCCCGGCAGGGAGGGGGAAAGCTCGGCAACCTGCCTCCTCATGTAGCTGGGGGCCCAGCTGTGTGCTCCCTTTCTCCTTTCAGCCGGGGAGTGCAAGCACCCTAAACAAGAAAACCTGCTTTCCTCTGGCTTACACCTAAGGAAGGAGAATGAATCTCTTTGGAGAATTTCCTCTTTGGAGGTTGTGTTCAAAAAGCAGCTAGTTAATCCTGTAAAAGCCACATTACCAACTTCAAACATCCTGGAGGGATTTGGAATGGTGAGGGTAAGGAGGAAGAGTGGGGAGGGAGAAAGGGAATGAGGATCATCTTTAAGCCTCCTTCCTGTTTCACAATGAAGTTAAGATTTCAATGGATTTATGAGAAAGTACAATTCCTATGACAAACCAACCTGGAATTGTTTTTAGAATTGACAAACCTCTAAGGAACAAAACACCACCTCAGGAGGCCAAATGAATTAAAAAAAAAATGAATCCAAAACATCGCAAAGCCAGATGTATCAGTTTGCAGGAATTCAGGATGGTTTCATATAAAGAGCATTGGGAAATGGGAAGAGATTCTTTACTTCCCAGATTCCACTCCTACTCCTAATTCCATTCTTTTGTTTGAAAACTATTAATATGCTTTTTTTAAAAAACCTTTACCTTCCATCTTAGAATCAACACTGTGTATCGGCTCCAAGGCAGAAGAGTGGTAAGGGTAGGCAATGGGGGTCAAGTGACTTGCCCAGGGTCACACAGCTGGGAAGTGTCTGAGGTCAAATTTGAACCCAGGACCTCCCGTCTCTAGGTCTGGTTCTCAATCCACTGAGCTACCCAGCTGCCCCAATATGCTTTTTTAATAGTCTCCAAAACAGAGAACTAATTTTGATAGCTATCACTTTAAAGATTTGCAAAGCATATAACATATCTCATTTGGCCTTCAGAATAACCTGATGAGGCTGATGCTATTAATATCTCCATTTTATAGATGAGAAAACTAAGGTTAAAATAAGTTAAGTGACCTGCCTGTGGTCATAGAGACATTAAGTGTCTGAGAGCAGATTTACACTCAAATCTTTCTGCCTCCAGCTCCATTTCTCTCTCCTGCAACACCTAGCTGCCTGTGCATTTTGAATGCATTTGTTGTTGTAGTTGAGTCATTTCAGACATGCTCAACTCTTCATGAGCCCTTTTGGAGTTCTTCCTTCTCCAGCTCATTTTACCCGAGGATACAGAAGCAAACAGGATTAAGTGATTTGCCTGGGGTCACACAGCTATTAAATGTCAGAGGCCAGATTTGAACTCAGGAGCATAAGGCTTCCTAACTCCAGATCCTGACACGGAGCTGTCTTTGAATACACATGCCAGAAGAAACTAGACTTTGTCACTTAGGGAATCTTTCTACAGAATTCTAGCCTACTGTCGTAATCTGTGTGGCCTTAACCAAGTCTCTTTCTCTCTTTCTCTGTCTTTCAGTCTCTGTCTCTGTCTCTCTCCTCACCCTCTTAGTAACAACCCTAAGACAGAAGGGGGCAAGTGCTAGGCAAATGGGATAAAATGACTTGACCCAGGTAGAAGTGTCTGAGGTCATATTTGAACTCAGGTCTTCCTGACTAGGCTTGAGATTTGCTGCCCCAAGCAAATCTGTAACCTTTCTTATGGGGGGGGAGGGAGAGAAAGGGAAGGAAGGAGAAAGAGAGAGAGAGAGAGAGAGAGAGAAAGAGAGAGAGAGAGAGAGAGAGAGAGAGAGAGAGAGAGAGAGAGAGAGAGAGAGAGAGAAATGTGAAAGGAAGGCAGGAACTAAAAAGTTCACTTAGAATGCTCTATTCCTATCTCCCCAGCCCTTCATGGACAAATGAAAAAGCTGAGGTCCAGGGAAATAAACTGGCTTGCATAAGCTAGGGTCATAAGCAGCAAGGCCATTTGGCAAGGCTAGATATTTTGTGTTATATACTTATACAATATACCTATGTGTAATTATATACCCTTATGTAATACCTAGTATTCTTTTATTGTACTCAAATGATCTTTTTTTTTTAATTTTTTTTAAACCCTTAACTTCTTTGTATTGGCTCCTAGGTGGAAGAGTGGTAAGGGTGGGCAATGGGGGTCAAGTGACTTGCCCAGGGTCACACAGCTGGGAAGTGTCTGAGGCCGGATTTGAACCTAGGACCTCCCATCTCTAGGCTTGACTCTCAATTCACTGAGCTACCCAGCTGCCCCTCAACTGATCTTTTAAAGGTCTCTTACAAGCTTAGCATCCAATGACTTTATTTCTTTGTATTCCAAGACATCATGACTGACCCATAACTCCAAATTCTATCCCAGGATAGAATTCTATGACAGGCCCTGAGCGAAGCCACCAAGCTCTGAGTGACTTACGGCACACTGGTGCGGAAGGACAGCCTGAGCGTGAGGACACGGGGACGTGTGGCTAGGGGCTGTTTTACTGTGCTATGCTATGTGAATTTCGAATTTGAAACCTGTACAAGGCAGCGACCAAGCAAGCTTAAAAGCCCATTCAGGACCGAGGCCGAAGGAGACGTTTGAAATGGCAGCTGGCCAATTACCATCCGCTCCAGCCGAGCGAGGCTGCGGCCGTCTTAGCTGGTTTGCATCTCGTAATCACCATGCTGATATGTCAGAGCAGCTTCCTGTTTGATCTGACAAGTTTTCCACTGACCTTCAGACATGCTACAGAGATAAAAGAGGCGCTAGAACTGTCTACAAGCCTACCCTGGTCCGTCTAGATGCTTGAACCCAGGAGAATTCAGAAGCTGCAGCACGGACAGCCTCAACCATGTCAGTCTCCAGGTATCTAAGTCCTGTACCTTTGGATACCACGGTGTGGTGGGGAAAATGTCGGACTGGACATCAAAGGTGTTCAGATCTCGGCTCTCCCTCACACCACCTTGGACAATTCACTTAGTCTTTCTAGACCTCAGTTTCCTCATCTGTAAAACAAGATTGGATTCCATGATCGCCCCATGTAGCTTGTCAGCAAGTCCAAACCTAAGCATCTTCTATCTATCTCCCACTTCTGGCTTAATTCTCTAAATGATGCTATCTCCCAACTGTGAATCCATTCACTGCTTACATATATATAAGAATTGAAGGAGAAAGTGTTCAAATCTTGTTCATTTCAAATCTTTCCTATTAGTTCTCTCCTATTCGTTGCCATTCCCTTAGCTCAGATCCCGATTATTTTAACCAGAATATTGCACTTGCCCTCTAAAGAGTCTCCTTACCTCAAGTTTTTCCTCTTCTCTAATTCAAGCTAGACACTTAATGCCAAATAAACTTTCCTGAAGCAAAGCCCCAGTCAAATCATTCCCACCAACCCTACCCCTGGCCTCTTGCTCAGAGATCTTGAATGTCCTCTCAATTATTTACTGAATGAAGTCCAAACTCCTTAAGCTGGCCCTACCATTGGACTCCAGTTTAACATATTAGGTGAGCACCATATGTCCTCTATAACAGTCTCAGGGTGGATGGGAGTAGTGATGTAAAGGGAGGGGGATGTTCTACGTGGACAAAAACAGTTCCTGCCCTTAAGAAACTTACCCAGTGCTAGAGAGAAACAACATGTACAAAGAGATTCTGAATTCTCTCCCTGGAGCTGAGGGGTCCTAACGGTGAGTGAGTATAAACTCATCTAAGACTGTATATCTCACAGCCTCAGATCATGTTTCACATCCCATCTAGGTAGCCACCTACAGACAGAGTTCTAAGCTTGGAAGGCTCAGATACTTATTAGCTGCGGGACCCTGGACAAATAATGTAGCCTCTGTTTCTTCAATTGTAAAATGGGGATAATAACAGCCCCTGCCTTGCAGGAATATTATGAGGAGCAAATGAAATAATATTTGCAAGTCATGTCACACAGTTCCGGGCACATGGCATATATTCAATAAATGCTAATGCCATATTATCTCCTCCCCCCCCAGCTATCCCCTGTTCAGGGTAAGAGTTTGCCATCCACCTTGCTACTGTGTACATTACATCTGGACTTGTGCAACAGTCACCTGGTCAGCCTGGCACAAGTCTCTCCCACTCCAGTCTACTGTCTCCACTCAGCAGTCAAAGTGATCTTCCTTCCTGAAGTGTGGGTCTGACCAAGTCAATCCCCATCCCTCTACCTCCCCATTCAGAAGATCAGGAGCAGGAGAGGGACAACCCTTCTTTCTGCCAGTGATTCCCTATTACTTTCAGGATCAAATATAAAATCCTCTGTTTGACTTTTAAAGCCCTTTAGAACATGTTCCTTTCTAGTCCCTGAAGCTAACTTCCATCCTTCCTGCTCCATTCCCCTGCTGGGGGTGTTTTCATTGGCTGTCCCCTGTGCCTGGATGCTTTCCCTCTTCAAATCTGTCTCCCAGCTTCTCTGGCTTCCTTCAAGTCTCAATTGAAATCCTTCCTTCTGCAAGAAGCCCCTTAATGCTAGTGAATTCTCTCTGAGACTTTGTCCAGTTGATCCTGTCCAAATGTTTGTCTATAGTTACTTATATGTTGCTTCCTGTACTAGAATGTGAGATCCTGGAAGGCAGGGACTGGTTTTACTTTTCTGGATACCACCAGTTCTTAGCACACCACTTGAGATAAAGAGAGCATTTAAAATAAAGGCCTGTTGACTACATAACCCCACATGTGCCTCCCTAAACTGACCCCTTGCCAACTCTTGTTCAGGGATCAAGAACCAAATGGAAACTACCATTGCTTCTGGAAATGGCCTTTCAGTTGCTTTATTTCTCCACTCACCATCCCTAGAACTCCCTTAAATCACATTTCTTTCCCAGCCTATCACTTCCCTATGTGTTTCATCTCCCTCTGTTGGAATGTAAACCCCTTGAAGACACAGACCATCTTGGCAGAATACCTGGCACATAGCTGGCACTTAATAAATGTCTTTGAATTTTTTTTTTTTGGTTACATTCTTACCTTCCATCTTAGAATCTACTGTTTATTTGTTCCAAGGCAGAGGAGCCATAAGGGCTAGGCAATAGGGATTAAGTGACTTGCCCACAGTCACATAACTAGGAAGTGTCTGAGGCCATGATTGAACCCAGGACCTCCCATTTCTAGGTCTGGCTCTTAATTCACTGAGCTACCAAGCAGCCTCCTAAATAAATGTCTTTTTATTCACTATTCATTTATTCATCGATCTACCTATTCATTTATTCACTAAGATATTTACCAACTTGGTCTTAGGGAGCTGAGAAAGGGTAAAATATTCTGTTTGTTATTTATGGAGGACTAAGATCCAGAGAGAAGAGAATCCTTGCCCAAAGTCACGCAGAAAATCAGTAGGAAGTGAGTTGAATAGAAGGGTACTCTGGGACTGTGTTTCAAAGAGTCCATCTACTACCTACTACTAAGTTCCTCTAATTCACATAATTGCCTACATGATACAGCATGATTCACCAGTAGATTTCATGGTGGGGGAAGAGAATGGAGGTGGGGAAAGGAGAAAAGAGGAAGATCAGGAACAGGAGAGGGACAACCCTTCTTTCTGCCTGGCATTTATGCAGCCCTGGGCAATATTCATGAGTCACACCCCTTGCTGTTGCCATGGTCAGGATACAATACTACCCAACCCAACTTGTAGAAATTTTGGTGAACTGGCCAAACTGTTCTTTCCTGATGTCAATAGATGACTCACCTCTTCATCTCCTTCTCCCTCCTGACATTGGCTAACCTCACATGCCTTTCTTGGGGCTCTCTCAATCAGTGGGAGAAGCACAGTTTCTCCCACTCTTCAAAGAGAAGATATCCTCAAAGCATAAGATTGGGAACAAACCAAAAGTGCTCTTGTGGTCAGGGTCTTATAGTAGGCACCAGTGGGGTAAAGAGGGCAGAGAATAAAAGCTTGTTCCTTACACTCAGGATGTTTATTCTGCTTAGCAAGTTAATTCTATATGAAAAGACCAGGAAGGAGCTCCTAGGTCTGTCAGGGATTTGTGATCATTGCTACAAACATTTCATGGGTCCTATCTCACAGAGTTTCTAGTCATAATGGCATTAATCTGGTATAAGCTTACACTTGAAACCTGTCTTAGAAGGAAGAAAAGGGAAGCCTTGGGGCAGCCATCCAGTTAAAACCCAAGGGTTGAGGAAAGTTGGACAATATAGAGTAGGTAGGAGAGAGTCAATGGCCACATCTGTAATATGATAAGAGAAACAAGTTTCCTTCTCTCTCCCAATCCCTCTAGCATTATGCTAGCTTCTCCTGCTACTTAGTTTGGAATTCTCTCCATCCAAGTTTCTGATGAGTTCTATAACATAGACAGAGGACCTGGCAGGGTTTGTAAAGGCCCTCTAGATGAACTCCTTCATTTTATGGATTAGAAAACTGAAGCCCAGAAGGGTTAAAGTACTTGCTCAATCATCACAAAAGTAGCAGGGCCAGGGTTTTTTACCCTTTTTAAATTTTTAAAAATATTTTCCTCTTTTCAAAAGTTCTCAATGTTGGAAAAATAAAATGAAAAAAACAAAAAAACCAACCCACAACCAGATACAACAGGCCCCAGGTGATGGGATAAACATTTTTCTTATTTAATTCTGTTTTAAATTTGACCGTTTGACTAGCCTGCCTTAATAATTTGATCTTTCTTCTCTATACCAGCTCATTGAGTTGGTCATCTGATTGTTCTTCTGTTATCTACATTCTTGAAAGGGAGCAATGCCACAAAAATTCCCATAGAAGATACAAGTCCCTAATGTATGGCTATAGAGCATTTAAATCAAGATTTCCATTACACAGATAGCTCTTCTCTCCAAAGAGTCTATCTATGGACTGACTGTGTATATCAGTTGCAAGGTATTCCTCAGGAAGTTGGGAAGGAATCACTTTTCATGGCAGAGATGGCACAAAGAAAGTGATTCCCTTGGGGCCATGGAGCAATTTAGTGTCAAAACTACCACTAGAACCTTAGCCTTCCAGGCCAGAAGTTTCTTGAACTCTTCTATTCCTCTAGATCGGAAAGAACAAAGACTGACTTCAGGCACCAGCAAGGAGTTACTCCTTCCTTTCCAAAGCAGCACCAAACATCCAGCATCCCATGCCACCTCCTTCTTTCCCTGAAGCTTCAGCCACACTTTAGAATCAAGGCAGACACAACACTTGAAACAGCTCCCAAAACACTTTCCCAAAACTTTGTCTATAAACACTGGGAAAAGCAGCTGGCTGGTTTGCCAGGAACATCTCTTTGCCAGTTAGGGTGTTAGGAATTTTTTTTTTAATCTGTGAACCAGGAACCAAAATAAAAACAGAAGTTGGTTTCTGGGACAAAAGCCATCAAGACCCCAGGTCTCAATGTCAATTTGGGAACTGTTATTTGAACCTTTCCTGGATTCACCTCTGAGAAAATAGGAATTCAAATAAAACAGGAAGAATGTTTGCCTCCTGCCTCACTCTACGGAACATGCAAAAGGTTTTAATGGGGGAAAAATCATTGGGCAAGGAGTTAGGAGGTCAGGCTACTAGATTTGAGCTATTTGAAAGCTAATGGCATAGAAGGCAAGTTATTTAGCCTTTCTGGACCTCAGTTTCAAGATCTATAAAATGGGGATGATCCCACCTTATATGACTCCAGTAATGCAAGGAAATCCTAAACTATGCTAGCATCCCACCCAACCTCCAAATTTAAACAGATTCATCATCTCTAGTCAGGAGTCAAAATCATTGGGTTATAATGCTCATATGATTTTAGCACTGGGGCTAGAAAAATATTTAAATGACAAAAGTTTCCAAGCTCTATTCAATTACCATTCCAACTTCAAACATTTGTAATGATGAAATACCAGGTCTTTAGGGACAAGAACAGGAGTTAATTGACACTCCCTTGACCACATTCGGATTACTAAGAAGACGACAAATGATTCAGGTTATTGATAAATAACATGAATGTATGGATGAGTCAAAAGGAAGTCATTATGGACATTCAAAATAGTACCAGACGTTAAGTCCTTATGAGACCAGCCATCCACAAAGAAAGTATTTCCATGCCCCGCCCTGCCCCCTTCATAAGAAGACAACTATGAGCACAGGAAAGGCCAGTTTTGCAAAATAAGGCAAGGACCTTTGATTCTTTAATAAAATGCGTTGCAAATTATTTTTTCTCAGTCATCAGAAATTACAGTTTCAGGGGAAACAACACAGGGTCACTCTGAAATTTCCTAATACATGAGGTTAAAAGCAGACAACCAAAAGCTGTGATAGCGTAGGAAGAACAAAAGGGTGGATAGCAAGACACATGGTTCCTGTCTTGATTGCTTCTAGCATGTTGTTTGCATGACTTGGAGGAAGTCTTTTTCTTCTCTGGGACTCCATTTTTCTTCTCCAATCTTGGATTCTATTTTAATTCAGCCTAGTGTAAATCCAAAGCACTGGCATGAGGCCTTAAATCAATTTCCTTCCTTAGCATCGTACCCATCCTTATTCTTCATTACTTTCCCTGATAGTCTCAGCCCCTGTGAAGTTAAAGCAGAGTTGGTCCATCCTTTGAAGAATGGACAAATGATCTGTGGTCCATATATGTAATAGAATATTGGAACAAATATGAAAAATACAGAGAAGCATGAAAAGACTTACCTGAACTGATACAAAGTGAAATAAAAAAAGCTAAAGTACACACAATTGCTAAAACAATGTAGATTGAAAGAACCACTACAAAATAACTGAAAATGAATGTTGCAAGATTACAAAGGACAAGTATGAGAAGACACTTTCCCTAACTATCTTTGCAAAGGTGAGAGATCTAAAGATGTGGAATGCTGAATGTATTTTCTAATTTTTTCAATGTATTGACAGGTTTTGTGGGATTTTTTTTCTTTTTAAATGCTTTGTTATGTTTTTTATGTTTAAATGTTTTTAAATGCATTTCTCAGTCTTTTATAAGCCAGCCCCACCCACTATATTGTAACCTTTTCACATCTATAGGGATCCATATGCCCTCCTCAAATTCTGACTTCCAGTTACTACATTGAAATTATCCAAAGTGGACTCTTTCAGATTACTTCAAATTTGCTTGTTTTTTTTTTTCTTTCTCTCTGTTCACAAGTGAACACAAGTATGATGTAGTAGAAAGGGCACTGGGCCTGAACTCAGGAAGATCTGGGTTCAAATACCACCTTGGCTACTCCCTACATGACCCTAGCCAAGGCTCTGACTATCTCTGAGCCTCACTTTCCTCAGCTGTAAAACAGGCATCATAATATCTGTAGATATAATAGAAAACTATTGTGAGGCTCAAATTGGATAATATTTGTAAATGTAAAGTGCTTTGCAAATTTGCAAAGCAATATAAATGTCAGCTACTTGCTAAGGAAATCCCTCCAACTTTGCAGCTTTGATTGTATTCCTTCCTACCTCTTCTAGGAGCTTGATCTAGCAATGATACCTCTCTCTCTCTCTCACCCATTTTTCATCTCTCTCTCACCATTGACAAAAGATCTAAAATGGATTATTAAACAAATGATTTATGAGAGCTTGAAAAGGAAAGCAATGAGCAGCAGGAGCCAGCATGGGCTCACTAAAAGCCACTTAATGTAAATGAATTTCCTTTTTCGGTAGGTTTCTAGGCTCAATTTCAGTACTATATTTGTCAAAAAGTCACTCATGATATCCTTATACATGAGATGGAAGAGTATAAGTTAGCTGATATAGAGACAAGTAGATGAATAATTAGTAGTTAGTGATTAGAGCCAGCAAAATGTTTAAATGATAAAAGTTTCCATGCTCTATTTGGTTACTATCCCAACTTCAAACATTAGTAATGACAAAATCCTAGTACAAGAGAATGATTAATGTGTTGAGGTCAAACCAGGGTGAGCTCTCCAATGGCAATGTCTTAGGGTTTGGTTCTTGTGTCTGTACTATTAATATGTTTATCAATGACTTAGATGGCACATTCATCAGATTTACAAAGGACATGAATCTGGGAAGAATAGCTAATATGGCAGAGAGCAGAATCAGCATTCAGAAAGCTAAACTAGAAGAAGATAAATCAGTAAAACAAGATGAAATGCATTAGAAATAAATGTAAAGTCATGCACTGGGGCTAAAAAACAAACTATAAAAACCCACCAAATACTCTAGTACAAGGTAAGAAGAACCTTGTGCTTGAAATGATCTTGAAGCTAAAATGTTTGATGATACTGCCAGAAAAGCTCACATTAGAAAAGCAGGAATAGTGTAGAGTAGTGGATAGAAGGCCAGCCTTAGAATTAGCAAGTTCTGGATTCATGTTCTGCCTCTGATGCATACTGGATATATGTGTGACCCTGGACAAGTCACATATTCTCTATGCCCTAGGCAATTCTTCCAGACTATTGAAATTTGTTTACATTTTAATTTTTTTCAAGGAATGAAAATCTGCCTTCTCTCCCTCCTACCTGTTCTTCTCTCCACAAAAGGAAGAAAAACAAAACTCTGGTTAAAAGCGTGCATAGTCAAGCAAAACAAATTCCTCTATTGGCCACATCCTCCACCCCACCCACACCCACCCCCACCCCCAGCAATATGTTTCAATTGCTGTGTCAGGAAGTAGGTGGGGAGTCCTCAGGAATCATGGTTGGTCATTGCTTTTATCAGTTCTCAAGTCTTTCAAAGTTGATTGTCTTCAAAATATTTCTGTATATAAATTATTCTCCTGGTTTTACTTACTTCATTACATGTCAATTCATACAAATCTTCCCAGATTTCTCAGAAACTATTCCCTTTATCATTTCTTACAAGACAATAGTATTCCATCACATTTATATGCCATAACTTGTTCAGTCATTCCCCAAATGATGGGTATTCTTTTAGTTTCCAATTCTTTATTACTCCAAAAAAAGCTGATGTACATAATTTTGTACATGTAAGCCCTTTTCCTCTTTTATCTCTTTAGAGTATTCCTAGACCCAATATTGATAACTCTAGGTTGAAGGGTATGGACTATTTAATAACTTTTGGAGCATAATTCTGAATTGCTCTCCAGAATACCTGTTTTCCCACAGCCTCTACAATATTTGACATCCTCTTTCTTTGTATGTGTGAACTTTGCCAATATGATGGGTGTGAGAATCTTAGAGTTGTTTTATTTTCATCTCTAATTATTAGTGATTTAAAGTGTCAAATTCCCACCCTGGCTGTTGGTCTGCTTCTCCAGTGGTCTGAAACCAGATAAAAATGCAATTAGGAGATGTTCAACAAAATAAATAAAAATATAATACAATATAGATAATGCTAATTTGTGGTGTTTTAAGTCAATATGCTACCTGCAGTGTAATTTTAGCTTGACACCTCTGCCCCAAGTTATCCAGGCTATGCCACTGAAACACAATTCTGGTAGGTTCCACCAAGGTAGAAAGGCGTTGTGTTCCATTCCAGGGATGGATTTAATGTTTATTTTCTGAGAACCATCCTGGGTCATGACAATAGGGTTGAGTACCAGGTGATAATCTGTGTTAGTGACAGAAACTCATGAATAATGTTTGCTAAAGCAGAGAGGATGTTGCTATCATCATCTGTGGAGGGAGCATTCACATTGAGGTATGCTCTGTATAATTTAGATCACTTCAGGAATAATATGTTCAATTATTATTTACAAATTTTAATGGAATATTGATAAGCTGGTGTGCATCTGCAAGAGGGTAAACTCAGGTGATTGGGAATGAATGTAAAATTATTTAACACAAGAATCAGCTGAAGGGACTAGAGAAGAGAAAAGCTGGGAAGTAGTGGTGGACCACTATACCTATTCAAATATTTGAAGAATTGTTATTAATTCAGACACGCATTTAAGAATGTATAGTGTTAGGCACACAGTGGGAAAAGAACTTAACATTTGTGACTCAAGGGAGCAGAAGTAGGAGCAACTGTGAGAGTCATAAGGAGGCACATTTACGTCCAATATTTGAGAGGCATATTGGATATTTGGTTGGTTAATATTTGAGAGACATATTGGATATTTGGTTGGTTTCCAATCTTGCCTCTGAGATATCCTAGCAGTGTTACTATAGGCAAACTACTTACTCTCTAATGTCCCAGAAAGACTGTGAGACTTATGAAATGCATGTGAGGGTCACAATGGTGGAGGGAATTTCCAGGTTAGAAGATCCCTGTGCTGAAGAACTCAAAGTCATGGCCCAAAATTTCCAGGTAACTATAAAGGAAAGCCTTCCAAAATTAGAATGGGTTACTCTGTGAGACAGGGAGGTTTTTTGTTTTTTGTTTGTTTTTTTTATCTCTGGAAGTCTTCAAACAGAGACAAGATGACCACTTATCAGGGTTGTCAGGGAACACTTCTACAATAGCATTTAAGTTCCTGCCCTATTCTGGATTGTAATTATAACCATATCGAGTGGCACAGAAATAGTGATAACTGACTGGAATGAAGGATTCAGCAGAGATAACATGTAGAAATCACCAACACTTCCTTCATGCTGATTCTATCCCAAAGGACAACTAGTTATTTGCCTAATGGAAAGTGAGGGAAAGGAATAAACCTCAACTTACTATACTTTTCTAGATGGGAACAACAGTGCTGTTAGAACAAGGTTTCTTAACCTGGGAGTCCATGTAGGTTTTTTTTTAATATTTTGTATCTATTTCAATATAATTAGTTTCTTGTGTAATTCTATACATTTAAAAACATTATTGAGAAACTTGTTCCATAGGCTTTATCCGACTTCCAAAGAGACACAAAAAAGGTGTTGTATTTTTTTTTATTTTTGTTTTTCTGGGGTAGAGCCTGTCTAGAATATGTCTGGAAGCCTGAAATCAAAGGGATTTCTCTAGCCTACTTTGGAGAAGTTGTTACACCCTATATTCTGAGGAGGGCTAAATTTTGCTCCTAGCTCTGAGTTGGCACCTACATCATCATCATAGCTACCATTTATATAATGCTTACTACGTGCCATAGATACATGATCCTACTGGCACTGAAAACTGATTGTTTTCACTCCTCAAAGCTCCTATGTTTCACACAACCCAAGGAGTATGTCTTTGGCCCCTTCAATACTAAGAAAGAGTTTAGCTCAGGGGTCCATTGGGCTCAGGTCTGAACACCTAAAGATCTTTCTTTTCCCTTCTTTTTCACATTCAATGTCTCTCTAGGTAGCCCACTTGTTAGGTGTCCAAAACAAACCCTAACTTTTTTGCTCATTTTGGGATCCATCCCAGTCACAGATCTAAGTTCACAGGCCAAGATGTCTCACTGAAGAATGGATAATTGGGCTCCAGCTCATTTCTCCATAGCTACCTACTTCTTGTTTGGTCTTGGAAGTCTTGTTAGGACAACAATGCTGACCTAGCCTCTACATAGATAGATAGACAGATAGACAGGACAGATAGTCAGATAGACAGACATAGATAGATAGATAGATAGATAGATAGATAGATAGATAGATGGGTGGATAGATGGGTAGATAGATAGATAGGTAGATAGAGAGATGGGTGGATGGGTGGATGGATGGATGGATAGACAGATCTACATGTTTTCCCTTCCTTTGTTTCCATTTAAAAAAAAGAAGGCCTGGGTTCAAATCCATCTTACACATTAGCTGTTTGACTCTGGTCAAGTCCCTTAAACACTCCTACTCGGTTTCCTCAGTGATGAAATGTAGTTTGATTCAATGACTTCTAGATCCCCTTCTAACCCTAAAGCTGAGGCCCTATGATTCCAGGATTCTAAGTAAAGCACCCTAAGTCAGGGATCTTTCCACTCCCCAACAATGGAAAACATAAAGCTATCACACCACACACACACATACCTCCTCAAGAATGGATTCTGATAAGAATAATTATGGAGATCTCAAGTGCAGGCAAGAGGCCATGTTGAAAGTATATAGCTCAACTTTTTCTATTTTTTTCTTCTTTATTATAAGGGCTGACTTTCTGGAAAGTAGAAGATTGTGGAAACCAGGTGGTGGGAATGTCTGCCACTGCCAAGGGTAACTTTCTGCTCTACCAAGCCCTTTATTTTCTCTCCCAGCCCAGGTCACTCAGGCCCCTTTCAGGCTACTTAACATCTCATGTGGCTTAGAAAGGATGGGAATCACCTCTATTCCTTCCAGTGAGATGGAGGATCACTAAACCTTACCATTTGACCTGATACTGCTCCCTAAAATCCTCCAGGCCTTATAATCTGCTCTACTTCTATGCTTTGCAGATCCCTGACACCTTTATCTGACCTAGTGAGGGACCCCAAGGACCCATGGGCCTTGCCATCTGCCATTCGGTCTCTCCACCCTTACAACTTATGGGCTGTTCTGTCTGCCCTGTAACTGAACTTTCTTTTATGTGTTCTCTCTCAGTCATGGGAATATGAGCTCTGTGAAAGCAGAGATTGTCTAGCCTTTTCTATTTGTATCCCCAGGATTAAGCATGGGGCTCTGGCACATAGTAATTCATAATGTTTTTTAAATTTATTCCTTATTTTATGCCTTCATTCAAATGAAGATGACATAAAAACAAAGATAGCAACTTAAAAGTATAGCCACAACTGAGATAAAGTCCATAGGTTGACAGCTGAAGTACGATGTTTTTCTCCCACTCTTTGGGCTCAGTGCAAAGTCTGAAAGTAGGTTAAATTAGCCAAACCCCTGTGAGTGGAGGACAAGCCCCAGGGACGGACAGAAGGTAAAGTGCCTGGGTGGGTGAAGAATGCTGAAACAATCTTGCCACAAGCTCAGGCGTTTCCTATCAACCTATATCCAAAGCCCAGTTTTGCAACTTACAGTGTCAGAGCCCTACCTAGAATAGGTCTTCAAGAATAGAGCATTGAGTCTTTATATGCTTATGTTTGGGGTGGGGGAAAATGGGTGCAAAGGAAAGTAAGAGACTTTGCTCTCCCAAAGAACACACAGACCTAGTCTAAACTTTCATTCATTCATTCATTCGCTCATTCAATTATTTGAAATGACCAGATAGGATGCCCTCTGTCCTCCTGGAGATAAGGCTGTCTCCCAACCTTGGAACTAATGCCTTCCTGTATTCTCCAAAGGTCAGGCAGAAAAGCATCAAAGGCACTGCTTCAAGGGCAGTCAGTTATCAAAGAATACCCCTTCATAGACACTAAACAATAACTCTAGCCCAACTAGAAAACCCAGTGGAATTGTGCATTAGCTATGGGGGGGGGGGGATTAGGGAGGTTTGGGGAGAGGGAAAGAAGATGAAATATGTAACTATGGGGAAATATTCAAAAGAAAAAGAAAAAAAAGAATACCCCTTTACAGTACAGCCCAGTCACTGAGAAAAGATACTCAAATATTCAGAGAGAGATAAAAAAAATTAAAAACAACAACCAAGTTTTCTATCCTCCTTAGGAAGAGGGTCAGACAATTCCAAAGGACTCATGATGGGAAAAATGCTATCCACCCCCAGAGACTGAGAACTGTGTACAGATTGAAATATAATTTTCTCCCTTTATTTTTCTTGCTTTTTTGTGACATGGCTAATATGGAAATAAGTTTTGCACGATTTCACATTTATAATTGAAAATCATATTGCTTGCTTTCTCTGTGGGTGGGGGAAGGGCAGGAGGGAGAGAATTTAGGATGCAATTTAAAAAAGTTAAATATAAATAAATAATTCATTTTCACATTCAAACTGGGGCTTAAAATTTTTTTTGAATTCCAAATTCTCTCCTGCTCTCCCTCTCCTCCCCATTCCCTGAGAGGATAAACAATCTGATATAGATTTTACAGGTGTAATCATGTAAAACATTTTAAATAATGATTTTGAAAAAAATAATTGCAACAGAAAGAAAATCAAGCTGGGTTATGGAGAAGATTTTTTTCCCGTGTAAGAAACTTCTTTTCCCCAGGTTTATCACTAATGTGTGACTTTGAACAAGACATTTAACCTCTTTAGGCCTTAGCTGACTTTTCTGTCAAACAGGAATCATACTTTGATACCTCCATAGAGAAAGGCAATCAGGTAGCCCTTTAAGGTTGGCAAAAGGCTTTCTTTACAATAGCCTTCTCAAGGAGGTAACATGAGTGTTATTATCTTCCTTTTATTAATGAGTATCCTGAAGCTCCAAAGGGAGATCACTTGCCCCTGCTCACAGCTCCTAGGTAGTGGGGTTTACTCTTTAGGTAAATAGGGAGAAGAGCACACAATAGTCCCCAGCCTGTGAGAAACACTGTGCTAGGGCTGGGTGAGATACAAAGTATAAGAGAGATTTTCTGCCTTCACAGACCTTAAAGTCTAATAGGAGAAATGAGACACAAATGCTTTTAACTATTGCGCATGAAAATATATGAATGCTTTAGAGAACAGAGACCAACACAACGAGGAAAAAATACTAGAAACTACTGTGTTAATGTATGTTGCTAGCTATCACTGGTTGAGTCAGTCAGTCAACAAGCATTTAGTGCTTACTCTGTGCCGGGAGAGACAGTTAGGTGGCACAGTGGATAGTGTTGGGTCTTGAGTCAGGAAGCACTGAGTTCGAATATGACCCAAGACATTTGCTAGCTGTGTAATTCGGAACAAGTCACTTAACCTGCTTGCCTCAGTTTCCTCATCTGTAAAATAAGCTGGATAAGGAAATGGCAAACCATTCCAGTATCTTTCCTGAGAAAATCCCAATGGGGTTTACTCTTTAGGTAAATAGGGAGAAGAGCACACAATAGTCCCCAGCCTGTGAGAACAAGTCACAGAAGGAAAAGAAATGCAAAGCACGGGTTAGCAAATGTGGGTCTTTGGCCATATCCTTTGCAATTCACGAAACCCCAAAGCATTTCACAAAACCCACTCGAGCACACAGTGACTCACATCCCCACCCTGCGGTTCCCCAAAAGCGGTAGTGTACAAATGTAAAACATCCCAAGGGAAGTGTTCACTTTGGTGACAGTAGCTGTGTGCTCCTGGTCAAGTTCTGGAATCACAAGTCAAGTCTCTACCAGTCTCCTCATCTGAAAAATGGGCACAATAGCACTCTTTCAGTTATCCATCTCATAAGGCTTTTTCGAGGACCCAGTGGCCTACATAACCATAAAGTGCTACATATGCAAGTTGCAACTAAATCAAACAGCTCCATACAGAGCTGAAGCTACCAATCCATACAGTTTTTTGTACAATCGGACCCGGGCAGGAGCAAACAACCTTTCTGGGTAAAGAAAGCAACAAAGTTTTCCAGGTCAAGTCCTGGCTCTACCTGGGCAAGTCACTTAACTTCTCTAGAACTCAGTTTCCTCATCTGTAAAAATGAGAGAGTTGGACTCTCCCTTCCATTTGAAATCTTTAATTTTGTAATCTCAAGGGATTATAAATGCAAGAGCCAAGAAGCACTGAAACCTGACAGAGATTGAGAAGAAAGATTAGGGGTAAGAAAAGGCCAAAGTTCACTTCCAAATCTCTCTGTCTGCCTCTCTGTCACTGTCTCTATCTTTCCCGCCTCCCCAGGCCCTTCTTTCTCTGTCTTTCTTCCTCCCTCTTCTCTCCTCTTTTATTCTCTCTCTTCTCCCAGTCTGTCTCTCTCTTCCTCTCCTTCTCCCTTCCCCTCTCTTTTCTCTTCTTCCTCTCTCTCACTTTCTTCTCCTCTCCTTCCTTCTCTGTTCATCCCTCTCTCTTCTCTTTTTCTCTCCCTGGCCCTTCTTTCTTTCTCCACTACCCACCCTTCTCTTCTCTTCTCTATTCTTTTTTCTTCTTCTCTCTTTTTCTGTCTCTGTCTCTATCTCTCTCCTTCTTTTTCTCTTTCTCCTCCCTCCTCTCTTCTTCTCTCTATTTGTCTATCTGCCTATCTGTCTCTCTCCCCCAATATTTGCTGCCCTTCAAGTATCAACCATGGATAGATTTCAGAGAGCCTGAGATCTGAGATAGGGGAAAAAATTTAATGTAATTGCTTTCCTTTGTAATCTTATGTATTTTATGCATTTAAAAATATGATTCTGATGAGTGATCCACAGGCTTCACCACATTGCCAAAGCGTTCCCTATTACAAAAAAGTTAAGAATGCCTATTTTGACCCATGTAACATTTCCCTTATTTCACCCACAACAAGCTAACAGGGAATGTCCTGATGCCTGTTAACGTGACAAAGAAAAGAAAGAATAAGCAAGAAAAATAACACTCTAGAATAGCATAATGGTATTATTTTTATTGCATTTTATGGCTTACAAAACATTTTATACTACTCCTGGGAGGTCAAAAGTATCCCATTTTATAAAAAGGAAAACCGAGGTTTAGAGAGAGAAACCTATTCCTCTGGGAAATGTATTATGGCCCTGATCCTGCTCTCCTTCTCAAGCTCTAACAGCTACTTCCTCCAAACAGCAGTCAGTGTATTCTGCCCTCCCCCATCCCTTAGCCTCTCCCCTGGCCACAAGCCAGCCCAGATGGACATGAGACTACAGAAAGCTTGTGCTGCTGATCCCAACAACCAGAGAAAGTCACCCCCCAAGGCGATGTAAGAGAAGTTACTTGAGTCCTGGCTCCCTGCCATCGGAGAGGCCTGAGGCTCTCCTAGCTCCTAGAAGGGGTCCCCCAACTTCTGCAGCCAAAGAGCTACCTGTTTTCTCTTAGAGTCTCAAGATCCTACATGGTGGTAGTGGGTTAGTTCAAGTTATAGTAAAGGCTGGAAGTTTACTAAAAAGGGAAAGAATAGGCCTCACCCAAGCAACAGGCAACTGCTGACCTCCTTTTCTTTTGGGGAACAAAGTATTATTATCAAAGGATCCTAGCTTGAGAGCTGGAAAGGCCTTCAGAGGTCACGGAATTTAACTCCCTCATTTTTAAAAATAAGGACAGTGAAGCCCAGAAGTTAAGAAGTCCGGACTTGTACGAGGTCACAGAGGGATGAGAGGCAGAGACAGAGATCAAACTGAGGTCCTCCCCCTCTTCTTCCTCTCTCTTCTCTCTCTCCAGTGCCCATTGCCTTACACTGTTTTATCAGCATAAATGTAATAATAGTCATGTAAGCCTTTATGAAGTACTGCTATATACCAAGCATTATGCTAACAACCACTGAGGGTGCAAGGAAAGGCCAAAGACAGTCCCCACTGGCAAGGAGCTCACGGTTTAATAAAAGAGACAACGTGCAAACAACTATGTACAAAATGGACCATGTATTGGATAAACTGGACATAATCAAGAGAGAAAAGGATCTACAAATAAGAGGGAATGGAAAAGGTTCATAGAAAATGTGGGAGTTTATCAGGAACTTGAGGGAAGCTAAGAGGTAGACATGAGGACAGAAAGCAATCCAAGGGGCAGCTAGGTGGCTCAATGGATAGAGAACCAGGCCTCAATGGGAGGACCTGGGTTTAAATATAACCTCAGACACTTTCTAGTTATGTGACCCTGGGCAAGTCACTTAACCCACACTATCTAACTATTACTGATCTTCTGCCTTAGAACTGATACTCAATATTGATTCTAAGATAGAAGGTAAAGGATTTTTTTGATAAAAGAAAAAAAGAAGACATTCCAAGAATGGGGGCCAGTCAATGAAAATGTATTGCTGTCAGTAATTATTAATGACAAATAATGGAAGCTCATATTCAAAGCATTAGCCTCAAGGTGCCATGGGGTAGGAGATGTGTGTGTGTGTGTTTGTGTGTGTGTGTGTGTGTGTGTGTGTGTGGTGTGTGTGATGACAGTTTAATCGAAACCATTAGCATTTTGAAGAGAATGATGGACTTAGGACAACCTGGGTTCAAATATCACCTCTGGTACCTAATAATGTGTGTAATAATAATAATTGTGGGTAAGTCTTTTAATCTCTGAGCCATAGTTTCTTCATCTGTAAAATGGAAATAATAATACCTAAAATAACCAGAGATAATCTATATGAAGTTCTTCACAAAATTTAAAGCACTACATAAATATTAGTTGCAATTATTATGATTATTTACTATAAGAGAAAGAGATTTTAGTGTCATTGCTTGAAGGAAATAAAGCCAAAGATCTAAAAGAACAACCTTTACCTCTGGCCTCCAGGCCTTATACCTACCTAGTTCTCATTTTAACTTAATAGCAGGGACACAGGCATCATCCCATTTTACAGATGGAGATGTAGTCACTCAAGTGAGTACAATGACTCGACAGTGTCTTAGTGCCAGACCCAGCTCTCCATCCTCTGCTTTTCCACTAAAGCGGTGGTGGCAAACCTTTTAGAGGGTGGGTGATGTCCTCAAGGGCACGTGAAGAGGGAGCAGCCAGCCCCAAGTCCCTCTGGTTTTCTAGTAACAAACTCTGGCAAACCGTGCTGGGGTGATGGTGTGCGTGCCCACAGAGAGGGCTCTGAGTGCCCCTTCTGGCACATGTGCCACAGGTCCACCACCACAGCGCTAGAGCATATTGCCTCTTCTCTGGCAGGAAGGGACAAAGGGATCAGTAGCCAGCTCCACTTTGCTAATGGCCCCTTCCTTTGATCCTCAAGTCTGCAGCCTGGTGACTATCCTGGTCCTCCTGCCCCAAACCCTTTTCTCCTCCTCTGGTCTCTCTCCTACCCTAACAATCCCACAGGCTCCCTTCCCCTGGCTCAGCAGGCTGACCCAGCGAGAAGAGTGAAGAGAACAGTAGTGCTAGGAGTCAGGCAGGTCCCATCTCCCTGTATTCAGTCCCTGGGGTTCACAGGAGTGAAGGTCAGTCTGCTATTATGGGAAGTTAATGCTCTCTCTCCTTCCTCTGTAATGACCTGCTGTTACCAGATCTTGTTTGAAGATCTGGCTGTAAGGGTTCTCTCGTTCCTTCCTCTCTCCCCGCCTCAGGACAGAAGTCTCACTCAGGAAACAGCCTGTGGCCAAGTCCACCCTCCCCATACCCCATGCAGGGCCCCCAAATGTTCAGCAGAGAGAAGTAGAAAGGATGCTGAATTTAAGGCAAGGAAAACTGTCTGAATCCCAGCTAGGTATGACATTTACAAGCTGTCTGACTCTTTCAAAGTAATTAGACTTCTCTGAGCCTTAGTTTCTTTAACTGTGAAATGTGAACACACACACACACACTCTTTCTAAATTGTTCTAAGGCCAGAGGAGAAGGGAAGGGAACAAGCATTTATCAAGCAACCTACTATGTGCCAGGCATTCTATTAAGTGCTTTAAACCTAAGCAAGATTCCAAGAGGGAAGACGACATGGGCCAAAGCACAGGAAAAGTTACTGTTCGATAACATGTCTCTATTGCATGACCTCTGTGACTCTCTGGGGAATATTTTACCAATTAAATTGTCATCTTCATGATGCCAAGAGAGGGTAAGCAGCTTGCCCAAGGTCATCTCCAAGTCAGTAGCAAAAGCCGACTGATAGAAGAGGCTTCTTGATTCTATCTACAATGATTCACATTCCCAAGAGCATCCACACAACCTTTTCAGTGCCTCATGCAAAACAGATTCTAGATAAATATTTAGGGATAGGGTCTAGAGCTGATAAATATTTGATAAAATGATTTGAATTGCCCTCTCCCAGAATACTGGAAGGGCCCTAAACTTGGGTGGGTTGGAGCCAACTTGAATCAACTGTTAAAATTTTCAGAGTGAGTATTTACACTTTGCAAATAAGCAGACTCTACAAATCAGAGGATGATTTGTTCTTTTAGTGATTGTCTAGACTTAAGAAAGTGATGGAGAAAATATTAATAATGCAGATTAAACTTAAAAGTGTGCTATGAGGGGGCAGCTGGGTAGCTCAGTGGAGTGAGAGTCAGGCCTAGAGACAGGAGGTCCTAGGTTCAAACCCGGCCTCAGACACTTCCCAGCTGGGTGACCCTGGGCAAGTCACTTGACCCCCATTGCCCACCCTTACCACTCTTCCACCTATGAGACAATACACCGAAGTACAAGGGTTTTAAAAAAAAAAAGTGTGCTGTGTATACTCCCCTTCCTTCCCCCTCCTCCCCCCAAGCTGGTTGTTAAACATTTACAAGCACAATTCTGGACTTAACAGATCCTCTCAAAACTCCTTTTTATCATGGTAGCAAATCTGTGAGCTACTTCTTGGAATACCGTTTCATTGCCTATGTTCATAATCAAAAGATAAGCTAAATTTCAGAGGTTAGTAAAAATAAAGATATAATCTTTTTCTCATTCCAGCTCACAGCCCCCATGAAATCTTGGGGTCTCAGGTTAAGAATCCTTGCTCTGATCTGACCCCCTCATTTTACCAGTAAGGAAACTGGGCCCCAGAGTGGTTAGGTGATCTGCCTAAGGAAACACAGCTGGTTAGTAACAGAGCCAGAAGGAGAGAATCCAGATCTCTTGACTCCTGGTCCAGTGCTCTTTCCACTCATCACAGTAAGGGAATACAAGAGCAGCATTTATTTGCCACATAGAAGACTGCTGGGAGGCAAGAAAAGGCCCCTTGGGAGTGGGGGAGAGGAAGGGAGAAGAGGAGCTTAAGCTGGGTAATCTATACTCATTTCTGTGAGGGATCCAAGTTACAAGGTCCCTTCCAAGAGCTTCACTCTTCTGTGATCTCTCTTGGGTCATCTGGGGATAACTCTGCCCTTTGTCCAAAAGAGGGTAATTGTATCCATTTTAGAAAGTAGGAAAAGAAAGGGAAAAATCCTTTGTAATCTCAGATCCACAGTTATTATTACGCAGGGTAATTCTACTGTTGGAAGCAAAGAAACTAGCATACAGAGTTCACAAAAACTGGCAAAGGTTTTTTTTGCATAGTAAATCTTTCTAGTGGTTAGAAAACTAGGTTGGGTGAGGGGTAAGAGTGTGCTAGAGTAGGCTCAATTGTTAACTTTTTGGTATGAGCATTTCTATCTCATAAATGGCAAACCCTACAAATCAGGATTTAATTTATTATTTGTTGATTTCTAGAATTAAAATGATGGAGAAAATGATAATAATGGAAATTAAACTTAAAGGCGTATCCTTGGCACAATTTTTCCCCCAGAAGGCCCACTGCAATACTTTTCCCAACATACCTCTGGTTTGGAGTGAGTGTGAGAAGGGGAAATAAGAAACCCAGGTTCAAAGCCTTCCTGTACAACATTATGCCGAGTGATCTTAGGTCCTTGCCTAAGCCCCTCAGTCTTACACATCATTCAATTTGATTCTAATTCAATGAACATTTATTAAGCACCTCCTGTATGTCACGCACTGTACTCCAGGTGTACAAAAAAAGAGGCAAGAGATAGTCCCTGCCCTCAAGAAGCTTCCAGTCCAATGATGGCTGGGTTTGCTTTCAATTCAGCCGGTATTTACTAAAAGTTTGCTCTGTGCAAAGTATTTTCAAAACTCTAATGGAGAAGCTTACAATCGCCTATGGAGACTACACTAGCTTGCAAAAACCTTCTCAAATTCAAGTAACCATTTACATGCCAGAGACCAAAGTATAGACAAGTAACACAGTATTTTAGGAAAAATTCTGAGTGAGCAGGATGGTCCTGAAGAGTTAGAGAATGCTCGTATAAAAAGCAGTCGACTATAAGCTCCACGAGGGCAGGGGCTCTATCTTAGGTATCTTTATGTCTCTCAGTAGCTGACACAGCCTCCACCTATACTTGATAGAGGCAGTGTTTCCTGAACTTCATTCCTTGGGCCCCTTGAAGAAAATGGGCAGGGGGCAGCTTGGAAGCTCAGTGGATTGAGAGCCAGGCTGAAAGACGGAGGTCCTAGGTTCAAATCTGGCTTCAGACACTACCTAGCTGTGTGACACTGAGCAAGTCACTTAACCCCCATTGCCTAGCCCTTACCATATTACACAGTATTGATTCTAAGATGGGAGATATGGAAGGAAGGAGGGAAAGAAGGAAGGAAAGGAGGAAGGAAGGAAGGAAGGAAGGAAGAAAGAAAGAAAGAAAGAAAGAAAGAAAGAAAGAAAGAAAGAAAGA
Source organism: Gracilinanus agilis (assembly GCF_016433145.1). Classification (NCBI taxonomy): domain Eukaryota; kingdom Metazoa; phylum Chordata; class Mammalia; order Didelphimorphia; family Didelphidae; genus Gracilinanus; species Gracilinanus agilis. The sequence continues at coordinate 209,350,836 of NC_058132.1, read as the reverse complement.
AAGAAAGAAAGACCAAGTAACTTGGAGGAAAGATGAAGCCTCAAGGAGAAGGGAGTCCATGAATGTAATTTCTAACAAATGGACAACAGTGACATTAGAGTCAGAAGATCTGGGTTCAAATCCCTTTTCTGAAGCTTATTATCTATGTGACCTTGGGAAAGTCACTTAATTTCTGTAGGCCTTAGTTTCCTTGTCTGTTAAATGAGGTTGGACTGGATAGCCTATGAGAACCCTTCCAGCTCTACAAGAGACAACCATCCAGTGACCCCAAGGTGGTTAAATAAATTTTAAAAATAGCCATGAAAATAGCCATAAGAGATCTTCTCCCCCCAATCCCCATCTCTACAAGAACTTACTACTCAAACTAAAAGGATAAACATCGAGCGAATGGATGCAGATAATCCTTTTTTTTAAACAGAGTATACACAGTCACTGGGGAATAACTGGAAACAAACAGGTCTTCCCATTTCAGGGCTAGGTATTTGTCCAACAAAACTGAAATGGAATCTGAAAAATGCAACCAGTCTTCAATGCTGGCTTTTCTTTTGGCTCACTCCAGAGTCCCCTTGGATCACTCATCTACCCACCCCATGGAGCAATGATGCTCAATCCTAGTTTTGAGAAAGAAAAATGTTTACACTTTGGCAGCAGGGATGGTGGGATACATTTGGCAATATGTGCAGACCAAGGAAGAGAAAACATTTCAAATAACCACAGGGTAGCAAAGCCCCCCCGCACAAAGGAGGGAGTCCCCCCTGCCCAGGACCAATTTATTTCCCCCAGGTATTGGGCTCAGGACTCCAACCCCTTCTCTCATTTAACTTGCATTATTTGCATTATGGAGAAAACTAGCATTCTGCAGCCAATTTGAAAATTACACCCATGCATAATGGCTAAATGACTCCTTACTCTGTAATTACCTCATATCTCTCCTTTATTTACTTTCCAGAAAATCAACAGTCAAGAGGTTTCTCTGAAGGGGAAAGAACAGAGTTGCCAATGAAGGTCGGAAGAAAATCAGCTTTCAACTATTCAGAAGCAACTAAAAGATCATATCCTTCCATAGCATGACCAGTCCAGCTACCCAGAGATATGTTGCTAATGGAGGTTTGCTGCTGGTGGAGGTGGAGGTCATACAGAAAGTCCAGCATGTTCTTAACATCTTTTTGCCATCACGTAGATCTATGGGTCAATGGCAGGGCCTGGAACAATCAGTCTGGCTCAAGTCATTTAGGGGCAGCTGGATGGCTCAGTGGATAGATAGATAGCCTAATCTGGAGTTGGGAGGGGCATGAGTTCACAACTGGCTTCAGACACTTTCAAGCTGTGTGACCCTCAGGAAGTCACTTGACTCTGTTTGCCTAGCCCCTGCCCTTCTGTGTTAGTGTTGTTATTAAAATGGAAGGAAAGAGTTGAGAGAGAGAGAGAGACAGAGAGAGAGAGACAGAGATACAGACGGGAGAGAGAGAGAGAGAGAGAGAGACAGAGAGAGAGAGAGAGACAGAGAGACAGAGAGACAGAGAGACAGAGAGAGAGACAGAGAGAGAGAGAGAGACAGAGAGAGAGAGAGAGAGAGAGAGAGAGAGAGAGAGAGACAGAGAGAGAGAGAGATTCCTTTAATTCATGCCCAGAGTTGCTACCCTGACCCTACAAGGCAGACTAGTATATCTTGTGATCATCTGGGATCCCACACGTTTGGGAGGCATCCTAAAGTTCCCCTTCTCTAGAAGCTTTTTCAGTACCTACTACCATGCTGGGAAGACAGAAAAGGCTTGACTGACATTTGTTAAGTTTCATTCTAAGGTGTTGTGGATAGAGTTGCAGGACTTGAAGAAAGACCCAAGTTCAAATCCTGCCTTCTAGCATTATGACCCTGGGCAAGTCTCTGACCTTGTTAGCCTCAGTTTCCACATCAGTAAAATCAGGATAATAATAGCATCTACTTCCCAGGAGTGATAATAGATATCAATTGAGATAATGTGTATAAAGTGTTTTGCAAGACTAGTAGGATATAACTGTAAGCTGCTCTATATCAGTGTCACCCTTTCATACTTTAAGATGAAACTGAGTCAAGCTAACAATGATATGGAAAGCCCATTAGGATGGGACAATTTCTACCAAGCAAGCTAGATCTAAGACACTGTTATCAGGGGACCAAGGTAATTGCTCTATATTCCCCTTGGGAAAAAAGGACAAAATGTATAGGATCCCCATAAGATAGTTCTAATTGCTCCTCCCTCTTCTCATCCAAGAAGACATAGAATTGAGTTTTTTAAAGGGGCTTAGAGGGCTTGGATTCAGCATAAGATTTTTCCCAGGTTTCTTTCTCTGTCCTATTTGAGGCTGTGCCCATAACAGGGCCAACAAGATCTATTCTTCAGGACATATTTTCTCCCTCCAGTGCTCAGGTCTAACTCCATTGGAGTCTAATCAGAAGGAGACAACCATATGGTACCCCTTCAAATTCCCAACCAAAGCTATTTATTACCATCAGCAAAAGAATGAGTGCATTGGCTTAGCTCTGCTGTTGCTTACCCAGAGGCCTGGGCTTTTGAAAGGGTTGCAAGTCCGTCCTACATTCCACAGTGCCATCTAAGGAAGAAAAAAAAAAGACCTAGGAATCTGGTCTTAAGCCCTGAAAAAAGTAAGCTGCCAGATTTTAAGAGGAGCCAAGATTTTGGATACCTGTCATCAATCCTTACCCTTCTCTGAACAGAAGAGTCAAAGGAAAAGCACTGAAGCCTCTTCTTCATGGGCTCCAATGAATGAAGCACCAAGAGTAAAAAAATGTCCATTTAGAAGTAGGAGGGAAGGAGTACCTGGAAAAACCCTGTTACTTCCATGCTCACACTATTCAGACTAAGGATAGAGGCTGCCAAAGAAACTGATTATCACAGGCATAGAATTTTGAAGTTTATAAAGCATTTTACATGATCTGTGTTGATCTTCACAACCACTCTGTAGGTTAAATACTCACTATGGCTATTATTATCATTTCCTCTTTATAGATGAGAAAACTGTGACTCACAGGGTTTACGTGACTTGCTAGCTACTACAGGATCCTAGCTTTAGGACCAGAAGGAACCTTCAAGTTTTCTTGTCCATCCAAACCTTTCTCCTTATACTTTTGGCTAGCTTTCTGCCAAGGTGCTATGCTCTGCAATCCCTAGAACAGGTCCCCTACCTGCCACTCTGAGGTGGCACTTTTCTAATTGATTGAAGTTCATCTTATCTAGCCTTCCTCAAGTCTACCACAATGCACTTGGGCCACCTTCCAACCATGCCCTGGGCATACTACATCCTCACCTTCCACCTCTAGCCATAGGTATAGTATTCTAATCAAGACTACCATTCCTGGAAAAGGCATGTCATCCACTATCCTATGATTCCTCTCATTATACCTGTGACTCCCCAAAGACCTCCTTCCTGTAGATGTGTTGTATTCCACAGTCCACTTTTGTGGGGATAAAGGATTAGAAACAAAATAGATGCCCATCAATTTGGAAACAACTAAATAAGTTGTAGTACATGAATATCATTGTGCAGGAAAAAATCGATGCGATGAATACTGAGAAATGTGGGAAGACTGATATGAACTGATACAAAGTGAAGAAAGCAGGACCAAGAAACATATAATAACTACAAGGTAAATGGGAAAAACAATCACAAAAACAATCAAAACTAAATGCTGTGAAAATATGACTAAGATTTATTTGTCCTTTCTTCTCATGAGAAAGCATCTCCACTTCTTTGCAGAGATATGAGCTATGGACATAGAATACTGTACACGACAGATTTTTTCAATAAGTTGTTCAGTCTTGCTGAAATGCACTTCCTCCTCTTTTTTTAATAAGAGGAGAGGAGAAACAGGAAAACAAAAAGTAACAATAAAAAATTTTAATAACAAAAAAAGGAATATAAACTTCCTATGGGGAAAATTTAGCCTGCTTTTTGTATTGACAGTATGATGACTGATTGTGCTTAATAAGTGCTTTTCATTCATTCATTTAGTTAAATGCCATCATTTTACAAATAAAGAAATGGAGACTCAGAGAAATGAAATAAATTGCTCATGGTCAGATATCTACTAAGTGCCAGAGGCAAAATATGAACCTAGGTTTTCCTAACTCTCAGCTGACTGATTCATCCACGATATTAATCCCCATCCCCATGGTGACCCAAAGCAGAATAAAATATATTTAGGAAATGTTTAGTATAATAAATTAAAATGCAATACCGCCTAGATAATGTTAATTTGTGGTTTTCTATGCCATTGCGCTACTAGCAGGGATACATTTCTATTTGAGTTGGACACCACTGCATTTCATCATGCTACCTAAGAGCTACTACCATTGTGATGGTAGCAATACTAGCAAGTCTAGTATCATGCAGGAGATGTCCTCAGAGGTCACAAAACTAATGTAGAAGGGCCTGAATTGATCACTTCATCCAAGCCCTCTACTTTAAAAGTGAAGAAATGGAGGCACAGTGTACTTGTTCATTGTCAAGTAGGTAGAAAGTAGCAGAAGCAGGATTAGAACCTAGGCTGTATGACTTCATTTCTAGTGCTCTCACCAAGGTCGTGGGTTGCTGTTATTTCTCCATACAGTGGGCTTTCTGAGTTAATATTGTTTTTGTCATTTTCATGGCTTTCTTGGCAAAGACACTGGAGTGGTTTGCCATTTTCTCCCCCTCCCCCCAGTTAATTTTACAGATGAGGAAACTGAGGCAAACAGGTGACCTTTCATGACTTGCCCAGAATCACACAGCTCGTGTCTGAGGCCAGATTTGAACAAGGGTCTTCCTGAATGCAGGCTGGGCCCTCTGGCCACCTCATAAACTCGAAGAATATCAGAACTAAAAGGATCCTTAGAGATGACCTCATTCATCAAAAAACTCTGTTTTAGAGTCTTGGGATGCTTCTGTTTAGAAGGTACCCACAACCTCCACTCCTATGTTAGCTGCATTGCAACAGCTGAAAATGAGATGCTTTCAGAGGAACCAGCAGGGTGTCCCACAGGCTGTTTGGGAAAACAAACATACTGGATGATGCGAATCTGCACGTTCCAGGGCCCAAAATGTCAAGGATCCAATGTTGTACCCCTGGGTTATCTGTGTGGTGAATGTCAAAAATGGCAGGCATGGTAAAGATTTCTGGGTAAAAAGTTTGTGAATATGTGCAGTGTGGGCTCAGAACTATAGAAATAACTTTAGGACTAATCATTAATGATAATACTATAGGTACTAGATATCCTACACTACAGTGCAACTGGATATGATCATTCCTTGGATCTGCAAGAAACACTCTTCTCAATTCCTGTTTCAGATATCCATTTGGTTTTATCATTATGCAGTGAGGCATATCAGATGCAGCCTACGGCAAGCGAAGGCTGGTGCAAACGCTTTCTCCTTTTGCCAGTCCAGGAGTGCCTGCATGGAGGTCCCCCCATTCCAATTAGAATGGGGAAATGAGGAATATTCGATGAATTTAGGAGATTTAAGCAGCCCTCTTGTTATCAAGCCCTATCTTCTAACCTAGACTATCACTTTCTAATATTAATTGCCATTATTAATAAAATGAATCATTGCTGGCATAGTTTGCAAAATGCTTTCACATACACAATCTCTTGTTTGATGCTCATAACCTAGCCCAGCATTGGCAAAGACATGGGGGGGGGCCAGAGCTGGCACTCGGGGAGCTGCTCCATTACCACCCCAGCGACCAAGGACATTTTTTGCATGCTCCACCCCTCTGTCCTGCCACCCAATGCAAGCACTTTCTCCCTCAGCTCTCTCTGGTGAGGCAGGGGCTCGCCAACAGCTTGAGTTTGCCCTCTGGGCACTCGAACTGGAACTGGTCTGCCAGGGCTGATCTAGCCTTTGCCATCCCCATTTTATAGGACAGGGGTGCTGAGAGGTTTCAGCCTGGTAGAAAAGAAAGATGATTGGCCTCAGAATTAGAAAATGTGGTGTCAAACCCTAGTTTTACTACTTACTACCTGTGTGACCTTGGGTAAGTCACTTCCCTTCCTCTGGGTCTCAATTTTCTCAAATGTATGAGAAGCCTGGACTAAATGAGTTGATGTCTAAGGGTCCTCTCCAACTCTAAAACCTATGATCCAATGAGACCTGACCGAAGTCACAATCAGTTTCTGGTAGAACCTACGTCTCCCATACATTTCCCACCCCAAGTTTTCCTCGATAAACTATACTCCGTCATTACTAAACAAATAATCAAAAATGAGTCATTTACTGTTTACAAAAAATTTTCTGACTAGCTTTGTATCTTACAACAGCCTTGAAGCTGGGATCTGAGTCAGAATCTACATCATAGACACCCAAGGATGGGCCGGTCAGTCAGTGCTTGTCTGAGACACTTAGTTAGCTACAGCAAACAGGTGTCCCAGGAGGGAGTAGGACCAGGCTGCTCCCATATGACCACTCCATTCCAGATGGGGTGGGAAGGGGGCTCATGTTCTGCAGGCTCTAAAATCAAGACTCCTATTTTCCAAAGCAAGCCAGCTTCTACAAACTATAGTCTCTGACTAAAATGAGCAAATTATCAAATTTCCTTTCCTCCTTACATTCATAAGAGCTACAAACTAATGATGCCTAATTAAAGGCTGTTATCTTATTCTTTTCTCAAAGGGCTCCCCAGTTAACACCCCCTTCCTTCTTGGGGGGGGGAGGGGAAAGGAGGCAAAAGACATATATGGAAGAAGGAAAGGGGGAGGGCACAGTGGTGGCCCTTGGAAACTACCTACTGATCCAGTAGTATGAAAACTTGTGTAGCTTGCTTCAAAGAAGTTGTCAAATGAGCTTCCCAACCTCCTGCTTCACCCCTCAATCATTCCTCAGGCTTCCACTTAGAAGTTCCTCATGCTATGGAAAAAACCTGGTATGGTCCAGAGGAGAGAGCTGGAAATAAATACAGCCTAAGGCTACCCTCCTCTCTAGCACTCTTATCCCTCTGTTTTGTTTTGGCCAAGCACTCCACTGATTAATTAATCTTCCCTCTGAGTAAGAGTTGAACACAACTCAGGTGAAAGAGGTTAAGTGACTTTTGCAGGAGTGCAGGGTGAGAATGGGATTCAGGCCTTCTGCTTCTCTGTCCTGGCCACCACCCTTTTACTGTTCCCTCACTGCTTCCCAGGCATCTGAGTCCTCTACAATTGAGCACATTTACAACCTCAAAAGGGGAAGAAAAGAAGAGAAGGGCTCCCAGTTACTGTTTCCCCAAATAAGAAATCTATTGAAACGATCAAAGTTCAGGCATAAATCTTTCCTTTTTGTTAACAACAGTAAACTACAAAAAAATGGAAATTAACATGTGGTAAGTTGCCAACACCAGGCAATCATTCTATTATGCAGTTTTGCTTAACTTTTTTTTTTTAATGAAAAAGTACTAGAGTGGGGAGTGTTTCATGGGTAGTGGCTGATGTACAAAATAAAATGTTAATTTTATTTTAAAAGGAACCTATTAGAGTGGAGATGATAAACTCTTTGAGGTCATATACTATTATATTGCCCCAATGAACTCCAAATACGCAATGTGTAGTGGGAGCTTACCATGTGTTAGATTTATTCTTTCAAGGAATATTTCACTCACCCCTTGAGGCAGTTTTAGATTTTATATCTCCATCTCCCAGAAAGTCTGAGTCCCTCTCCTTGCCTTGAATTCTCATTGTAGTCCTTTGTCTCCTCCCTCTCCCTTTTCAGACTACTTCTTCTCCCCTCCTAAAATAATGTTCCAAGAACTAGGAAGGAAAGTGATGCTTGAGTGGTCCTCTGTTACTAGGTCACCCTTACAGGTCATCAAGTTAGGTAGTGACTCATGGGACTCCACCCAGCTATCCCAACACTTTGCAGGGGGTATTGATTATCTCCCCCAAACCAATGCTATTTTCCCTGAGTCTAGAGTGGAGGGAGGAGAACAAAGCTGACCCTAACATTAAGATGATAAGTGCATTAGGCCTGAGGTCCAGTGACATTTCTTTCAACTTATATTTGTGCTAGAAGCATGATGTCACCCCTGTCCTCAAGCACTGGCTACTGCCTGCATTTTTGGAAGCCCAGATCCCAGAATTTTGCCTAAACTGGAAAAGCTGTGTGGAAGAACTATATTCCTTATTTTCTCCTGAATCCTGATTTAATGCAATACTAGTGAATACCACCTATCATTCCCTTTGCACATACAGACAGACCCATCTCTCACGCAGAAAGGAAAATAAGACCCACTAATAAATTGTACTGGGGGCTCTGTACCACCACTTGTTCCCAGGAGTAGTTAACCCTAGACTAAGTCTGAAAGTCGCCCAAGTTAAATAAGAGGAAAACAGATAAAGTTCAAGCAAGCCCGTTCTCTAAAGGTTATTCCTCCCCTAACCCCACCCCAACTCTTTTCAAACTCTTTGGATTACTATGATCCACAACGAGACACCAAACTTCCAAAAATATAGGCAAAATTAGTCAAGAGATTGAGGAAGGGAAACATCACCATCACATAGGTAGGTCTATAAAAAGAATGGGAAGTCAGTTTATCATCAACCTGACTTTCCAGATAAAAGTTTTTCCTAATCTCTCTTCTCTGCTGATGTCATTTTACAGAGCTACAGTGCTGGACAGCCAGGCTAGGAATTAGACAGAATAAATGACAGCAATCCCAATAAAACAGGGATGGTGTTTCTGACTTTACTCCTTTGCAGGCCACTTCTGTGTCCCCTAGGACTATGTCCCCACAAACTTGACATGGGTTCGATCAGGCAGCTCCCCCTACATCCTCCTGCTGGTCAACCAGGCCTCCCTGCAATAGGCATCAAGGACCTCCAACCCTGCCCCTATTCCCACCATGGGCGTGGGTTAGTAAGTAAAAAGATAAAGATGGAGAAGAGAAGCTTTCCACCCAGAGAGCCCCCTCCGATTTCACCCACCATCTCCCAAGGAGGGAAATAACATCCCTCAGATCTCCAGGTGGAAAACCATCTTATTCTAGCTACTCTATCAATGAATATGCAGCAACACCCACACTCCAGCTCCTCCTACTCCAAGGGGAAACCAACATCCGGAGCTGGGAAACCACTGCAGTGGGGGGGTGACGGCAGCGTCCCTATGGTCTGCAGTCCCCTCCGTCTCTCCCCCGCAGCCCTGGGATGCAGTGAGGAATCCAGAGGGGTTCATCCCTTGGACCCTGTGAACACCTCCAGGCAGCCTGTGGCACTGACTCTGCCACAGGGATACCAGGAACGACCTAAGCCAATCTGCTCACTGCCGCCAGCCAGCGGGGATGCTGGCAGAAAAAAATCCTCCTCGACCCCGAAAGAATCAAAGGGCACAACACATACACACACACATACACGTACACACGCGCCTTCTCTCTTTGCCTGGGGTAAAGGGCATTCGGTCCTCCCCATCCCACCTCCAGCAGCATCCCTCTCCGCCCTGTCTCGCCAGCAGCGCAGCAGGTAATGGATCACAGCGAGGGCCGGCGTCGGAGAAGTCATACCCAGCTGAGGAGGCGAGGGGAGCCTGCGGCCGAGGAGAAAGGCAGAGGAGACGGCAGGGGAGGATGCCGGGAGGGAAAGAAAGATGTAGGGCAGGATAGGAGGGATGCGAGTGCGTTTAACTCACGCTCGGGCTTTGGGGAATCCCATGGAGAGGAGGACCTCGAGGGCCGACCCATGCTTGATGGTGCCGGGACGATGCTGCTGCCGGTTCCTCCGGGGAATGACTTTGCTGTAGAGCTCCTCTCGCGCAGCCATGCCGGGTGGGCTGGGGCTGCTGCCGCCGCCGAGCCGAGCCGAGCCGAGCCGGGAACCACGGCGGGCTCAGCGTGCAGTCATGGCCCGGGAGGAGACGCCGCTGAAGCCGCGGCGCGGGCGGGTGGAGGGGAGGAGGCGGCGCGGCGGGCGGCTCGATGGCGAGGGCCCGGCCGGCGGCGGCGCTGCCCGACTAAGCTCAGACCAGTCGGCTCCGACGGCTTCCTGGTGGAGGCGGCCCGCGGAGGAGCGGCGGCTCAGCGCTCGACCAGACGCAGCTGCAAGGCTCGGGTCCCCGAGCGCCTCCGAACCCCGTAGGCGCCGGCTGCCAGGAGCGCGGCCGTCCTCCGCCCCCTGCCTCCGTTCCTCGCAGGCCGGGAATTTGCAATGAGTAATTTTTGAATGGATCAAAAAGGGAAAAGGAGCTCGAGTGGGCCGGCCTCGCCTGCCCCGTGTCAGCGGCCCCGCCCCTCTCTTAAAGTGGTAGTGCCAGCGCCTTGCTGTGTGCTAGCGGGGCTCGGGTCCCTTTGACATACCGGAGAGGGGACCTTACTGGCTAGGGTCGGATTATGGGCGTTTGTTCCCGAAAATCTCCACCCGCCCGGAAGCCCTAATTTGTTTTTACATCATCACAATCCTGGCATCTGACACAGGGTCAACAGTTTCTTAAATGCTAGATGCGGCTAATAACGAGGCTGCTGATTGTGATGGCTCAGTACCCCCAGGCAGTCAGACCCAGAGAAATAGGTATGGCTGTAGACAGAACCTACATAAAACTACAGTGTAGCTGTGACCATTAGAAACAAAGTTATCATCTGTCCTTTCTGCGTTGTACTGAAGTAACAAACTGTTTTTTCCTCTTTTTAGTAATAATAATAATAATGCAACTGCAGACATTTAGATAAGCCCTTTAAGGTTTGCAAAGTGTTTAAATGCCTGATCTCATTTGACCCTCATAACATCTGGGGAAAAGGTGCTCTTACCTGAGGCTTGCCCGGGGTCACACAACTAGTAATAACAATGCTAATAGCAATAGCTAACATTTATATACTACCTGCTTTGTGCCAGATGCTGTGCTAAGCTAAATGTTTTGCAATTATTATCTCATATGATTTTCATAACCACCCTGGGAGGTAGATATTATTATCCCCATTTTTACATATGAGGAAACTGAGGCAAACAGAGATCAAATGACTTGTCCAAGGTCACACAACTAGTAATAATCATCTACCTAGTTCCTACTATGTGCCAGACACTGTGCTAAGCAAAATATTTTACAGTTATTATCCCGTTTGATTTTCATAACAACTTTGGGAGGTAGGAATTCTTATTATCTGCATTTAACAGATGAGGAAACTGGGGTAAACAGAGGCCAAGTGACTTTCGAGGATGACACAGCTAGTAAGTGTCAGAGGCATGATTTGAACTAATAACACATTTTTCTGATGCTCTAAGGTCTACAGAACAATTTCTTCCTAACAGCCCTGTGAGATAGGCAATGGAAATATTATAAATCCCATTTTACAGATTAGGAGACTGAAGCATTAAGAGGTAATGTTACTTTTCCATGGTCACTCAGTATTCAAATACAGGTCACCTAACTTAAGGACCAGCAATCTTTTCATTAGGTGCCATTGTCTCCTTCTAATCTTCCTAAAATAGACTGCACTTTTTGATTTATAGGCAAACAGATTTTGGCTCAATGTGAAAATAAACTTTCTAAACATCACAACTATTAACCATGGATGGAGCTGCCTGTTGAAATAGTGAGCATTCAGTCACTTTAAGAATTCAAGCAGAGGTTAAACCATCTTTTTCAGGAAGACTATAGTGATTTCTGCAGTGAACAGAAAGCAGGATGGTGTGGTCTCTTCTAACTGTTTTGTTTGTTTTTTAAGCACTATTGTAGGGCAAATAGCCCTAGCACTCAAGTTAGGTGGTTGTCCCATCTTTGCTACTCATTAACTTTGCACAAAGCTATTTCCCTTCCCAGGGCCTCAGTTTCCTTTTTCTATAAAATGAGAGGGTAGGATTAGTTGATCTCTAAAGTTCTATCTTACTCTAACATTCTAGGAGTCTATAATTATATTTCCAGGGCATCAGGAGGAAGTCTCCTCCTCCACCCCAACTTATTGGATGAAACTTAAAATTTCTTTACCAGGGAACAAAAGCATCTCTTTCCATAATGAGAGAAAGGACTCAATATATAAGAAATCCTGAGTGAGTTGACTTAAATGCACACAAAGATGCAGGTGACTGATATGAAATTCTGGAAAATAGGAGAGAAGAGGTCTGAGCTTCTGAGAGAAGGGAAGAGAGCAGTATAAAACAGGAAATGTCTCACAAAGAGAACTATAGCCTAGGAAGACAAACTTGATACTTCACACTTTTACCTAAGGCTATGTATGATTTGTGTTTCAATATAGCTATATAACTTGATTTTTAGGGTTTTGTCCCCAGAGACACTTTCCTCTGAACGCTAATACAGATGAGGAGGTGACAACCTGCTGACAAAGGTTGTGCCTAAAGACTGCCGGTTCTGGTGGGTCCTTTCCAAGCTGGAAAGGTCTGGAGTTTGCCCTCCATGACAGTGTATTTTGTCTGAGAACCAGCCCAAGTGAATTCAGAGGGGCTTATCACTTGGTGGTATCAGGGTGATGAATTTTTCAGACTTGAAAACTTTTTCAAGACCATCAACCAAGTCACAAGAGGAGTTGCAATCTGTGTAGGCGATAGGACCATCCACAAGGATGAATCAGTCACTGATCCTTGAAGTAAATTCCAGGGAAAAATATGTAGCTTGGTTTTCTTAGCAGGGAGTTAATTTTCTAAAGTCTTTGAATGTGAAAGAGATGACTGAGTACAGAACAAGTCTGAAATTCAATGAAAGAGATTGTTCATAGTTTAGGGGAAGTTCACATGCATTTGCTTCCAATCACCGGGTAGGTTTTGAGGGGCTCTTTCAAACAGTACTTTTGGCAACTTGAGGGGTTTCTCAGTGGTCTCTGACAAAGTAGAGGGACCAGTCAGACCCGGGGTCCTGGGAGTCTGGTAATGTTTTTTATTAAAACAACAACAAAAAAAAAACTCTTATTTTCTGTCTTAAAGTCAATACTGTGTATTGGTTCCAAGGTGGAAGAATAGTAAAGGGTAGGGAATGGTAAAGTGACTTGCCCAGGGTCACACAGTTAGGAGGTGTCTGAAGCCAGATGAAGTTTCCTGATCTAGGAATTTCATATACCAAGAAAACCGCAGGTCCAGACCCTATCCCATATTTCCCTAATCATTATGGAATCATAGAATGTCACCTTTTGAAAGGACCTCAGAGACTTTATAGGCCCATCTGTGTAAGACCCTAACAAGAGGTCATCCAGTCTCTACCTAGAGACTTCTAGTGATGAGGAATCCAGTCTTTGCCAATACAACCCACTTCATTTTTGTATGGCTCAAATTAATTGACGGTTTGTCTTTCTATGGACAATTCTAAATTCTTTCCCCTACAACTTCTACCTATTTTTCTTAGTTCTGTCCTCTGAGAACCAACAAAATAAATCCAAATCTCTTCTTATTTGACAGGCTTTCAGATACTAATGATCCATGTTACATCCCTCTCCCCAGCCCTCCACCCTAGTTCTGTTCTCTACACTGAACATCCCAGGTGTCTGAGATCCTTGAGGAGCATGATTTTCATTCCCCACACTATTTTATTTCAAGTTGCTCTGCTCTGGACCGAGTCCAGCTTTGCCAAGCACACACATATGCACACACACGCACACACACACACACACACACACACAAAACACAGAGGGGGGAGAGACACAGAGACACAGACAGAGAGACAGACAAAGAGACAGAGACAGAGAGAAAGGGAGAGAGAGGGAGAGACAGAGAGAGAGAGACAGAGACAGGGAGAAAGGGAGAGAGAGGGAGAGACACACAGAGAGAGAGAGACAGCGACAGAGAGAGAGAGGAAGAGAGAGAGAGAGAGAGAGAGAGAGAGAGAGAGAGAGAGAGAGAGAGAGAGAGAGAGAGAGAGAGAGGGAGAGAGGGAGAGAATGAGTTTGATGGCAGAGGACAGCAGAACTGGTTCCAATCTCATTTTACACAATATGCTCTCTCGTAATTGCTTGCCTCAAGGTCCTATTTCCCCTCAAAACAGCATGGTTTACAATGGACTAAGTCTAACTACATTACTGACTTGCTACCTGTTCCTGGGAAGCTACTGGGCCTCTGTTGTTCCTAGTTTTTCCCCTTGTCTATAAAATGATGATTAATACCTTTTATTCCTTTTGAGAACACAGGAGAATACATATCATTGGGCAACTAGATGATGAAGTAAATAAAGCACTGGGCCTAAAGTCAGGAAAACTTGAGTTCATATCCAGCTTCAGACTTTCATGACTATATCACCCTGTATGAGTCATTTAACTTCTGTCTACCTCAGTTTGGTCAACAGTAAAGTCCTATGTAATTGAAACGACAAAGAACAAAATAGGGATTGTAATAGAGCTCATGGATTTATTGTGAGTTAAACAGATAATTATAAAGCATTTAACACAATGCCTGGCACCTAGTAAGCACTAAATAAATGTTAGCTATTATGACTTTTGCAAATCGATGAATCAAAGAATTGCCAAACCAAGAAGCGACATTAAAAATGATCTAGTCCAGCTGCCTTGTTTTATAAATTAAAAAAAATGGGATTGAGAGAGGGGAAATGAATTGTTTTCTAGTAAAAAAAAATTTCTAGTTAAAAAAAAAAAGCAGGAGAGACATTGGTTTGAATCTTAGCCTTGGCATTTACTAGCCAAGGGACTTTGGGCACATCACTTAATTTCTCTGAACCTCAGTGACCTCAACTGACAGATGGTGCCAACACCTCTAGTGCCTACTGATTAAAATCACCCGTGTCTATATAGTATACTTATACACATACATGTATACATATATAGATATTTTTGCATTCATATTTCTGTCTGTAAGCCTTTATGTGTGTCTATATATTCATATGTACCCATACTCCACCTCTACAGATATAATAATAGACAGCATTCATATAGCACTTGAAAGTTTTTTGCCAAGAACTTTACAAATATCATCTCACGTCTCCTCACAGCACCCCTGGGAAGTAGGTGTCCCCTGGCTCCTGGGACTGTGCCTTTCTACTGCCTCCCAAGTGGAAATCTTGCTCTTTTCAGGGATGCTCTAAGAACTTCCCCTTCCCCTTCCCACCCCCCGCCCCCACCCAGTTTTTTCTATCTGTGGCACTTGTTTGTATTGAGAACTGCTGCTATTTGTTCTTCATTGTTCTGGGTGTCTATGCAATTAAGATGCATTGTGCCTTAATTGCATTGACTTCTTGGAGCCAGGAGAAGCCTTATAAATGCCCCCATTGTTATAATACCGAGGAGGAAGAGAGAGAGTCTTTCATCCTACAGTATATCTTCGAGGGGGCTGGGAATTGCCCAGGCACCAGAGGTCTTAATGATGTGGCTGACAGCCGCATCAACATTGGGCTCCTGGCCCCGACTCACACGGAGAGGATGGCAAGTTGTCATGTTCTGTTGAATCAACAAGCCATGTCAAAAATCCAGCCTGCTCCACAAAGTCCCCTTTGTTTGAGTGCACGATGACTGGGCTCAGGCACGGTTAACTCCTTCCCTGTCACCCCAGCCACTTACTTGAAAGCCGTTCTGGAATGTCCATCGGGAGGCAGGAAATGCCTGGATAGAAGGAATACTGCCGGAGAGCAGCAGACACATGGGATTCCAGATGCTGGTCCTGGCTCCTTCCCCTCCTCCAAGTGCTACCCCCTGGGCAAAGGTCAGGAAGTGACTCGAACAGGAATGGGGCAGTCACATCTGCAGACATTCTCCTCTCCTCCTTACAGTACAGATGTTGAAAGCAATATGGTGTCATGGGAAAACACTGGACTCAGAAGATTTAGGTTCTAAATCAGATTTAGCCATTTATTAGCTGGGTGATGATGGCATGTCTCTGGCCTGGAGACTCCTTATCAGTAGAATGGGCACAATGATGCTCATGCTCTTTGCCTCCCAAATTTGTTATGAGGAAAGTGCTTTGTACATATTAAACCTCTAAATAAATGTGAATGTGAGTTATTATTATTCTCCATCCAGACCAGATGGCTGGGGTGTTGGCTCTGGCAAAGACAGCCAGTTTGAAAAGCAGTCGGAAAAATTCTATAGGGACTTTATATGAGAATCTTCATTACCAGAAGATACTAGGAGGATGTGGTAAGAGGGGAGAAAGGGGGAGAAAACAGGAATTCATAATACAAACATTTATTTATTAGAATTGCAGAATTTTAGAGATGAGAGATTTTTCCCTTATAAGTGGTCACTCAACATCTCATTGAAGATTCCTTGTTGAGGGGGGGAGGGGGCAGATCCATTATCTCTGGAGGCATCCTATTCTCCTTTCAGACAAATTTGGTGTTTTTTTTTTAATATAACTTTTACTCATATTTCTGCTCTCCAAAACCAAGCAGAACAAGCCCCATCCCCTTTCCACAAGATAGCTCATCAAATTCTGGAAGGGAACTATTCAGGCTGTTTGGTGCAGTAGAAATCATATTAGGGATGTGGAAAAGTGGGGACACTAATACATTGTTGGTGGAACTGTGAACTGATCCAACCATTTTGGAGAACAATTTGGAATTAGACCTGGAGAATTAGAAAACTGTGATCCTTAGCTGGATCTATTTCCCAAGGAGATCAGAGAAAAAGGGAAAGAAACTATATGTTCTAAAATATTTATTGCAACTCTCTTTGTGGTGGCAAAGAACTGGAAATTGAGGGAGTGTCCATTAATTAAGAAATGGCTAAACAAATTGTGATAAATGATTAGAGGGAATACTACTATGCCATAAGAAACAATGAGTAGATTAATTTTTAAAAATCTTGGATAGAACTACATAAGATAATGAAGAGTGAAATGAGTAGAACCAAGAGAACATTATATACAGCTACAGATTTAGTATTTGAAGAATAACTTGTCAATCTTCTTTTCCAGAGAATGAACTGAAAAGTGGAAATGATGAAAGACATAATTTATATATACATATCTGTTTGCTGGATGATGCCTTCTGGGTTGTGGGGAGAGGAGAGAGGAGCTGAAATACCAGGAAATTAATTCTACTAATAAAAAAGAAAAGAAAAAATTAAAAAGAAACTATATTAGGTTTGGAGACAAAAGACCTAGATTTACATTCCATTCATGCTTGTGTATCATCATGGGCAGGTAATTTAACCTCTCTGGGCTTCAGTTCCTCATATGAAAAATGAAAGTGCTGGATTACCTATATCTAAGGTCCAGCTTCAACTCTGTGATCCCAGGATTGCCCTAAATCTTTCCCTCTCCAGGAAGAACTTCCCATGTTCCTTGAACCAACCCTCGAATAGCATAGTTTTGACTTAATTCCTGTAATACTATCACCATATTGCAATTTGAAAAGTTCTAAACATAACTTCTCTCATTTATTCTTCACAATGAAGTAATATGTTCTTAGTATTCTGTTCTTAATATGTAATTAGTAGTTCTTTGGTTGATTAGAGTCTATGCTGGCCATAATTAGAGAATTTTATATATAATTTTCTTTGAGATTTACTGATTTTAAAACGGACATAAAAAACAATTGATACATTATGGTACGGCTGAGAAATACAAAAGCATATGCAGTAATAGGTTCCCTTCTAGACCTTGAGAAATACAAAAGCATATGCAATAATAGGTTCCCTTCTAGACCTATAAGTATGGGGAATTTGTACCAGTTTCTCTTGCCACTTGTCTGTTTTGCCAAAGTATAAAAGTCTTATCGGAACAGCTAGGTGACTCAGTGGTTTGATAGCCAGGTGCAGAAAGAGGAAGTTCTAGATTCAGATTTGGCCTCAGATACTTCTTGGATGTTTGAGCCTGGGCAAGTTACTTGGCCCCCTAGCCCGTACTGTTTTTCTGCCTTGGAACCAATACACAGTATTGATTCTAAGAAAGAAGATAAGGATTTAAAAAAAAAATAGGCCTGCAAATGAGTTGGGTGATTCTTAGCCTTGACACACAATTCTGACTAGGCAAACAGGGAAGAAAGAGATCTGTGTCCCAGGTGATTCAATGCTGAATCTTTACTGAATATCCTTTCCAGGCTATTTTTAAGCAAACCTGTTGTTGTTGTTGTTGTTGTTAAATGTTAGACAATCCGTATCTGTCTCCATTCTAGTCCTGAGCTTGAACCTTACCATAGGTGAGAATCTGGCCCAGAACACCACAGTCTCTGTAAATTCCCAAACTAAAACAGATGTCTCAACACCACTCTATTCTATATGACATCTCTCCTTAGTAGAACTTAAGTTCCTTTAGGGCAAGGATCAGCTTCTTTTTTGACTTCTCTATTCTGCACTTAGCAAGTCTTGGCAATCAGTCAACCAATAAACATTTATTAAGCCCCTACTATGTACCAAGTCCTGGGGATACAAAGAAAGATAAAAGTCTTCAAAGAGTTCACAGTCTTATGGGGGAAAGATAATATATTTTTCAAAAGCTGTAAAGTGGGGTATGGAGGGTACCTAGCAGAGGATACCCAATGAGAGAGCATGATGAAGTCCAGAGGAGTGCAGCTGGGAAGAAAATGACTCATATTAAGACCTCAGTAAGTGCTCTCTCTTTCATCCACTCATTTATCCATTCCCCACACTCCTTTTTTGGAACAACTATGTAACAACCATTCTGAATTGATAAAGAATCTCACTTTCTTGAATTCTGATGTTTTTGACACTGATAATGGTCTATCCTCCTGAATACTCCCTTAACCCTCTGCTTAAAAACATAAACAAACCCTTAGATTTCTCTCTTTGACTTGATACTGAGTAATAATACCAAGGCAGAAGAGTGGTAAAAAGCTGGGCAATTGGGATCAAGTGTCTTGCCCAGGTCCACACAGCTAGAAAGTCACATTTGAAGCCAGGTCTTCCTGTCTCTAGGCCTGGCTCTCTATCCACTGAGCCACCTAGCTGCCCCAATACCCTCTGCTTTTTAAAAAATTATTATTTTTTTTATAAACCCTTACCTTCTGTCTTGGAATCAGTTCTGTATATTGGTTCCAAGGCAGAAGAGTGGTAAGGGCTAGGCAGTGGGGGGTCAAGTGACTTGCCCAGGGTCACACAGCTGCTGGGAAGTGTCTGAGGCGAGATTTGAACCTAGGATCTCCCATCTCAAGGCCTGGCTCTCAATCCACTGATCCACCCAGCTGCCCCCCTCCCTCTGCTTTTAAAACTTCACTCAATTCTTTCTCCTGTCTGAACGCTCATTCTCAGTCTCTCTTACCGAATCGTTGTCATCCATGACCTAGCACCTAATCATGGACATCCACTCAAAGGCTCTGTCCTGAGTCCTCTTATTTTATGTATCCACATACCGTCTCAGTGATCACATCAGCTTTTATGAGTTCAATTATCCTCTCTGTGGTGATGACCCTTAGATCTAGGATCTTTCCCTGAGTTTTAGGGGCAACTGTCTTTTGGACATCTCTATCTAGATATCCCATCTCAAACTTATTCTGTGTAAAGCTGAGTTGTATCTCACGTCTTAAATCCATTCTTCTTTCTAACTTCTCATTTTCTGTGTTAGGCTACTACCACCCTTCTATTAACCCAGGGTTGATTAGTTAATGAGTTTTTATTAGTTAATGATATTTATTAAGTGCTTAAGCTGTTCTAGTCCTGTGTTGGTGAACCTATGGCACATATGCCAGTGGGCTGCTCTCCTTCCCCTCTCCACCATGCTTGAGGACATTTTTCACATCACCAGCCCCTCTGCCCAGAAGCCTAATGGAAGTGTTTCCTCCCTTCCCTATCTGGGGTTAAGTGGGGAGCTCACATGTGATATAAGGGTGCAGTTTGGGCACTCTGTCTCTCAAAGGTTCACCATCACTGTTCCAGGCACTATGCTAAGCCCTTAGAATACAAATATGAGCCAAAAAAGAAAGCCAGTCCCTGACCTTGAGGAACTTACATTCTAATTGGGAAGACAACACACATACAAAGAAGATGGAAAGGGTGGGTAGAAGGTACCCAGTGAAGTGATACAATGGAGAAGCCTGGAAGAATACAGCCTGGTAAGAAAAGGAAGAGATGACCAGCCTAGGTACCCTCCTTCATTAGGGGTTCTGAGAGGAGCCATCCAATCCAAGTGGTGAGGGTACTTCTGAGGTGTGTATTCCAGGGCATAAAGTGATCTTCCAAGATGAAGAGGTTTCTGGTATGGTGAAGTCCTAAGGAGTGAAGTTTGGGAGAGACACCTAGGATTCATTGTTAACTCTTTCCTATCCCTTATCCTCCATATGCAGTCATTTTCAGAGTCCTGATATTACCCTGGCCATTTTCATCACAGTGATCATCTTCTATTCTGGGTCAAGCCTAACTCAGGCCAGTCCAGTGATCCTGATTGATGATGAGATACTCATTGACCATGAAATGCAATTTAAAATATTCTATTTAAGATTTTAAAAGATAGAGATAAAAACTACTGCAAAAGTATAGCTTTACATTTCACTACAGTTACAGGGAGCCAAACTTGGTCAAGAAGGCATTCTGGAAGAGCAATGGAAAATGCTGAAATTTTCAATAAGTATTTCTGCTTAGGCAGGATCTTTGATGCTTCAGGCTTTAAGGAAGCACAACCATTCTTTATTAAATTCAATTTAATAAACACTATGTATAGGACACTGGACCAAGCATAGGGAATACAAAAAAGAGCAAAAAATACTTCCTGCCCTCAAAGAGCTTACAGTCTAATGGGGGAGAAAACATTCAAACAGATACTTATAAAAAATTTAAATATGGGACAAATAGGAAATAATTAAGTGAGAGAAAGCACCAGAATTAAGAGGTCCATATTAATGAAGGCTTCCTTATAGAAAGTGGGATTTTAGTTGGGAGTAAAGGCAAGCCAAGGAAGTCATTGGTGCTGAGTGGAGTGTTCCAGGAGTGGGGGACAGCCAAAGAAAATGCCTGCAGCTGAGTTATGGAGTATCTTATTCCTGGAACAGCCTCGAGGCCAGTATCCCTGGATGGAAAGGTATCTGGCCAAGAGAAAGGTATAAGAAGACTGGAAAGCTAGGAGGAGCATAGGTTATGAAGGACTTTGAATGTCAAACAGAGGATTTTATAAGTAGTCCTGGAGGAAGCAGAGTTCTAATCCTATAAAGGAAAACAAGCCCAGCTCAAATATTGCCCCTCCCATGACTATCCATGCCCAGGGTCCCAACTATCAGTCGCCCATTCACTTATATGCAGTGACCTTGCTAACTGATGTCCCTACTTCCTTTCTCTTCCTCCTATTTCCCCAGTCTCTTTAATCTCTCCAAATATCTTCTATAAGAAGATACACACACACACACACACACACACACACACACACACACACACACATACATATATATATATGTATATATATAAACAATTCAAGCTACACTGTGTGGCATTTAAATAAAACATGGAACAACTAACATCTAGATTTTTTAAACTTGTATTTCCCATGATTCCTTTTCTCATAGTTTACTTTCCATACAAGTGATCTAAGACATCCATAAGTCTCCCAGAGAGGTTTAGTGACTTGTCCAAGGTCATACAACCAGTCATATTAGAGGTAGAATTTGAACTTAAGTCCTCTTGACTTCATTTGGTACTGATACTCCGTCCCCATAGCCTTTCTTTCCCCAGTCAATTCTCTTCTTCTTCTGAAATCACTTGGTATTACTTCATATAATGATGTTATGCCCCTTAGAAGAATGTAAATTCTTTGAGAGCAGGAATTGTTTTGTTTTTTAGTCATTATAACCTTAATGCTTAGCAGCTTGCCTTTGAGTAGCAGGTACTTTATACAGGTTGACTTATTAAGGGAGCAGCTAGTTGGCAGAGCAGATAGAGCATTGGGTCTGGAATCAGAAAGACCCAAGTCAAATCCAATCTCAGACACTTAACTTAATCTCTGCCTGCCTCAATCTCTTCAACTATAAAATGGGGATAATAATATCACCTATCTCCCAGGGTTGTTGTGAGAATCAAATGAGATATTTGTAAAGCTGTTAGTATAGCTTCTGATACATAGTAGGTACTTAAGAAATCCTTGTTCCTTTTCCTCCTTCCCTAATTCACAATTGATATTGGACTATGATTTGTCCATCTTTAATATCCCTAAGAATCTAGTCCAGGGCTTGGTGAGTAACTGAAGTTAGAGGAGGAAGGGTACTTATAGTTCATACCCCTTTTCTCATTTTTTTCTCCCAACAATGAAGAAACTAGCTTCTCTCCTACAAACTGAAGGAGAAAAACTATCCACTACTAATCCAATTCCCTCATTTTACAAATAAGAAAACTGAAATAGATTTGGAAAGATAACATAATTTGCCTGAGATCACACAACCTGTTGGCAGAATTGGACTTAGAACCCAGTTGTCCTGACTCTTGGATTAGAATTTTTTTTATTTTACTACACTTAAAAATTCATGCCCCTGAGCAAGTTGTGGTATGTGGTTTTAATGGAATACTATTGCACTATAAGAAATGACTAATTGGAAGAAGATTATATGAGCTGGTTAAGATGGTGGCAGAGTAAAAAGCAGCGGCTTAACCTCTCCTAACCGAAACATATAGAACTCCTCAAGAAGACATAAAAACAAATCCAGAGGAATGAAGGGACCCCACAACAGGGCGCAGCATTGGAGGTACATGGAATCGGGGCATTTCCATGCTATAAAGGGGTGAAACTGCTCTCACTAAAACGTGAGCTGAGCAACCCCCTCCCCCACCCAACACCACCTACAGTGCCAAAGCCAACACACAAGAGTTAGAGCAAGTTTGGGGCACACATTAAGTCCTTGGCAGCTACTGGGGTCACCAGGGCCTGCTCCTGAGAGCAGCAAGACTTAAGACCCCAAGAGGCTAAAGAACACGCGGACTTTGAACACAGACCCTGAGCATAGGCACGAGTGTGGGCGTGGACACAAGCTCAGACATGGATCCTGAGTGCAGATGTGGACCTTGAGTGGGGACCCAGGGCAGAGGGGTGCACAACTGTGGAAGCAGCACCCTGAGACTTGTAAAGGAGTCTTGGGCAGAGGAACAAGTAAGGGGACCACCAGGAGGCTTGACCCTGAGAACAACTAGACCTGAGACCTCAGGAGCCTAAAGAGCACAGACAGACCCTGAGTGTGAGGACAAACCTGAGAGGGCACAGGGCTAACAATGGCAAGCCAGAGACAATAACCCAAAAAGAGAAAGATCATCAAGAAGAAATCTGTAACACTTGACAACTTTTACACAGAGAAAATCCAGACAACAGAGCAAACAGCACAGGAGAACAAACAAGTAATCATATCCAAACCTTCCCAAAATAATGAAAACTAGCCACAAGCTATTGAAGAGTTCAAATCTAAGATGATGAGAAAGATGAAAGAGATTTGGTGAGAGAAGTGGGAACTAGCTCAAAAGGAAATTAACAGGTTAGAAGACAGAAACTCCCAATTGGAGAAAGATGCCCAAAAAATCAAACGACATGGTAAGCAAATTGGAAACCAAAATCTGGCAAGAAAATAACAGTTTAACAGGCAGAATTTCACAATTGGAAAGTGAGGCAAGTAAATTGAAGACCAGAAATTACCAGATTGAAAAGGAAAACCAAAAGGTTATAGCTGAAAACCAGTCCCTAAAGGCTAGAATTGAGCAATTAGAAGCTAATGATCTCTCAAGACAGCAAGAACAAATAAAACAAAGTCAAAAGACTGAGAAAATAGAAGGAAACATGAAATATCTTGAGAAAGTGACAGACCAAGAAAACAGGTCTAGAAGAGACAATCTGAGAATCATTAGTCTTCCTGAAAAAGCAGAAATTAATGGAAATTTAGACTCCATACTAAAAGAAATTATTCAGAAAAATTGCCCTGAAGTTCTACAACAAGAGGGCAATATAGACATTGAAAGGATCCATAGATCACCCTCTACACTAGACCCAGAAAAGACAACCCCCAGGAATATAATAGCCAAATTCAAGAGCTTCCAAGTAAAAGAAAAACATTTTTTACAAGAAGCCAGAAAGAGACAATTCAGATATCAAGGAGCACCAATCAGGATCACACAGGATCTGGCAGCCTCCACACTAAAAGACCACAAAGCTTGGAATATGATATTCAGAAAGGCAAGAGAACTGGGTCTACAACCAAGGATCACTTCCCCATCAAAACTAAGTATATACTTCTAGGGGAAAGTTTGGGCATTCAACAAGATAGAAGATTTCCAAGTATTTGTACAGAAAAGACCAGGACTAAATGGAAAGTTCGATATCCAACCACAAAAATCAAGAGAAACATGAAAAGGTAAATAAGAAACAGAGGGGGAAAGAAAGAAAACTCAAAATTTTTAAATTTGCCTCTTTAAGGGCTTCAATATGATCTAATTATTTGTATTCCTATGTGGAGAAATGTTATGTGTAATTCTCTGTTAGGAACTCTATTCACTATTATAGTGTTCACAATTACAGTAATTAGAAGAATTATTCATAGGGAAAGGTTGGAATACTAAATGGTCTAAGTTGATATGGGGGGTGGGTGGGAAAGAGGGAAGTGAATAGTAGAGGTCACCAAGAGAAACTTGAATGAATAAGAAAAATAAGATATTCTATTACACACAAAGAGGGCATGGGAAGGGGAAGGGAAGAATACTATTATAAAAGGGAGAGGAAGAGAGCATTAAGAGGTAATATTTAAACCTTACTCTCAGTGTAATTAAGCCTGAAAGGGAAGAGTAGCTATATTATCCATTGGGATGTAAAACTCTATCTAACCCTACTGAGAAAGTCAGAAGGGATAAACCAAGGGGAGCAGGGGAGTGGGGAGGTCAAAAAAGGGAGGGGAGAAGAAGGGGGAGGGAATTCATTAGTCCTTAAAAATAAAAAGAGGGGAATAATAAGGAAGGGGGTAGAAAGGGAAGTAAATCAAGGGAGGGGATAAGGGTTACTGGTATAAAGCAAACCACTGGTTTAAAAGGAAATAGTGTAAGAATAAGTAGTAGAACTAGGAGAGGATACCAAAATGTTGGGGAATACACAACTGATAATTATAACTCTGAATGTGAACGGGATGAACTCGCCCATAAAAAGGTAGCAAATAGCAGAGTGGATTAGAAACCAAAATCCTACCATATGTTGTCTACAAGAAACACAAATGAGGCAGGTGGCCATACACAGGTTTAAGGTAAAGAGCTTGAGCAAAATCCTTTGGGCCTCAAATGAGAAAAAGAAGGCAGGAGTGGCAATTGTGATTTCTGACAAAGCCAAAGTAAAAATAGATATGATTAGAAAAAACAAGGAAGGTCATTAAATCCTGAAAAAGGCAGTATAGACAATGAGGAACTAACATTGTTCAATATGTATGCAACAAATGGCATAGCAACCAGATTCGTAAAGGGGAAACTGGTAGATCTCAAGAAGGAAATAGATAGTAAAACAATACTAGTGGGAGATCTAAATATTCCTCTTTCAGATCTAGATAAATCAAACCAAAAAATAAATAAGAAAGAGATAAGAGAGATGAATGAAGTCCTAGAAAAATTAGACTTAATAGATATCTGGAGAAAAAAAATAGAAACAAAAAAGAATACACTTTCTTTTCAGCTGCACATGGTACATTCACAAAGATTGACCATGTAATAGGGCATAGAAACATTGCAAACAAATGCAAAAGCATAGAAATAATAAATGCAACCTTCTCAGATCATAATGCAATAAAAATAATAATTAGTAAGGGCACCTGGATAGGCAAATAAAAAACTAATTGGAAATTAAATAATATGATTCTCCAAAACCAGCTTGTCAAAGAAGAAATCATAGAAACAATCAACAATTTCATTGAAGAGAATGACAAGGATGAGACATCCTACCAAACTCTGTGGGATGCAGCCAAGGAAGTACTCAGGGGGAAATTTATATCCTTGAGTGCATATATTAACAAATTAGGGAGGGCAGAGATTAATGAATTGGGCATGCAACTTAAAAAATTAGAAAGCGAGCAAATTAAAAATCCCCAGATGAAAACTAAATTAGAAATACTAAAAATCAAGGGAGAAATTAATAAAATCAAAAGTAAAATAACTATTGAATTAACAAATAAGACTAGAAGCTGGTACTTTGAAAAAACAGATAAAATAGACAAAGTACTAGTCAGTCTAATTTTAAAAAAAGGAAAGAAGAAAACCAAATTGACAGTATCAAAAATGAAAAGGGAGACCCCACCTCTAATGAAGGGGAAATTAAGGCAATCATTAAAAACTATTTTGCCCAATTATATGGCAATAAATATAGCAATTAGGCAATCATTAAAAACTATTTTGCCCAATTATATGGCAATAAATATAGCAATCTAGGAGATATGGATGAATATTTACAAAAATACAAATTGCCTAGATTAACAGCAGAAGAAATAGAATACCTAAATAATCCCATGTCAGAAAAAGAAATTGAACAAGCCATCAAAGAACTCCCTAAGAAAAAAATCACCAGGATACACAAGTGAATTCTATCAGACATTCAAAGAGCAACTAATCCCAACACTATACAAATTATTTGATATGATAAGCAAAGAAGGAGTCCTACCAAATTCCTTTTATGACACAAATATGGTACTGATTCCAAAGACAGGTAGATCAAAAACAGAGAAAGAAAACTACAGACCAATCTCCCTAATGAACATAGATGCAAAAATCTTAAATAGAATACTAGCAAAGAGACTTCAGCAAGTAATTAAGAGGATCATCCACCATGATCAGCTGGGATTTATACCAGGAATGCAAGAATGGTTCAATGTTAGGAAAACCATCCACATAATTGACCATATCAACAATCTAACAAACAAAAATCACATGATTATCTCAATAGATGCTGAAAAAGCCTTTGACAAAATACAGCACCCATTCCTATTGAAAACGCTGGAAAGTATAGGAATAGAAGGACCTTTCCCAAAAATAATAAACAGTATATACCTAAAACCATCAACAAGCATCATATGCAATGGGGATAAATTAGAAACCTTTCCAATAAGATCAGGAGTGAAATAAGGATGACCATTATCACCTCTATTATTCAACATAGTACTAGAAACACTAGCAGTTGCAATTAGAGAAGAAAAAGAAATTGAAGGTATCAAAATAGGCAACGAGGAGACTAAGCTATCACTCTTTGCAGATAATATGATGGTATACTTAAAAAATCCTAGAGAATCAACTAAGAAGCTTGTAGAAATAATTGACAACTTTAGCAGAGTTGCAGGATACAAAATAAATGCACATAAATCATCAGCATTTCTATCTATTTCCAACACATCACAGCAGCAAGAGGTAGAAAGAGAAACACCATTTAAAATCACCCTAGACAATATAAAATACTTAGGAATCTATCTACCAAAACAAACACAGGAATTATGGGAAAACAACTGCAAAACACTTTCCAAACAAATAAAACTAGATCTAAACAATCGGAAAAACATTGATTGCTCATGGGTAGGACAAACTAACATAATAAAAATAACCATTCTACCCAAATTAATTTACCTATTTAGTGTCATACCTATCAAACTACCAAAAAACTTTTTACTGAGTTAGGAAAAACTATAACAAATTTGATTTGGAATAACAAAATATCAAGAATACCAAGGGAAATAATGAAAAAAATGTGAGGAAAGGTGGAGTAGAAGTACCATTCATTAAACTATACTATAAAGCAGCGGTCATCAAAACAATATGGTACTGGTTAAGAGACAGAAGGGAGGATCAGTGCAATAGATTTGGGGTAAGTGACATCAGCAAGACAGTGTATGATTAACCCAAAGAGCCCAATTTTTGGGACAAAAATCCACTAGTTGACAAAAACTGTTGGAAACATTGGAAAACAATATGGGAGAGATTAGGTTTAGATCACCATCTCACACCCTACACCAAGAAAAATTCAGAATGGGTGAATGACTTGAATATAAAGAGGGAAAATATAAATAAGTTAAGTGAACATAGAATAGTTTACTTGTCAGATCTCTGGGAAAGGAAAGATTTTAAAACCAAGCAAGAGTTAGAGAAAATTACAAAATGTAAAATAAATGATTTTGAGTATATCAAACTAAAAAGCTTTTGTACAAACAAAAACAATGTAGCCAAAATCAGAAGGGAAACAACAAATTGGGAAAAAATCTTTATAACAAAAAACTCTGACAGGGGTCTAATTACTCAAATATTCAAGGAGTTAAACCAATTATATAAAAAATCAAGCCATTCCCCAATTGATAAATGGGCAAGAGACATGAATAGGCAATTTTCAGATAAAGAAATCAAAAGTATCAATAAGTACATGAGAAAGTGTTCTAAATTTCTAATAATCAGAGAAATGCAAATCAAAACAACTCTGAGATATCGCCTCACACCTAGCAGATTAGCTAAAATGAAATAATGAAAGAAGGGGAGAGTAATGAATGCTGGAGAGGATGTGGCAAAACTGGGACATTAATGCATTGCTGGTGGAGTTGCGAACTGATCCAACCATTCTGGATGGCAATTTGGAACTGTTAAAGGGCTATAAAAGAATGCCTGCCCTTTGATCTAGCCATACTATTGTTGGGTTTGTACCCCAAAGAGATCATAGATAAACATGGTCACATAATTCATTTATTTATTTATAGCCAAGCTTTTTGTGATGGCAAAAAACTGGAAAATGAGGATATGTCCTTCAATTGGGGAATGGCTGAACAAATTGTGGTATATGCTGGTGAAGGAATACTATTGTGCTCAAAGGAGTAATAAACTGGAGGAATTCCATGTGAACTGGAATGACCTCCAGGAATTGATGCAGAGAGAAAGGAACAGAGCTAGAAGAACATTGTACACAGAGACCAATACACTGTGGTAAAATAGAATGTAATGGACTTCTGTACTAGCAGCAGTGCAGTGACCCAGGACAATTCTGAGGGACTTATGGAAAAGTTCACTACCCACATTCAGAGGAAGAACTACAGGAGAGGAAACACAGAAGAAAAACAACTGCTTGAACACATGGGTTGAGGCGGACATGATTGGGGATGTAAACTCGAAAATACCACTCCATTACAACTATCAACAATTTGGAAATAGGTCTTGATCAATAACACATGTTAAAACCAGTGGAAATACGCATCATCCTTGGTGGGGGGGATTTCGGGGGGGGCGAAGGGGAAAGTAAGAGCATGAATTATGTAACCATGTTAACTTTTCTAAAAAATAAATATTAATAAATGTTTTTTAAAAAAAGAAATGACTAATTGGATGAATTCAAAAACTTCGAAAGACTTATATGAACTGATGCAAAATGAAGACAGCAGAACCAGTAGAATAGTGTTAATAGTAACAAAAATATTGTATGATGATCATAAAGGATTAAACTATTATCAGCAGTGCAAGACTCCAAGATAACCCCAAGGAAATCATGATGAAAAATGCTATCCACAGCCAAAGAAGGAACTACAGGAGTGTGATTGCAAATCAAAGCATTCCATTTTTCACTTGATTTCCTTTGTTTTTTTCTTATATGTTTGATATGTGTTTTATTTCACATTATTATTTTTATTTATGTATTTTTACTTAGAATATTTTTCCATGGTTACATGATTCATGATCCACCCCTTCTTTCCCCCCTCCTGTAGCTGACAAGAAGTTACACTGGGTTATGCATGTATCATTGTTCAAAACCCATTTCCATGTTATTCATATTTGCAGTAGAGTGATTTTTAATGCCAAAACCCTAATCATATGCCCCATCCAACCATGAGATCAATCATATGTTTTTCTTATGCATTTCTGCTCCTACAATTCTTTCTCTAGATGTGGATAGTGTTTTTTCTCATCAGTCCCTCAGCCTTGCTTTGGATCCTTGCATTGCTGCTAGTAGAGAAGTCCGTTATGTTCGATTGTACCATAGTGTATCAGTCTCTGTTTACAATGTTCCCCTGGTTCTGTTCCTTTCACTCTGCATCAATTCCTGGAGATCATTCCAGTTCATATGAAATTCCTCCAGTTCATTATTCTTTTAGCATAATAGTGTTCCATCACCAACAGATACCATAATTTGTTCTTTCAGTCATTCCCTAATTGATGTACACCCCTTCATTTTCCAATTTTTTGCCACTACAAAGAGTGTAGCTATAAATATTTTTGTGCAAGTCTTTTTCTTTATTATACTTTTGGGGTATAAACCCAGCAGTGGTATGGCTGGATCAAAGGGTAGGAAATATCTTAAAGCTCTTTGTGCATAGTTCCAAAGTGCCCTCCAGAATGTTTGGATCAATTCACAACTCCACCAGTATTAGTGTCCCAGTTTTGCCACATCCCCTCCAACATTTATCACTTTCCTTTGCTGCCATATTGGCCAGTCTGCTAGGTGTGAGGTGGTACCTCAAAGTTGTTTTAATTTCCATTTGTCTAATCAGGAGGGATTTAGAACACTTTTTCATATGCTTATTAATAGTTTTGATTTCATCATGTGAAAACTGCCTATTCATGTCCCTTGACCATTTGTCGATTGGGGATTCTTTCGCATTATGAAAAATAGGGAAATACATATTGCATGACAGCAAAATCAGACTATTTACCACCTGGTGATGGGGAGGAAGAAAATCTGAATAACAATATGGTACTTAACAATGGTTAAAAATTATTTCTTCATGTAATTGAAAAAAAAACTTTAAAGTTAAAAAGAAAAGAAGTTCATACCCCTTTTCTCATTTTTTTCTCCCAACAATGAAGAAACTAGCATCTCTCCTACAAACTGAAGAAGAAAAATGAAAAGATCTATTTTTTAAAACTCTATTTTGCCAATTCTTGAATTAAATCCTGTAAAGTCTATTTTGAGGTGCTCTTGTGAGAAGAGCCCATAGTCTAGAACTTCCCTCTCAACCTTTTCTCCCTCCTCACCCTCACCATGAAAAACCTCTTCCTGATTGTTACTGCCTGCTTTGGGGCCATGTCCCTGGCTCACCCACTAACAATAGGCATGTTATGAAATAAACACCACAAACAAAGGAAGCAAACCTCTATTTTTTTTCCTCCTCATCTCTCACAACTTCCTTTTCGTGAGCTGAAGGGAAATATCCAGGCCACATGGGGCTAGAATTTATTTCTGAAAAGTGAAATAAAATCTGGGAGTAAGTGCAAGCCAGCTGGGAAACAAAACCAGCCTTTCGTTTGGAGCCAGAAGAGCAATAACTGGGGAGGTTGACTGGAACACTTGCAAAAACCATTTTCAATATTTGAAAATGCAATATTGCCTCAGTGGTGACGAGATCCATTTTCACTTGTTTTCTGGCATTAAAAAAATCCATGAATATTTTAAAAATCGCTACAAAACACACTTTAGTTCATCTTGCTCTATAGCATCTTTGTTATGAGCTCTGGTGAAATAACAGAGTATTCAAGATACTGACCTGAGGGTTTGATGCCACTGATGCCTTTCAAAAGGGAGCCAGACAGAGAGAGACACAGAAAGAGACAGAGAAAGAGACAGACAGAGACAAACAGAAAAGGAAGACAAAGAGAGTTTGGGAAAGAGACAGGTAAGAATGAGAGAGAGACAAGGCAGAGGCAGACAGAGGCAGAGAGGGAGAGCGAGAGAAAGAGAGAGAGAGGGAGAGGGAAGGAAAGAGACAAACCAGAGACAGATAGAGTGACAAAGAGACAAAGGCAGAGTTAGACAGAGCCAGGCATACAGAGAGAAGAGACAGAGAGGGAGATAGAAAGAGGTAGGGAAAGAGATAGAGAAAGGTAAGAATGACAGAATTAGACAGGGAGATAGAGGAGAGAGGGAGGAAGGAAGGAAGGAAAGAGAAAGTGACAGAGACAAAGAGACAAAAACAAGGGAGAGAGAGAGAGAGAGAGAGAGAGAGAGAGAGAGAGAGAGAGAGAGAGAGAGAAGAGAAAAATTTATGTTAGTTCCTGAGGCTGTGTACACCAAGAATTCGGGTCAGAAATTCACTGAATTTACTGGTAAATATTTCACCACCAGCTCTCTGAAAAGGTACTATTCACTTTTAAGTTTCGTCTATATTTTTAAAACTTCCTTTATCTCTTTATCACTTAAAAATTTATACAATCAAAATGACATCCAAAGTGCAAAAGCTAACATGGAAAATTTAACAATTAACAAAATTTTAAATTAATAAATTAACAAAAATTCACATGGAAAATTAACAAGAGCAGGTGGCTCCAGTACGCCCTTATTTCTGGTAGTGACAACCAAGTGACAGCAAAAGTAGGAGGCCCAGAGGGAAGAAATCAAAACCAGCAGAACCAGATACACAACTGCTATGATCTTGCAAATGAAAACACTAAAAAGATCATACTTCCAGTGAATGCAGTCATCAAATTTGGTTAAAGAGGATTTATAATATTCCCTTTCCTTGGGAACCAGGTAGTACAAAGGTAATGCAATAGAAAGATCTCTGAGCTCAAAATCCTATACTGCTACTTTCTTTGTGACGTTGGGCAAGTCCCTTACCTTTTCTAGACTTCAGTTTCTTCAATTGTTAAAATAATTCCTAGGGTTCTCTTCTAAGTCTAGGACAATGGGGTAGAGTGTTAGACATTTGATTTAGTTTAATTGATTTTCTTTGTCATATTTGGGAGCAGGAGGACAAAAGGTTTAGTGTTTAGTGAAAAGAAAGTGGAGTCAAAAGCAAAGGCATCCATCAATAAAACTTATATAAACTTGGCAGCTGGAGGCTATGCGTCCATATTACTTGGTGAGTATGTCTGTCTGTTTAGGTTTGGAGGGAGAGGATTGCAGAAGTAGCTGGCTGAGGGGTGAGGGTAAAGGTTGAAGGAGAAACAACAGTAACATCCAGAAGGCACACATAGAATGAATGCTTCCTTGTGTCTCTCCCTGAAACCTTGAATTTCTTTCCCGAAGGTAACTATAGCCTCTTCCCAACCTTTCTACATTGGGAGAGTCATAGATAATGAAATGAGGCAAGGCTAGTGGGGACAGAATAGGTGAGGGGGTAGCGAACCCCTTGGGTAGCTAGGCGGTGCTAGGATAGTGTCAGGCCTGGAGTCAGGAAAACTCACCTTCCTGAGTTCAAATCTGGCCTTTGATACTTACTAGCCGTGTAGCCCTGGAAGCAACCTGGTGCACTGCCTTAGAGCTGACATTCAGAAGATCTATGGCAGAATTCCAATTCTGCCACTTACTATTCACTGAGTCTTTGACAAATCACTTAATTTCTCCAGGCCTCAGTTTCCTCCTTTGTAAAATAATGGGGTTGGACTAGACGCTCAAATATCTGGTGGTTCCGTATTTTATAAGGGAATAAAAGCTAAGCAACAATTTATCAAGTTTCTTCTGTTATCTTTAGAACTCTTTGCTAGGTTCTGGGGGAAGGGATGTAAAGATAAAACTGAAGCCTCAAAGAGTTTATAACCCCATCTGATAGGAGAACACTATGAGGCAACTGAGGCACAATCCTATTACAAGACAGAATGTGACATGATGTGATAAACGCTATAGACTTACAGAGAATTCGTGTTGGAAATAACTTAAGAGCTTATTTAGTTCAACTACTTCACTTTACAGATGAAGAAATTGAGGCCAAGAGTGGCTAAGTAGCATTCCTAAAATTACCCAAGTGGCAGAGCTTAGGATTCTAACTCCTAAACCCAGTGCCTTTCTTAATGCATCAAAATGCTTCATTTCATTTTATTTTTTTAAACCCTTACCTTCTGTCTTAGATACTAAGTTCTAAGGCAGAAGAGTGGCAAGGGCTAGGCAATGGATGTTAAGTGACTTGTTCAGGGTCACACAGCTAGGAAATGTCTGAGTTCAGATCTGAACCCAGGACATCTCAACTCTAAGCCTGACTCTGTAGCCACTGGGCCACCTAGCTGCTTCCCAAAATACTTTAAATAAATGGAAATAGGGGGCAGCTGGGTAGCTCAGTGGCTTGAGAGCCAGGCCTAGAGACGGGAGGTCCTAGGTTCAAATCTGACCTCAGCCACTTCCCAGCCGTGTGACCCTGGGCAAGTCACTTGACCCCCATTGCCTACCCTTACCACTCTCCTGCCTTGGAGCCAATATACAGTATTGACTCCAAGACAGAAGGTAAGGGTTTAAAAAAAAACAATTAATTAATTAATTAAATGGAAATATTTATTATTCTTCAGGAGACCATAATGACCTCTTCACGGTAGGGCAGACATATGATGATAACAAACACCTCTGGGGAGAATACATTTCCCTGTTTTATGCTTCAGTTAGTAAATAAGCATTTATTAAGCACAAAGCACTGTTCTAAGCAAGAAAAAGATAGTCCTTGCTCCTGAGGAGCTCACAATCTAATGGGCGAGAGAACATGAAAACAATTATTTACAAGTAAACTACATACATCATAAATCAGAGATAGGGGGAAGAACAGTAGAGGGAAAGCACTCACATTAAGAGAGACTGGAAAAGACTTCCTAGAGAGCCTAGTATTTTAGTTGGGAAAAGTGTTATAGAAGATGCCATTTTAGCTTGAAGGAAGCCAGGGAAACCAGGAGGTGGAGATAAGGAGGGAGAGAATTCTGAGGATGAGAAATAGCCTGTGAGAATGCCCAGTCTGGTGATGGAACATCTCATAGTGGAGATAGAGATTAGTGAAGAAAATTGAATGGGGATTAAAAGAAATATAACTTATTTTCAGAAGCACATGGTTCACACACAGAAATTAACCATGTACTAGGGCATAAAAACTTCACAAACAAATGCAGAAAAGCAGAAATAATGAATATCTCATTCTCAGTTCAGAATGCAATAAAAATTCTAATCAATAAAGGTTCATGGAAAAAACAAATGAAAAATTAATTAAAAACTAAATCATCTAATTCTTCAAAAAGGGTGGGTCAAAGAACAATTGAAAGAAACTATCAATGATATAATTAAAGAGAATAACAATGAGGAGACAACATATAAAAATTTAAGGAATATAGCCAAAGAAGTACCTAGGAAAAAATCCATATCTTTGAATGTTTATATCTATAATATAGAGAAAAAGTAGATCAATTAATTAGGCATTGTTGCAAATAAAATTAGTATAGAAGGATATATGTAAAGATATTAGGGTTTTATTGTAATCCATATTGGTAATTAAGAAAAACCATGTGCCTGCTAAGATACAATTCAAATGCCCCACCATGTTTTCCCCCTGGCTGCTTCATAGGAAAGAGTGTGTCCCAATCAAGTTCTGAGTCTTTATACTTCTGTCCATGTAATCACACTTCCTGCCACCTGTATTATGTAAGAGGAATCATGGGAAATATAGTTTTCAAGTCCCCTAAACATCCACAGGAAGTTTATATCATGGATCTCAATATTAAGACCCCCAAATTTCCAATATCACATCCCCCCTGAAGAGCTGTGAGAGACTGGTCTCCTTGAATGCTTTTATAAACATAACTAACTTTTAAATTACAGAAATTTGGGGACAAAAAGAAAAGAGGAAAAAACAATGATCCAATGGTTGCTAGCCTCATTGACAAAGCCCCAATTAGGGACAGTCCCCTTTGGCATAAGAGTGTACATTCAAAACAAATGCATTCAACTCTCCATAGTTTAATCAACTGCACCCCAAAGTTCATTGTGGATCTTCATGATCCAGTGAAGGTTCTTCAGGCATCTTCATGGTGCCTTCTCCAAATAGGTTCGTTGTCTGGATTCTGGGGAGATGGCAAATTTCTTATCCTGAAATTACTCTCAAAAGAATTTAAACTTTACATTATAGATTATAAAACATACATTCCCTTCTGAGGAGAATTATACATTCCCCCTGAAATTACTCTCAAAAGAGTTAAAATTTTACATTATAGATTATAATACAGACATTATGATTATAAAACTTACACACTCCCCTGAGGAGAATCAATAACACATTCTGCCGTGAAGAGGGTACCCCAGGTCAGCTAAGGATACATGACTGAGTTATTAGGTTGTATGAAATCAATTGGCAAAAGAAAAATACAATCCAAATAAAAGAGAAAAATTAACTTGTGAATGAATTGTAAAATGTCAAAGTCTTATGTGCAAAAAAAAAAAAAAAAAAAAAAAGGAAAAATAAACTTATAACAGGTTCTTGAATCTAGGCCCAATTAAAGTGATTTAAGCACTTTGCAATTACCCATTTAGGAGCCAGGACTACAGAAAATTGCCATTCTATATTTAAGAGAAATAACAGGACCAAATATGTGTGCAAGGGAAATGTCTCTCCCTGGTCTGATTTGCCTGCATCTTCTCAGGGATGAGCCATAATGATAGCCAATCTTAGGTGCTTGGCTAGGAATGAAGCTCAGGTGAAGTCTGGCCTCTAACATATGTCAGAAAAGCTCTAACCGCAAACTCAAACACTAGTTTCAAGCCCTTCAGTATTGGCAGAGAAATTCAACAATCCCACCTGGATTTTGTTTGACCTTGTGCTGCTAGGCACTGTGCAGATCCTCAGTTGGGTCTCTATGACCTTGTGGATCTTTTGCTCCCTTATCCTGGAATCAGACAGAGAGACATTAATCACAGTTCTATGATATTTACCAATAATTGGCAGGTTACCATAGTCTAAAGCTTTTTGGGTATGCATTAATATTATAGGAAATATTTATATTAAACTTATATTACTATAAATAAAAAAAGGATTAACATTGATTATATGTGCTTTCCGTATAAAAATGAGAAAAAGGAAAAAGAGTCAATTACTCTATTAAAAAATTAAAAAGGAACATTGTACAAAGAGAACAATACACTGTGGTAAAATCGAATGTAATGGACTTCTGTACTAGCAGCAATGCAATGACCCAGGACAGTTCTGAGGAACTTATGGTAAAGAATGCTACCCACATTCAGAGGAAGAACTGTAGGAGTGGAAACACAGAAGAAAAGCAACTGCTTGAACACATGGGTTGAGGTGGACATGATTGGGGATGTAGACTCGAAAATACCACTCCAATGCAACTATCAACAATTTGGAAATAGGTCTTGATCAATGACACATGTTAAAACCAGTAGAAATGCACATCGGCCATGGGTGGGGGGAGTGCAGGGGGTGAAGGGGAAAATAGGAGCATGAATCATGTAACCATGTTAACTTTTCTAAAAAATAAAAATTATTAAAGGAAAAAAATTAAAAGGAAAAGCAATAAGAAAATTTAAAAATTCAGGGAAAAATACAATGTTTTTAAGTATAATAATGAGAAAGAAATAAAATAAATTGTATTGCACATACAAGGAAAAATAATAAAAGAATGTTTTAAAAATATATATATTTTAGAAGGAGTGAAAGGTTTTTCACCCAAAAATGAGATCCATTTCCTGCTAAGCTTTTGCATGAACTATGAGTGTAAATGGTTTTTACAAAATAGCAGATTCACATTCAAATAAAATACCATAATTCCCAATACCACATTTAAAGACAATAGCAAACCAGTATTATAACCACTTGTTATGATGTTTAAAAAAATCGTATACTTGTCACAAATTCAACAGGTATAGTAAATCATTCAGCCTTGGCTGAGGTATTTTCTTAACAAAATCTATTACTGCCTCCATGGCAATTGTGGGGCAGAGCCTAAAAATAATCTGATTTTAAAAACTTCTGGGTCTAAGTTATCCTCAGGAATTCTAGATCCTTCTGATGGGAAAGCAAGCCAAAACATCAACATATAGGAGCTCTCCTGGCTTCCTGTGTAATATACTAAAGCTTGTGCAGGAAACCTCCATTTTCCTCTAACCCTTTAAGAAAATATTCTTTATAATATATATAAATCTCTATCATCCATACAGAAGTGTACTAGGCATCTAAAGTCAATTCTAAAGACCCTTTATAAAATTATAATTAAAATTTTCAAGGCATCATAGTCTTCAAGGTTGTATACAATTATCAAGACCGAATAAAAACTTAAGGCATGTGATCCTACAGTTGAAATGATAAATCCAGTATACATAAGGCTTACAGGCTTTTTACAACTTAAAAAATGTTTAAGATGTTCATAAATGGTACGGATAACAGAATTAGATTAATACAGGTAAACTTAAAAAAAAATTGAAACCTTAAAGAAATCAGGAAATACAATAATATGAAGAACAAATTACAAGCAATGCAGTCAAAAACCCCTTTTACCAATTCTAATAGATTTGTTCACTATTTGGGAGTTACAATAAAATCACAAACAGAATTAATCTAGCAGCCAAAACTTCATTAGCTTAAATGACCCAGTGTAACATAAAAATCAATGTAAAACAACAAAATTAAATCACAAAACAACAATCAGCAAAATACAATAAGATACAGAGAATTTTTTAAAAAAAAACCTATGCAGTCTGAGGTTTAAAATCCACCTCTGGTCCAATTTAAGTTCCTTCTAACTGAGCTCTGCACTGAGCACAGTGTGGATGACTCCATAAGGGTATATAGTTCAAAGTCTTGGTCAGGCCCAAATGGCCAGCATACATAGGCAAGATAATCACAAGGAATGGTAGGAAGAAGGAAAAAAATCCCAGAACTGGGGTCTGCTAGGGTCCACGTGCTAACTCAGTCCTCTCCCCCAAAGCAGAACATGGAAGCCAATTTGGAGTAAGGACTGGAAACTCTGCAGGTTGGGAATCTTATGTGACCCAAGGGTTGTGTGGGGAGACTAGGTCAGGTTTTAGAAGAACCACGTTGAGGGCTTGTGGGTTGAGGAAGGTAGCTAGAGAAGCTTTCTTCAGGTTAAAAGTCATGAATGTCTACGAGGAAACACCCCTGGGACTAAAAGTCCCAGGTGCGTGCAATGAGAAAGAAGGGGGGTTTTACTTCCCAAGTCTTAAGCGGTGGCTGAGGTGGTGGCTGGGGTTGTGGTAGCAGCATTAGCTGGAACTCAGGAGGCAGAAGCAGCTCCAGGAGAGGTGGCTAGGGATTGGCATCAGCTGCAGAGGCAGCAGCAGCAGCAGGCAGGGTAGCTTGAATTCAAGTGGAGCATCAGGCATTCGGCATCAGATCAGAAGGCAGAAGTGGCTTCCCTGCCTCCCCAGGGTGGGTCGGGGCTCAGCCGGCTGGCAGAGTCTGAGGGAATCAGAAAGATAATGATTGGCAGGCAAAAATAAACTACTGCTATCAGCAAAAACATGACATTTGCGAGCAAAGACACTTTCCCCTTACCTTGAAAAGCCTCATGGCTGAAGAGAACGGGGAGAAGAGAAAAAAGAAAATCAAAAACTACAAAATGGCAAGAGCATGTCCATAGCTCCGGAGAGGATTCTAAATGCTCTCAGAGTTGTGTAGCTGACAGGCTATCAGAAAAATTGAGAATTACATTTTGAAATTGGTTGCCATAACTGTTACAAATAAAATTAATATAGAAGGCTATGTATTTTTTTGTTTTTTTAACCATTTATTAATATTCATTTTTAACATGATTACATGATTCATGCTCCTACTTTCCCCTTCAACCCCTGCACTCCCCCCACCCATGGCTGACACACATTTCCACTGGTTTTAACATGTGTCATTGATCAAGACCTATTACCAAATTGTTGATAGTTGCATTGGTATGGTAGTTTTGAGTCTACATCCCCACTCATGTCCACCTCAACCCATGCTTTCAAGCAGTTGTTTTTCTTCTATGTTTCCACTCCTGCAGTCCTTCCTCTGAATGTGGGTAGCGTTCTTTACCATAAATCTCTCAGAATTGTCCTGGGTCATTGCATTACTGCTGGAACAGAAGTCTTTTACATTTGATTTTACCATACTATATCAGTCTCTGTGTACAGTGTTCTTCTGGCTCTGCTCCTTTCATTCTTCATCAATTTCTGGAGGTCTTTCCAGTTCACATGGAATTCCTCCAGTTTATTATTCCTTTTAGCACAATAGTATTCCATCACAAGCATATACCACTATTTGTTCAGCCATTCCCCAATTGAAGGACATATCCTCATTTTCCAGGTTTTTGTCACCATAAAAAAGCTCAGCTATAAATATTTTCATACAAGTCTGTTTATCTATGATCTCTTTGGGGGTACAAACCCAACAATGGTATGGCTGGATCAAAGGGCAGGCATTCTTTTATAGCCCTTTGAGCATAGTTCCAAATTGCCAGCCAGAATGGTTGGATCAGTTCACAGCTCCACCAGCAATGCATTAATTTCCCAATTTTGCCACATCCCCTCCAGCATTCATTACTCTCCCCTTCTTTCATTTTAGCCAATCTGCTAGGTGTGAGGTGATACCTCAGAGTTGCTTTGATTTGCATTTCTCTGATTATTAGAGATTTAGAACACTTTCTCATGTGCTTATTGATACTTTTGATTTCTTTAACTGAAAATTGTCTATTCATGTCTCTTAACCATTTATCAATTAGGGAATGACTTGATTTTTTTATACAATTGATATAACTCCTTGTATATTTGAGTAATTAGACCCCGTCAGAATTTTTTGTTATAAAGATTTTTTCCCAATTTGTTGTTTCCCTTCTGATTTTGGCTGCATTGTTTTTGTTTGTACAAAAGCTTTTTACTGTAATATAATCAAAACCATTTAATTTATATTTTGTAATTTTCTCTAACTCTTGCTTGGTTTTAAAACCTTTCCTTTCCCAGACATCTGACAAGTATACAATTCTGTGCTCACTTAACTTATTTATAGTTTCCCTCTTTATATTCAAGTCATTCACCCATTCTGAATTTATCTTGGTGAAGGGTGTGAGATGTTGATCTAAACCTAATTTCTCCCATATTGCTTTCCAAATTTCCCAGCAGTTTTTGTCAAATAGTAGATTCATGTCCCAAAAGTTGGGCTCTTTGGGTTTATCATACACTGTCTTGCTGATGTCATTTACCCCAAGTCTATTTCACTGATCCTCCCTTCTGTCTCTTAGCCAGTACTATATTGTTTTGATGACTGCTGCTTTATAGTATAGTTTAATATCTGGTACTGCTAGGCCCCCTTCCTTCACATTTTTTCCATTATTTCCCTTGATATTCTTGATCTTTTGTTATTCCAAATGAAATTTGTTATAATTTTTCATAATTCAGTAAAAAAGTTTTTTGGTAGTTTGATAGGTATGGTGCTAAATAGGTAAATTAATTTGGGTAGAATGGTCATTTTTATTATGTTAGTTCATCCTATGCATGAGCAATCAATGTTTTTCCAATTGTTTAGATCTAGTTTTATTTGTTTGGAAAGTGTTTTGTAGTTGTTTTCCCATAATTCTTGTGTTTGTTTTGGTAGATAGATTCCTAAGTATTTTATATTATCTAGGGTGATTTTAAATGGTGTTTCTCTTCTACCTCTTGCTGCTGCTGTGATGTGTTGGAAATAGATAGAAATGCTGATGATTTATGTGCATTTATTTTGTATCCTGCAACTCTGCTAAAGTTGTTGATTATTTCTACAAGCTTCTTAGTTGATTCTCTAGGATTTTTTAAGTATACCATCATATCATCTGCAAAGAGTGATAGCTTAGTCTCCTC
>NC_058132.1:209210758-209305895 GCF_016433145.1 Gracilinanus agilis | reverse complement strand
CAGGCATCAAGTTCCCCACCTAATGAAAGGGTGAGGGTGAGACCAAAATGGATTTTCAAAACTCAAATAGAGATTATAGCCTCAGAATTGTGTGGAGGCAAGGAGCTTTGCATCTAATGACTTAGCCTTCAGGCAAAACATTTTCCTATATTAGGCATGTTGCAAAAAAAAAAAAAAAAAGCAAGAAAAATAAAAAAACTCATACTTCCATTTACACTCTGTTTACTAGTTCTTCTTCTGAAGGTAGATAACATTTGTAATTGTTAAAATGAGGTTAATTAAACACCTCCATTACACAAGATTGTTGTGAAGATCAAGGTACTATAATAAAGCACCTTTCAAAACTTGAATAGCCATATAAATGTCAGCTATTGTTGTTGTTGTCATAACTTCAAAGGCGATTTTGCATTTCTGTCCACTTCAAAAACTTCAAAGCTGGCTTCAAAAGCTAGTATTAGATAAAACTGCCCTTGGCCTAAAGTATTACTGGTCCTTATGTACAGTATTTAATTTGCTCAAAGGCAGCTGAGGAAGAGACAATGGTTGGCTACCCCAAGTGAGTGGAAATTCTAATTTGCTGGAATCACTGGGGGCAGGGAAGAGAGAAGCTAAATATAAAAAAGAGATTTTTTTTGAGATCTCTCATTAAAGCAGGGTAAAGATTATTTTAATCTTGATCATCCTGGACACTGAGTCAACAGTGTTCTGGAAAGAGGAAGCTTGATAAAGAGAAGCAAGGCAAAGTCCCTTAGGCAACTTTCCCTTCCCAAGATTCCATTACTATTGCAGATTTAAGAAAACCCCTCCCTCAAGAGGGAAGACAGAGAAGGAGATAACTCTAGAGAAAGGCATGCCTGAAGGGAGGAACTGAGTGGATCTATCTACCCAACAGTGGGACCCAGAGAAGCAATAGTTATCTATCAGCAAAATAACTCGGCTTCCTGATACACTGTGGTATAATCCAACATAATGGATTTCTCTACTAGCAGCAATGCAAGAATCTAGAGCAAGGCTAAGGGATTTATGAGAAAGAAAACTAGGCACATTCAGAGGAAGAACTGTGGGAGGAGAAACACAGAAGAAAAACAACTGCTTGAACACATGGGCTGATGGGGATATTATTGGGGATGTAGACACTAAATGATAACTTTAGTCCAACTATCAATAATATGGAATTAGGTCTTAATCAATGATCCATGTAAAACTGTAACAAATAAAATTGATATAGAAGGATATATTTAAAAATATTAGGGTTTTATTGTAATGTAATCCATATTGGTAATTAAGAAAAACCACGTGCCTGCTAAGATCTAATTCAAATGCCTCACCATGTTTTCCCCCTGGCTGCTTCATAGGAAAGAGTGTGTCCCAATGAAGTTCTGAATCTTTATACCTCTGTCTATGTAATCACACTTCCAGCCACCTGTATTATGTAAGAGGAATCATGGGAAATGTAGTTTTCAAGTCCCCTAAATGTCCACAGGAAGTTTATATCATGGATCTCAATATTAAGACCCCCAAATTTCCAATATCACAGCATGCAACTAAAGAAACTAGAAGATGAACAAATTTTATATTCCCAATTAAAAAGACTAAGTTAGAAATCCTAAAAATCAAAGGAGAAAGTAATAAAATTTGAAAAGAACTATTGAACCAATCAATAAAACTAGGAGATGTTTTCATGAAAAAAAAATACAACAGATAGAGCATTAGTTAATTTGATTAAAAAAAGAAAAGAAGAAAATCGAATTACTAGTATCAAAAACAAAAAGTGTGAATTCACCTCCAATGAAGAGAAAATTAAAGCAATCATTAGGAACTATTTTGCCCAATTAAATGATAATAAATCTGTCAATCTAGGTGAAATGGATGCATATTTACAAAAATATAAATTGCCCACATTAATGAAAGAGGAAATAGAATGCTTAAATAATCTCACCTTAGAAAAAAGAAATTTAACAAGCCATCAATGAAGTCCCTAAGGAAAAATTTCCAAAGCCAGATGGTTTCACAGGTGAATTCTATCAAACATTTAAATAATAATTAATCCCAATATAAACTATTTAGCAAAATAAGCAAAAAATAAGCAAAAAAGGAGTCCTACCAAAAGCTTTTTATGACACAGATATAGTGCTGATACCTATGCCAGGAAGACCAACAACAGAGAAGGAAAATTGCAGACCAAATTACTTAATGAATATTGATGCAAAAATCTTTGATAAAATATTAGGAAAGAGACTCAAGCAATATAGTATAAGGATTATTCACTGTGACCAAGTAGGATTTATACCGAGAGTGCAAGGCTGGTTTAATATTAGGAAAACTATGAGCATAATTAACCACATCAATAAAAAAAACTAATAGAAATCACATGATTATCTCAACAGATGCAGAAAAAGTCTTTGACAAAATACAACACCTGTTCCTACTAAAAACACCAGAAAGCATAGGAATAAATGAGCCTTCCCTTAAAAGTATCTCTCTAAAACCACCAGGAAGTATCATTTGCAATGGAGATAAGTTAGAAGCTTTCCAAATAAGATAAAAAGTGAGGCAAGGATGCCTGTTATCAGCACTATTGTTTAATATTATACTAGAAATTTCAGCTTCAGCAATAAGAGAAAAAAAAGAAGTTCAAGGAGTTAATAAAGTAGGCAATAGGGAAACTAAACCATCACTATTTGCAAATGATACACTCAAAGAATCCTAAAGAATCAACTAAAAAAACTCATTGAAAGAATTAATAACATTAGCAAAGTTGCAGGATACAAAACAAACCCACACAAATCATCAGAATTTCTATATATTTTCTGTAAGGTTCAGCAGCAAGTTAGAAAGAGAAATTCCATTTAAAATAACTTTAGAGAATATAAATTGGGA
This sequence comes from Gracilinanus agilis, assembly GCF_016433145.1. NCBI lineage: Eukaryota > Metazoa > Chordata > Mammalia > Didelphimorphia > Didelphidae > Gracilinanus > Gracilinanus agilis. The sequence continues at coordinate 209,303,015 of NC_058132.1, read as the reverse complement.
ATCTGTTTACCAAAACAAAGGAATTATATGAACACAATTACAAAATACTTGATACAAATAAAGTTAGATCACATAATTAGAAAAACAATTGCTAATGGGTAGACTGAACTAATATAATAAAAATGACAATCCTACCTAAATTAATTTACTTATTCAGTGCCATACCAATAAAACTACCAAAAAACTATTTTAGAGAACTAGAAAAAAATAATATTCATCTGGAAGAACAAAAATTCAAGAATATCAAGGGAATTAATGAAAAAATGTGAAGGATGGTGGCCCAGCAGTACCTGAACTTAAGCTGCACTATAAAGCAATAATCATCAAAGCAATCTGGTACTAAGAAATAGAAGGATGGATCAATGGAATAGATTATGAATAAATAACCTTAATCTAGTGTTTGATAAACCCAAAGATCCCATGTTTTGGGATAAGAACTCACTATTTGATAAAAACTGCTGGGAAAACTACAAAACTGTATGTCAAAAATTAGTTATAGGTCAACATCTCATACTCTCTACCAAGATGAGGTCAAAATGAGTATATGATTTAGACATAAAGTAATACTCTAACTAAATTGGGGGAACACAGAACAGTTTATCAGATCTATGGAGAAGGGAAGAATTTATGAACAAACAAGAGGTAGAACATTAGAAGTAAAATGAATAATTTGATTATATTAAATTAAAAAGGTCTTATACAAACAAAACCATTGTAACCAAGATTAGAAGGGAAACAACAAACTGGGGAAAATTTTTTTCTAAGAAATATCTCTGATAAAAATCTTATTTCTCAAATATAAAGAGAACTAAGTCAAATTTATAAGAATATTAGTCATTCCTGCTTTGAGGTAACTGGCTAATACAGGTTTTATTATTTATTTTTCCCTGTAATTTGTTCAACTTTTCTTTTAATAATTTAAATGCTAATACTGCTTTTGTAATGAAAAGAATATATGAGGAACTGTGGGAAGTTGTGATGTACAAGGATACACAGGATCCCAGATTTACCTCTACCCAAACTCCAAACACTCCATTAAGGCTTAAAGATGCACCATTCTACTATCATAGGAGAGGGATTTAGGGGAGTTCTGGACTGGCCCAGTGCTGGATTCCCTGCCAAATCAACTCACCACTGCAGCTCAGATGGAGCTTTTTCCAAACCTGTGACTAGCTCTCTGAGCATGAGAATAGCTTCAAGGTAATCCTGGCAGGTCAGCTTGGCATTCCTGGATTCAGAGCTTGAGGATGCCCTAGCCCTAGCTTAGTAAAGAGAGTAGCTTTAGGATAGTCCAGATAGGATCTAGTATGACACCAATGGCCCTAGCCAAGTTATAGGAGGAAGGCCAAAGGGAAAATCCAGCCCAGATAGTCTCTGAAGCCTGTGTGGGAGCAGAGGATGGAAGTAACCTCTGAGCCCAGATGCAACAGAAAGAATGCTAGTCAGAGCCTACAACAAAGGGCAAGATCCAGAGCCCTGTGACAAGAGGGAACTCTCAGGTAGAATACAGCATAAGAACAGCCACAGACTTTCTTGAAGGAAGAGCCTAATCTGACTTAACATCCTCAAGACTTGGCAGGCCCTGCTCAAACCATTTAGTTGCAATCATTGATTGAAGCATCATTATACTTAGCCCTCCCTCAATCATGAGCGAACCAAGGAAAACTCATTACCATGAAGAAAAACCTTGGTTTGAGAGATATCTCAGGAAGTAAACCCAAAAAAGATAGCAACCCCAAAGATTGCAGGAATATCTGGAATAAATTAAACAAGTGATGCAGAATGGAAAAGCTGAGGAATGCAAAGCAAAGAAAATCGGCACCTTAGAACAGATGGTATAAAACCTCACTCAAAAACTAAATGCCTTGACATTTAGAATGGGAAAGATAGGAAGCAATGACTCAACAACAAAATAAGGAATATAAAAACATAACCAAAAAAGAAACAACAGAAGAAAATCTCAGAAATATAATATATGTGTGATTACAGATTTATATGTGTAGCAGTGTGCCTTTACATACAAACATGTGTGTATACATACACACATACATATGTATATATGTATATTCTTTTCCAGGTCTGATATATATATATATATGTATATATATATATCAGACCTGGAAAAGAATTCAGGGAAAAATAAAAACTACTGAACTGTCTGAAATCTGTGATCAGAAAAAAGTCTGGATATCATAGTTCAAGAAATTATAAATGAAATTATAAGTGAAATTTGTTCAGAACTGTTAGAATTAGAGGCAAAATAAAAATAGAAAGAATTTTCTGATCACTTTTGGAAAGAAACCCTCATCCAGAAACATCATAGCTAAAACCTGGGACTTCCAGGTTAAATAAAAAATCCTCCAAGCAACCAAAAAGGAGCCCATATGTCAATGAACCACAATATTACGTAAGATTTAGCAGCTACCTCTATAAACAGAAGGAAAGAAGAGCTTGGAATATAATATTCCAAAAGGCAAGAGAAAAGTTTACAACCAAAAATAAACTATCTGGCAAAACTATGACTCTTCAAGAGAAAAAAAGCCAGTTTTTAATGGAAGAAAGGATTTTTGAGCATTTCTGATGAAAAAAGAAAAACAGAACTAAGTAGACATTTTAAAATGGCAAGGTGAAGCCAAGAAAAATATGTATATGAGTATAACCGAAAGGGAAAATGTAGGGATGATGAATTGCTCAAAACACAACAGAACCACATACTGACCATATGTCACTGACCCTTAAATATAGTAGGGTTCTGAGCAGGATATGGCACTTGAATTGGAACTTGAAAGGTAGGAGGACTTTTAAAGGAGAAGATGCAGGGTGAGATGTGTGTTTCAAATTTATGGAGGTAGTAAGACATAGATCAGAAGAGACTGGGGAAGATGAGAGTCTAGTTGTGTGGAAGAAGGTGAGTAGTATAGAATGAGTATGGAAAGCCAAATTATGAAGTGTCTTCAGAGTGAAGATTAGGAGTTTAAACTTGATTCAATAGGTAATAAGGAACCCATAATCCTGGAGTAGAACAGAGGTTCAAATAATGCCCAAATACTCTCTCCTTCCCTTTCTACTTATCTAAGTCCTAATTCCACTTCAAAAAGCTCAAATCCCACCTCTTCCATAATGACATCCCCAACTGACTTCTCCCTCAGCAATTCATCTCCTCTTCTTCCCCAGAATGCCTATAGAATTCATTGTCTGCACCATGCATTTAGTGGTTAATAGTCTGCTTTGTGTTTTGGGTCATGTTGGCTTCTGTGCTGTTGGCTCTATGGTGAGATTGGGAGATCCTTGAAGCCAAGGACCGTGCCTTCTATTTGTTTATATTCCCTGTAGCTTCTAGGGTGGGGCTGCACACAGAGCACAGACAAAGTGATTTGTTGCTGCTGCCATTGATGATGCTAAATCTGAAGAATAACCTATCTGAGCAGGAGTCCAGGCCCTGCACTGAGTACAGAGCCACCCTAGTTAATTTTACAAGTTGCAAAATGTTCTGGAAGTGTTTTGAGGAAGTCCAAGAGAGGAAATATCACTATAAACCCATGACATCTCCAAATACCAAGGACAAGTGTTCACAGAAGTCTGACTTTCAATAGTGCCTAGAGCTGAGGTTGGATAACCTCAAAGGAGACTGTGTAAGTACCCAGGATGCCAAACCATGAGGTAGAGTTTCCAGGGGCTAAGGTCACTGAAGCTCCTTCTTGTGCCTGGAAAAGAAGGGGAAAAGCCAAAACAAACAGGTTCTCTTGCAGACCAGAAGACAAATACCAGGTTATCCTCTGGGGAATGTGGTCTAAGTGAGAGCAAGCAACTGGAGGCAGAATTCCTAGTTTTACAGGAAGCTTTTAGGCTCATAGGTTTAGAATTAGAAGAGAACTAAGAAATCATCAGGTTTAACTCCCTCGTTTTTCAAGAGAGGTTAACTGACTTGCACATCTAGTAAGGATCTGAGACTAGAGCCAAACTCAGGTCTTCCTTTATTTTGAAATATTTTGAAATAATATTTGTAATTTACTTTGCAAACTTTAAATATTATATACATGCTACATTTTATTACATAAAAAAATTTAGCTGCCACTTTAAAGAAAATAAGAACTTCTATTCAAAAAAGCAAGTGATAAAGGTTTACAACTAAGAATAACATATATGACAAAACAAAATATAATTCTATAGGGGAAAAATAGATTTCTAATGAAATAGAATCCCAAAACATTCTTGATAAACAAAAGGCCAGAGTGGAATAAACGTTGTGAAATGGAAATGCTTAGTTGGAAGAGAATATTGGAGAACGAATTATTTACATGCTAATTGGAGGTATTTTCAGAACATTAATAAATTTGACAGTCATAGAGAAAGATAAATATGATAGAGGGCAGGTTTGTTTTGATGGTCTTAGGAGAAGAAAAAGAAAGGCAAAAAGGGAAAGAAAGAAGGCAGAAGGAGACAAATCACTATCATATAATAGAAGTGCATAAAATGAAGAATATTTAATCATGGAGGAAAAGGTAGAGACAAGAGGTGTCCCATTAACTTGATATAAATTTGAATTAATTAATCTGGAGTAAGGAAGGTCATACACTTCATAAGACTGAACTCAAGAAAGAATAGTTACACACACACACATATACAGACCACATGTGTGTATGTATGTGTGTGAAGGAAAAAGTATGAGTGAACAGAACAAAGAGAAATATATAAGTAACAATAATTAACAATGGCTGTGAATGTAAATTGAATAAGATCTCCCATAAAATTGAAGAGGACGGTAAAATGAATTAGAAATCAGAATCCGAAAATATGTTGCCTACAGTAAATACACTTTAAACACAAACACTGATAAAGAGGTAAGATAAGAGGCTGGAGTAATCGCCTATACTTTAGCCGAATGAAAAGAAAAGCAAGGTCTGTAGTCATGATTTCAGAGAAGATTATAGTAAATATAGATATGACAAAAAGAGAAAAGGAAGGAAATTAAAGTGTACTTAAAGGAATCACAGGAAATGAATCAATTTTAATAGTTTATATTCAGACATACATATGCACATTATACTTAAAGGAAAAGGTAATTTTATTATAAGGAGAAATAGTAAAACTATAATAGTGGATGACAATCTACTTTTTTCATATCTAGACAAATCTAATCAAAAGATAAATGAGAAAGAAGGTAAAGAACTTGTATGAGACTTTAGAAAAATCAGGAATTATAGAACCTGATGATTACTAAATGAGAATTAAAAGGAATTTATATATGTCTCAGCTGTCTATGGCACTTCTACAAAAATTGCCTATATACTGGGGCACACAGACCTCAATAAAAATGTAGAAAACCAGAAATACACATATAATTACTGATTATAATGCAATGAAATTATATTAATAAAGGACTTTTGAGAAAAGAAACAAAAAACTGAAAACTAAATGATTTATTTCTAAATACTGGGGGATCAAAGAAATAATTATAGAAAATTTTATCAAGGAAAATGTCAAGAATAAGACCACATAACAATATTTATGAATTACAGCTAAAACAGCTTTTAGGAGAAAATTTTTATTTCAAAATTTTTCATCAATGAAAGAGACAAAAAGCAAAACAATGAATTGAGTATTCAACTAAAAAAGCTCAAACAAAACAATACAATTAAGCAACAAAGTAGAAATTCTGCAAATTAAAGATGAGGTTAAAACTGAATGAAAAACCCATCAAACTAATAAATAAATATGGGAGCTTTTTTAAAAGAGAAAAGTCAATAAAATAGATGAACATTTAGCTAATCTGATGTTTAAATACAGAGAAAGGGAAACCAAATTATCTATATCAACAGTGAAAAATGATGATTCATAACACTTGGAGAAGAAATACACAAAATTATTAGAAAATATTTTGCTTAATTATATTCTAAAAAAACTGATGATTTAGATTACAAATTGATGTATAAATATAATATTCTCAGATTAACAAAAAAACTCAACTATCTAATTAACCCAATATCAGGAAAAGAAAACAAACCAATCATAAATGAACTCCCAAAGTGGGAAAGAAAAACTCCAGGACAAGCTGGATTTATAGGTACCTTTCCAATCTCTTTTCCAAATATGGTCTTGATGTTTAAACTAAGGAGAGACAAAGCAGAAAAAGAAAATGGTATACCAATAACCTTGATTAATACTGACAAAACATTTTAAATAGATTGTTAGTAAGTAGGCAGCGAAAACAGATTTGAAAAATGTTACAGTATGACCAGATTGGATTTATGCCAGTAAAATAGGGCAAGATCAACATGAGGAAGACTAAATATTTTTTAAAATCTTGTTAATCATATAAATAATAAAAACCACAGATCATATCAATAGATTCTGGAAATTTTTTTTGACAAAATCCTCACCCATTCCTTGAAAAAACAAACTAGAAAAATAGAAATGAGTGGACTTTCATTTAAAATAGCAAATGAAATGGGTTTTGAATGCTAAGTAAAATGCTTTGTATTTGATCCTGGAAGTGAAAGGAAGAGACTGGAGTTTATTGATAGTGTGTATGTGTGTGTGTGTGTGTGTGTGTGTGTGTGTGTGTGTGTGTGTGTGTGTTATAAGACATTTAGCCACAAAGGGCAGAAGAAATAAGACAATAGTAGGGAGGGAAAGATCAAGTGAGGCAGCCTTTTTGAGGATGAGGAAATCAAGGACGTGTTTGTAGGCAGAATGAAATGAGTCAGTAGACAGGGAGAGATTGAAAATAAATGATAGAATAGGAATGATAGGGCAGGGAACCTGTGAAGGAGATGGGAAAGAAGAGGATTGCTTCAGTAGGTTGTGGGGTAAGCCTTGGTAAGGGTTACCTTATCATGAGAAACAGAGGTAAAGGAAGAAATAGTGACAGAAGGCATCTCTGAATAATAGGAAATAAGGAAGAGGAGAAAAGAGAGAGCTCATGATAAATGATCTCCATTTTTTCCCCTGTAAAATATGAAGTAAGGATCTTAGCTGAGAGAGTAGGGAGAAGGAGAGCTATGGGAAGTTTGAAGAGGGGTGAAAAGAAAAGGTTTGGAAGAGCTACTGTGGAAAGTGGGATAGTAAATTGGTAAGGGATAGTAGGATTGCCTAGCAGCAGTGTGGGTCCAGTTGAGATTGTTTAACATGGAAAATTTGCATTATTTTTTCAACTTTGTTCAGATGCATCTGTGTAGGAGTGGAGGCTGTGAATGGTGGAAGTGATCCAAGGCTGAGGTTTGGCAGAGTATAATTGACTATATGATAAGGGGGATAGAGTTTCAAGAGAGGAGGACTGTGTAGCATTGAATTGGTTCATCAAGGGATCAAGATGTAGAAAAGTGGAGATAGAGACTAGTGCAAGGGATGTATTGGGATGGCATTGAGGGTGTGAAGGGGTCAGAGGTCATGCTATGAACTGTGTAAGGTTTAGTAAGGAAAAGCAGAGGGAGAATTGAAAAGCCAATAGGTTATGGCTAGATAAGGGGATTTCAGAATTCTTGAATAGGAAGGTAGTACATTGTGGATGGTGGCAAGATCAAGAGAATGGGTGGCTGAAGGGGATGGAGGAGCACCTCATGGGAAGTAAACAGGTTGAGGTGGAGGCTTGGGTGTTTGAAGGAGAGTTAATATGTATGTTCAAGTCCTCTAGTATGAGGGCAGGAATTGCAGGAGGAAATTTGTGAGTCGCACATGTCAAACTCATTGAGGAAGGGAGTTTTTAGAGGGAAGGAGGTTTTAGAAAATAGCTACCAGGGGCATATATGAATTACATGAATCTCAAAGGAGGAGAAGTTACTGATGGATAGAGGTTAGAGGGAGAACCCAGAAGTGGCAATGGGAATCAAGGAGTAGTCCAATTCCCCACCTCCACCAATGAAACTAAGAATGAGTAGTCTGGCTAGTACTGGAAAGGAGGGCTTGAATGGCTGTGACAGCTGGACAGAACCAAATGTCAATACTAGCTAGTAGATGGAAGGATCGAGAGAGGAAAAGATTTAGGAGAAAGTTTTGCCTATGGAACAGGTTGTTGTCCTTCATACCTGAAAAGCACAGAAGTGACAGCACCAGTGATGTCCTCTGACTTATAAATTGGATTTAAATGAGGCAGAGGGGCACAAAGTCATCAGCCTCACTCTCTCTTCCAGAGTCATCAAAGTCTAGCAGCAAGAAAAAAAGTCAAGCCAAACTAGTTATGGCTCAGAATATAGTGCATGATGTTGGCTTCTTCAACGTCTAACCAAGCTCAAATCACTCCACAGTGCCTGCTTCTGCCACCTTCATGGCTATTGGAACAAATTGTTCTCATATGCCTCTTCCAGTGGGGGGGAATTCTTCACGTACTTGGGGTAAACATCCCTCTAACTCATCTATGCCTTTCAGGCCTGTTGGTTACCCACAACCAGGTTTACTCCATCTGCTAAGAAGCGAGTGTGGGTGCTGTGCATAGTAGAGCTTCTTTTTGGCCACAGATGAGTCTTGGGTGGCAGGTGGACACCAAAGGAAGAAAGAAGCCTTGAAAAGGGCTCAGCGAGCCTTACACCAGAGGTATTAGTCTTCCCTAAACACCCCATATGCAGGGTACACAGGAACAGGTATTCAACAGGACACAGTAGAAGAGTTGGGTGGTGTTTGGTTGAAATATTGAGGTGGGAGAGTTGAGAAGGAAGAGAATGAGGAATCAGGTGGTAAGGGGAGGGGATGGGGTCTGAATGATGATCTATTGAGGTTCAGAATCACTGAGATACAAAGGGTATGACCAGGTAGGAGAATGTTCATCACTGAGTGGAGGGCACCATTCTCCTTCCCAAGGGAGCTTGAAGATCAGCCTAGAGGTGAGTGAAACATGAGATGGGAAGCCCTGCTTTATGACTCCTCCTCTCTCTTAAGGGGGGAGATTAGGCTTGAAGAAGGCCAAGCAGGAGACAAAAGCTGAACCAGCCTAATAGGAGAAAGACATCTCATTTGCCACCAACTCTCTTCCCCCAAGGAACAGGCATAGCAGGAGAATGGCCTGAGGTGGAAGGGTAGGTTGCTCCTCTTTTCCCCGGAGGTTCTCCACATCCCATGTGGGAGATTAGACTAAGAGGAGGCAATGGGAGCTACCTCATGCTGGCACAGAGAGAAGTTGTTGCTTTGGAGCAGATGGGAGATGCTCAGCCCAGGCTTTTGCTGCTTTCCCTTAAGAGATAGACAGGCTGTGCCTAGCAGGAGATGGAAAGGCACAAGGTGCACAGTCAGAGGACTGTTTGGCTCCTCTTCCACTTGAGGAAGCCGGCAAGGAGTCAGTTAATGTCCTCTCCTATGAGGGCAGGAATTAATGGGGTTGGGGGTGGAGTGGAATGTGAGCCACAAATGAACTCATAGAGGAAGGAAGGAAAGTGATCTGGGACTCTATGGACTCCGTGCTCCTGGAAAAGTTACATAGGCCATCAAGAGCATATAGGACACTGTAGGGGACTTCAACTGTAACTTAATCCGTATTGTCTTTGTGCTATAGTTATTTATGTATTATAGTTATATTCCTCTATCAGAATGTGAGATCCATGAGGGCCAGAGTTTTTTCTCATTTAAACTTTTTATCTCCTCATGTTTCTAGAATAGTTCTTTGCACATGCTATAAACATTATGTTTGTTGAATAGAATGGAATTAAACTTTATTTACTTATGTTGTTGTTTGGTTATTTCAATTGTGTCTGGCTTTTCATGACCCCATTTGGGGTTTTTCTGGTCAAGATACCAGAGTGGTTTGCCATTTGCTTCTCCAGCTCATTTTACAGGTGAAGAAGCTGCAGCAATCAGGGTTAATTGTGACTTGCCTAGGGTCACATAGTTGGTAAGTGTCTGAGGCTGAATTTGAACTCATCTATCCTGATTTCAGGTCTAGGACTCTATCTACTGTGCCACCTAACTGCTCCAAATTTACGTAATCTGTTCTTAAATATTCATGGTTTCTGGGAAAGGAATGCTTTCCCAGTCTTGTATAGATAGGCTTGGAAAGCATGGCTCAGGATGGTTGTGTGTGCCCCAGAGGGCCACTGTAATTCACTGTTAGTGTTTTTCCATCTTTTTGAATTCCTGTAGTTGGCATGCTATAGTAGAATAGAATTAGACTCTGATTTGTTTTGAAAAAATAAAGGATATTTCATAAAAACAAAAAAAAAGAAAGGATGAACATGAAAAATCCACAGAAATAAGCAAAGGCTTTTTGTGGATTGACACAAAGTGAAAAAAGCAGAATAAATTGAATGATGTCCATAATATTTACAATAATAGACATGAAAACAGCATTATAAAGCAAGTGAAGTTAAAATAATTGCAATCTAAGTCCCAGAGAGTAGATGATGGAACACATGCTTTCTTTAGAGAGGCTGGCGATACAGGAAAAGGGGAGGAGGAAAGAATGTTGCTCATCGGGTTTGATTCACTTTCTCTTTGTTATCAGGGAAGGGCTTAATGGGGGAGGGAGAGTATTGGAAAATGACAGGTAAAAAAATTAAAAAGCATCAATACAATTTATTTGTTTAGAAATAGTTTTCCATGGTTACATGATTCATGTTCTCTCCCTCCCCTTTTCTCTCCCTCCCCTTCCTGGAACTGACAAGCAATTCCACTGGGTTATAAATGTCAATACAATATTTAAAATAAAATAATGAAAACAGGTATCTCGGTGGATTGAGAGCCAGGCCTAGAAACAGGAGATCCTGGGTTCAAATGTGGCCTCAAATACTTCCTACATGTGTGATTCTGGGCAAGTCACTTAATCCATTGTCTAACCTTTACTTCTCTTTTGCCTTGGAACCAATATATAATATTGAATCTCATTACATTAAAACAACAACAACAACAACAACCACAACCCTTACCTTCTAAGGTAATTCTAAGATGATTCTAAGATGGAAGGTAAGAGTTAAAAAAATAATAAAAGCTATTGAAACTGTCTTCTAGACATATTTGTTCAGAGGATGGAGTCTCCAACCACTGACAAGAAGAAGCTTCCTGGGGACCTATGTACAAAAGCAGGATAGAAGAACTCAGTTTTGTCCCATAGATTTCTTTTCTTTCTTTTTTTAAAATTTTTTTTATTTAAACCCTTACTTTCCATCTTGGAGTCAATACTGTGTATTGGTTCCAAGGCAGAAGAGTGGTAAGGGCTAGGTAATGGGGGTCAAGTGACTTGCCCAGGGTCACACAGCTGGGAAGTGTCTGAGGCCAGATTTGAACCTAGGATCTCCCATCTCAAGGCCTGGTTCTCAATCCACTGAGCTACCCAGCTGCCCTTGTCCCATAGATTTCTAAAGAACGGACCCCCATGGCCCCCCCCAGAGGGAAGCTGCACCCAGACGAATCAATGCTGTATCCTTTGCATGCTATTAGAGCTGAGCAAACTTCCTTTTGTGAATAGTTAGATTATCTTTGAGTTATTGCCTTTTATTTCCATGAACATTAACTCCTGGCCTACCCAGAGTCAAACCTGGTCCTTGGCAACTAGAATAAGGCCACAGATGCTATCATGATGCCTTGGTTTGGCTGCACTCCTCTGGGGGTAGTCTATGAAGATAAATAGATCAAACATTTGTTATATTCCAAGCCTTATATCAGGCAAGCAAGACAATTCTTGCCCTTGTGGAACTTACATTTAATTTAATTAATTTATTTAAACCCTTTCCTTCCATCTTGGAAACTGTACTGTATTTTGGTTCCTAGGCAGAAGAGCACTTGCCCCAAAGCACTTGCTCAGGGTCACCCAGAGAGGAAGTGTCTGAGGTCATATCTGAACCCAGGACCTTCTGTCTCTAGGCCTGACTCTCCATCCATGAGCCACCCAGCTGCCCCTGGGGAACTTATGTTTTAATAGGGTAGGAGGATGCATAAAGGGTAGGTGTGTGAGAAGAGAAAGAAGGCCAGGAGGGAGTCCAGAGGCCCCGTCCCAAGTAGGGTAAAGCAAATGCTCCCCGATGGCGTGTGCGTTTGTGGCAGTGAGGGCGGAGGGTTTGAGTTCTAGCTGGGGTTTTCAGGGTGTTCAGGGAAGTCTAGTGCCTTGCTCTGAGGGCTGGCCGAGCCCGCTTCTGGGCTGATTTCTTTCTTCGGTGTCCACCTGCCATCGTCTCTCACGGGGGGGCCTCCAATAAGCTGTAGCGTACTAAAGCGTTTGGACAGCAGTGGAGATCAGATGGAGGGTAGCCAACAGGCCTCGGGGGGCTTCTCTGCCCCAAGCCCAGGAGGATGACTCCCGCTGGAAGGGTGGATGAGAACAGCTTGTCCCAATGGACACGAAGGCGGCTGAAGCCGGCTCTGGGGAGAGCTCAGAGCTTGGTCACACAACAAAGACACCGAGGCCATCGGCTGCCTCCTGGACCATCCTCAGTCCTCTGACTTTTGTCCTGCCTCTGGACTCTGATGACTCTGGAAGAGAGAGTGAGGCCACTCTGCCCCACTTAAGTCAATTAACGTGCCAGTCAAAGGATGATGTCATTTTTGTCCTCTTCAAGTATGAAGGACAATGACCCACCCAACCAGTGGGAGGGAGTAGAGTGGGATGACCCAGAAGTAAAGTACTATTAATCTCATTACCTTATGGCTACTTTGTGTGCATTACTGGAACATTACTGGTACTTATTTTGCAGAATAATCTATTTATACACAGTCAGGTCCTTTTTATAATCCATTTGAAGTGCAAAATTTTTTCCCTTTTTTTGTTATTTAAAAAATTTAATTAATTGATTAAGAATATTTTCCCTTGGTTACATGATTCATGTCTTTCCTTCTCTTCCTCCCTCCCCTCCCCCATAGCCGATGCGCAGTTTCCCTGAGTTTTACGTGTGTCATTGATCCAGACCTATTTCCATATTATTAATATTTGCACTAGGGTGATTGTTTAGAGTCTACATCCCCAATCACATCCCCATCGACCCAAGTGATCAAGCAAATGTTTTTTCTTCTGTGTTTCGAAGTGCAGAAAATTTTTAATCTTATCCTGGCTCCTTTTTGCTATACAATATAATTCAGGGCTCCGGGGCCTCTCATCCTCCAGTCCTCAAAGGGCATGTTCTCAAGGAACACAAACTTACATGTCTGCTTTTTCATTCAACAAACGTTTCCTAGCTGTGTGACCGTGGGCAAGTCCCTTGATCCCTACTGCCTAGCCTTTCCCACTCTTCTGCCTTAGAACCAAAATACAATATTGATTCCAAGAGAAGGCAAGGGCTAACAAAAGAACCCTAAGTGCCTATTTCTGCACAGAGTCCTTTTTCTTGAGATGTAAGAACCAAAAACAAAAGCAAAAAATACCAACCACACAGAATGTACATTCCACTGGGCTGTGGGGAGGGAAGGAGAGGACCCAGAATGTATACAGATAAGTAAATACGAGATAAACGGAGGAGGAAGAGAGTCTCTCACAGGAACAAGCAGGACAAGGCTGAGCGAGGGTCCAGAAGGGCAGGTTCCACGCCCCGTAGAATGGGGTGCTGGAGCTGAATCTTGAGGTCACCGAAGGATTCACAAAGGAGAAGGGAGGCGAGTGGGGGAACCAGGGGACAGCCTTAGCAGACACTGAGGCTGGAGATGGAATGCTCAGGGAACAGCTGGTAAGCCAATCTGATTAGAATGTGGGAAGGGGAAGACGGTACTCACACTGACCCAGTGAGGTACAGTTATCAGAAGAAAAATGACAAAACACATTTGATTGCTAAACATGGAAGATTTTTATATTGAGAATCGTCTTCCCTGGGTCTCCATCCTCTGCTTCACTGCCCGAATGGCACTGCTTTGCCAACATATTAGAGAGCTGATTGGGATCCTTGAAGGATTGAACTAGGTTGTTTTATCTCCATGCCCCAAATAAGAAGGGATCCATCTAGTGGAAAGCAGACACAATGTGATAGAAACTTGCTGAGGTTTAACAACTGACTCTCCAAGAGGAGGGACACTTTTAAGTTTAATCTGCATTATGAAGACTTTCTACATCACTTTCTTAACCCTAGACAACCAACAGAACAATAAATTAGGTCCTGATCTGTAGTATTTGTTGATTCTGATGTTGCATAGCAGTGGTTCCCAATCTTTTTTGGCCTACCACCCCCTTTCCAGAAAAAAATATTACTTAGCCCCCTGGAAATTAATTTTTAAAAAATTTTAATAGCAATTAATAGGAAAGAGAAATGCACCTGTGGCCATCACTGCTTTCCTGGATCGCTGCAACACCCACCAGGGGGCGGTGGCGCCCACTTTGGGAATCACTGGTACATAGGCTTTTTTTGAAATATTAAGTGTTGGGGTTCTGTGGTTCGGTGGATAGAGCATCAGGCCCGAGTCAGGAGGACCTGAGTTCAAATCTGCCCTCAGATGCTTCCTAGCTGTGTGACCCTGGGCTAGTCACTTAATCCTCCATTGCCTAGTCTTCTTCTACCTTAGAATATACAATATTGATTCCAAGAGAAGGCAAGAGTTTAAACAAACAAACAAACAAATATCTAAGTGCCTATTTCTGCACAGAGCCAGCCCTTTCTGCATAGCCCTTATTGCATTTACTAGGACAGAAAGTAAAGGTTTAGGAAAAGAAAAGAAAATAACAGTTGCCCCACTATTCAGTCAGAGGTAGTTCCAGAATACCCCTTAATGTGTGGTAGTGAAAAGAACATCAGACCAGGAATCATTATAACTATTTTAATAACCAAGGGACATTGGGGAGTCATTTCAGTCATGTCTGACTCTTCATGATCTCATTTGGGGGTTTTCTTGGCAAAGATATTGCAGTGGTTTGCCATTTGCTTCTCCAGTTCATTTTATAGATGAAGAAACTGAGGCCAACAGAGTTCAATGACTTTCCCAAGGTCACACAGCTGGTAAGTGTCTGAGGCTAGTTTTGAACGCAAGAAGATGACTCCTGATGGGGCACTCTATCCACTGAGCCACCTAATGACTCAATTGTCCCCAAACTGGGGAAGTTACTTTACTTCTAATCCTCATTTTTCTGATCTGTAAAATGGTGATAATAATGTCTGCCTTGCGTATGGCTTGGATCATCAAATGTGATCATCCCAGAGCCCTTTGGACATTTAAGCACAAGACAGAATTCTTGATACCGGAATCCAGCAAGGTAGAGAGGACTGCTTGAACAGCAAGGTCTGCCAGTGTGCAGGGTAAGCAGCTAGCTAGGGAGAGGAAGGGAGATGGAGGTCACAGGAGAGACAACAGATGGGCTGAGGAAGCTGGGAAACCAGGATCCTCACCCTGAAAATCCCTGCTCTCTTTCTGATCAAGCCTGGGGAGGACCAGCCAGCTTTTCCTGTGGCATCGTGAGGGCAGTGGAATAAACTGGCCTTGACCCTCAGGGTCAGAGCAGGCTGTGTCAGCAAGATGTGTGAGGAATGCAAATAGGAACATTTCTTGCAATGCCCAGCCACTACGGGCTTCCAGGACCTCTGACACCAAAGGGAAGGCCTTCCAGGAGCCCTTAAGAGCTAGCTTTTGCTGCCCGTCATCCCCTCTGAGCTTCATAGAAGCCTGAAAGGTTTCCAGGGCTGGCTGTGCGGGGAGGGCTTCCTCTCCTGACAGCTTCCCTTTTTGCAGGAAGCTTTTGCCCTCTTGGCTCCTGGCCGGCATGTAAAGTGGGAAGTGCCCGGTGACCACAAGAAATGCCATTCTCTGGACGGGTGGGGATGGCCAGGGTAGGAGCTCTTTGGAAGAGTTCCCTTTCCTCTGACCCATTTCCCATGTTCTGAGGTTTCAGATTGTTACCTGATTCTTCCCAGATCATAGTCTGGAGTCAGGAAGAAATTTAGATATCATTAGGTTTGGGGGCATCTAGGTAGCAGAGTGGATAAAGTGTCAGGCTTAGAGATGGGAGGGCCTGGGTTCAAATGTGACCTCAGACACTTCCTAGCTGAGTAACCAGGGGTGAGGCGCTTGACCCCTAGCCCTTACCGCTCTTCTGCCCTGGAACCAATACACGGTATTGATTCTAAGACAGAAAGTAAGGGTTTAAAAAAGTGTGTGTGTGTGTGTATATATATATATATATGTATATGTATGTATATGTCATATTATTATGGTTTTGTTATATATTATTTACATGTATAAATAATATATAATAAAAATATAAAAGTATATATTATATATTAATTTATAGAGAAAGTATATATATAAATCCAAGTTTAACCCTCCTGTGTTTTTGTTTTGTTTTGTTTTGTTTTTGTTTTGATAAAACTGAGTTCCAAGGTGGGGAAGTTAAGGCTCTAGGCTAGGGTTGGTGAATCTTTTCCCACTTCGGGTGCCCAGAGGGCAAATTCAAACCACCAGATTACCAGAGAGAGTTGAGGGAGAAAGTGTTTGCTTTGAATCTCTGGACAGAAGGTTCAAAAAATGTCTTCAGACACTGGGAAGAAGGGGAATGGAGCAGCTTCCCGAGTGCCACAGCTTCTCCAACGAGGGTCTAGGCTGGTGCCAATATTAAATGCCAGAGCTGGGATTTGAACTCAAGACCTCCAAGTAATGATTATCTTCCACTATACCACACACTGGAAGCATTGGTAGAGGGGAAAGATGTCAGTGGGATTAGTACAGATAGTGCCTCCCTTCTCTGCCCACCTGAATGTTCCATATCCCTCCCCAAAGGGTCGGCAGCCTCCTCTGCCTTTGGCTTCTTTGCTCAACATGCAAAACAGACACTAGAGAATTTGTAGAGAGGTTTGAGGAAGCTTGTCTCCCTTGTCCAATCAATTAGCAGGTCTTTATTCTGCACCTATTCTGTGCCAAGCACTAACCTGGGACATAGATATATAAGTACTAAGTAGGAAATGATCCTTAGGCACAAGGAGACTTGGTTCTAGCAAGAGAAGACATTATAAAATGGAGATAGAATAAACTGGGCTAGGTTCTACCTGCTTAATGATCACGAGGCACTGGGGAAGCTTTGTTTAGTTGTTTCAGTCACCTTTGACTCTTCATGGCCCCATTTGGGTTTTTCTTGGCAGAGATATTGGAGAGATTTGTCATTTCTTTCTCTGGTTCATTTTACAGACGAGGAAACTGAGGGCAAAAGGGTTAAATTACTTGTCCAGGGCCAGATCAGTTCCCCTGATTCCAGGTTGGGTACTCTCTTCACGAAGTTACCTAGCACTCAGTTGGGAAGCTACTTTATCCCATTTTCCTCATTTGTAAAATATGGATAATAAGTGCATCTGTATATTTGTAGATATATGTATATATACACATACATACATACATAGAGAGAGAGAGAGGAGAGGCAGAGACACACACAAAGGGAGAGAAAGAGAGAGAGACAGAGAGAGAGAGAGAGACAGAGAGAGACAGAGAGAGACAGAGAGACAGAGAGAGACAGAGAAAGAGAGAAAGAGACAGAGAGATCACCTTGTCCATAGAGTCTTCTCTCATCCTCCCAGGTTGATCATGACCTTCCCCTAATAGGACCTCACATAGCATTTCTCTGGCATCTCATTTTATGCACTTAGTGATGAAGCTGATCATACCAAGAAGGCGTGTGATTTTTTTTTTTGCATAGAAAGGGGGAGGAACATAGATCATTACAATTTTACGGTTTTAGAGAATTCCTTAGAGCAGAGGTATCACATGCTTTGTCAGTCTTTTCAGACATGGCTGAGGCCCTAAAGAGATTAGAACATAATTGGAGGATATTTTAAAAAATAAATCAAATTCAAGATGCAAAATAAATAAAATATGATAAAACAATATAGAAAATAAAATATAGGAATATAGATTATGTGTAGAACATGTAGAAATATAGAAAAGAAAAATAAAACATAAGAATAACTATAATAAAAATAAAATTAATAAATAATAAGATACAACCATAAATAAGTAAAATAGAAGGTACAGAATATCTGCAACATAGATAATGTTAACATGTGGTTTTCTAAGTCAATATGTGGGTTACAGGGATCATTTCACATTGTTTAGAGGCCCATATTTCTACTTGAATATGACATGACTGGCCTAGAGCATTAAGAAGTTAAGTGACTTGTCCAGGGATATAAAATCAGTAGGTATCAGGGGGAAGACTTGAATCCAGATCATATTGGTCAGTGCTTTATGCCTTATGCTATATTGTTTCTCTTATGAAGTGATCATGTATTATTTTGCATTAAAATTATCTGCATATGATATATGCAGACTATGAAATCCATGAAGACAAAGGACTATGTCTTATCTAAACTTTTTGTTGTTGTTAGTCCTGTCTGATTCTTCATGATTTCATTGGGGGATTTCCAGGGTGGTTTCCTTTTCTAATTCTTTTTTACAGATGAAGAAACTGAGGTCAACAGGATTCAGTGACTTGTCCAGGGTCATACAAATAGTAAGTATCTGAGGCTAGATTTGAACTCAAGAAGATGAGTCCTTCTGACTTCAGGTCCAGTGCTCTATCTACTGTTCTACCTAGCTGCCCAAATCCCAAATCAAACTCCTCTAATTCTCCCCAATATAATTCTCCTCTAACATCTAACTCAGTTCTCTGATTAATGTGTTTGTTGAATTAAAGCAGTATAACTAGCAATATGCATAGGTCATTTGTTGCTATGGTTTAGTGACTTCCTGCTAGAACTGTGGTCAAGCAGAAAATTGAAGTCATAAACCTCAACAGTGAGTTATAGAGCTGAAAAGGAATCAAGTTAAAGAGCAGAGAGGGAAGAGATCCTCTGCTTTTTTCAACCACTTGTTTTTGCCTTATAGAGCAAGTGCCTTAAATTCCAGAGGTTGCTTAGCAATCCGGTTTGGGAGGAGTAAGGAGTTCATGAAGGGTGGCTACATTGAGACACAATAAGAAAGGGGTAGTGGTTCCAAATGGTGACCATCCTTGAAGAGTAGGGAAAGAAGTTTGGAGCTGATTCAGCAGACAAGAGAGAGTCATTGAAGGGTTTTGAGTAAGGAATGGACATGACCAGAAATTCATCTAAGAAAGATATGTGCTTTCCTGTGTGAGAATTTAGTTTTCATATACTGTACTATTCCTGTATATTAGGAAGAATAACTCTGTATTTCTGTGTATGGTGTCTGGGTCGGCACTTTCATCCAGTCTACAGCTTTTTTCATTTTCTTTGTCCTTAGGAATCCCAAAGAATGTCTTCCTTTATTTTTTTTAAAACAGAATTTGGTTAATAAATGAAGGAGAGAATAGATCTTTTCTGGCATATATGACAAACCTCTCATCTATCCACCTGTAGGGATGGGGAGGGGTGGACAGTTTGATAGACCACCTCTTAATTAACTATTCACCCATTTTTAGAAATGCCTTGGGATAGTCAAGGGAGGGTCGCCTAAAACCCTTTATTAAGTTACCTGACACAGTTTTTGTGTTGGTGGTCAGTCACTCAAGAGGGCCTTAGAACAATAAATCACTTTATTGGTTATGATGTTGGCCTCACCAATAAACATTCAAAAAACTGATATTTCTTACCCCAAATCAGTCTTGAGATAATTTTAATTGTAACACTTGAAATATCCTGGAAATACTTTATTCACATATACTTAATGAAACCAAGAGCTATAAACACAGCAGGAATGACAGCAACTGAGGAGGGTTCTGATGTCTGTACTGAATTGACTATCAAAATATCTGAATTTGATCCCAACTGCTGCCCATTACTGCTTATGTGACTTTGGAGAGGTCACTGTACCTCACTAGGTTTCAGTTTTCTGGTTTATAAATTGAAAGGCATCCCCAGATCATTCTGAAAGTCCTTTCTAACGCCGACATTTTGTGATTAAGGGCCAGATATCATGAGATTTTTTTAAAAATTAAAACCCTCACCTTCTGCCTTGGAATCAATACATAGTATTGATCATACATAGTATTGATTCCAAGGCAGAAGAGTGGTAAGGGCTAGGCCATGAGGGTCAAGTGACTTGCCCAGGGTCACACAGGTGGAAAGTATCTGAGGCCATATTTGAACCCAGGACCTCTCGTTTCTAAGCCTGGCTCTCAATCCACTGAGCTATCTAGCTGCCCCCTATCATGAGATTTCTTGAACCGCTTTCAGTCCCATCATTGAATGTGGTCAAGCAGACATGGATTGATTCTTTGTCATAGATGCTATGAAAGTGACTTTTGTTCAGGAAGAGGAAGGACTAAATGGCCTCTGAGATGCTTTCTAGGATGTTCCCCATGTAAAGTTTCTTCTCTTCTTCTCCAGGGTTTATAATAGCCTGATTTCTCACCCTTTGCATTGGAAAACCCACACCTATCATGGAAGTCTTTTGGTGACAAGCAATATATTTAGGCTATTAGAGTCAGCCTTATGTAAAATTATAGCCTAGGTTTAGGGTGTGTGTGTTGACTTTCCTCTCCCAACTTCTCATTAGTCCACCCAGGCGTATCCTCAACCAGCATTCTGAAGATGAGTGGGGGTAACATAGGACCAATACACCGTGTGTGTGTGTGTGTGTGTGTGTGTCTTTGAATTGTCCTATGTGTGTATATGTGTGTGTACATGATTATTCTTTCTACTTGGAAAGGACCAACGTTATTGGTAATATCTTTTGATCCTCATATAGATTGGATTGAAGTGAGGCAGATTGCACAAAGTTGCCAGCCTCACTCTGTCTTCCAGAGTCATCAAAATCCAATGCTAAGACAAAAGTCAAGGCGCCTGGTGATGGCTCGAGATGCAATGGATGACCTTGGCTTTTTCAATGTCTAACTAAGCATCGAACTCTAAGCATCCATAGCACCTGCTTCTGCCACCTCCATGGCTGTGGGAACAAATTGTTCTCCTGTGTCTCTTTGGACAAGGGAACTCCTTGCACGCCTGGGGTAGAGGTAATTCACCTCTGGGTTTGAGGCCTTTGGTTAACCTTAACCTGGTTTAGCCTGTCTGCTGAAATGGTTTACCTGAGTATAGCTGCTGTGTACGTATAGCTTTTTTTTTTTGAGCCACAAGTGAGAGCTGAGTGACAGACAGACATTAAAGGGGAAAGCAGCCATGAAAGGCTTGCCAAGTCCTCACACCAGAGGTACTAGTCTTCTATGAACACCTCATACACCCCACGTACGTGTATTGTGTATATATTCATATATGTATATGTGAATGTTTATCAGTCATTTCAGATGTGTCCAACTCTTCATGGCTCCATTTGGGGTTTCTTAGCAAAGATACTAGAGTGATTTGCTTTTTTTCTTCTACAGTTCATTTTACAGATGAGGAAACTGAGGCAAATAAGATTAAGGGACTTACCCAGGATCACACAACTAGTAGGTACTGAAGCCAAATTTGAACTCAAGAAGATGATGTCTTCCTGATTCCAAGCCTATTGCTCTATCCACTGCATCACTTATTTGATTCTCCCCATCTCTGTCTCTGTCTCTCTCTATCTCTGTCTCTCAGTATCTCTCTTTCTATCACTCTCATATATACATATATAGACATATATGTGTGTACGTATCAGGATGTATATGTACCTGCATTCATATACATATATATTTGTTGATAAAAAATAACATTTTATGTGCATACGCATATATTTAATTTTTTTCAATCAACAAAAATTTCCTTCCCACCGTCCTACCCCAACCTCCTCCACTTTGACAACTAAAGAAAAACATTATAAACTTGTATAGTCAATCTAAAACTTTCCACATCCACATCCAAAAGATTTTTTTCTTTTATTCTCTACTCTGAGTCCTCTACCTCTCTCTCAGGAGGTGGATAGCCTTTTTCATCTTTAGTCCTTTTGAATGTTGTTTGGTCATTTTACTGATAGGACTCCCTAATGCTTTCATGGTTGTTTGCCTTTATCATATTGCTGCCATTTTGTAAATTGTTCACCTACTCCTGTTTATTTCCTTTGGCATCAGATCATACAAGTCTTCCCAGGCTTTTCTGAAACCATGATGATAGAGCTTGAAGTGGACACACATACTATCTTCCCATTTTAAAAGAAAAGCAATTTATCCCTGTTTAGTCAATTATCATTCATATTTACTTTTCATGTTTCTTTCAACTCCTGTGTTTGAACTTCAAAGTTTTTCTCTAGTTCTAGTCTTTTCATAAGAAATGCTTGGAGATTCTCTGTTTCATTAGAGATCCATTCCCCCCTCCCCCACCTATAATATTATCTTTTGTTTTGCTGGCTGAGTTATTCTTGGATGCATCCTTTGCCTTCTGGAATATCATGTTCCAAGTCCTCTACTACCTTTATAGTGGTGGCTGCTAAATTGAGTGTGATCCTGATTATCTCCTCAGAACCTGAATTCTTGCTTTCTGGATACTTGCATTATTATTTTTTCTTTTATCTGGAAGTTCTGCATTTTGGCTATGGTATTCCTGGGAGTTTTTATTTTGGAGTTCCTTTTAGGAGGTGACCACTGGATTCTTTCTAGTTCTACTTTGTTTTCTGGTTCTTAGGAATCTGCATAATTTAAAATTTTTCTTAAAATATGCAGTCTATGCACTTTTCATTTATATTCTTCTGATAGTGCAATAATTCTTAATTTTTCTTCTCTTTGAACTGTTTTCCAAGTCAGTTGTTTTTTGGTAGGACACACTTTACATTTTCTTCAATTTTTTTAGGTCTTTTGGCTAAAATTGTATATATATTTTGGGTGTCTCATGGAGTCATTGGCTTCTGTTTGATCCATTGGAATTTTCAAGGAGTTTGTTCTTTGGGCAAAGTTTTGCACCTCTTGTACCAACCTGTTATTTCCCTTTCCAATTCTTTCTTTCGTAGCTCTTATTTCTTTTCTAATTTCTTCCTCAAGAGCTCTCATTTCATGCAAAATAAAACAACTCTGAGATACTACTTCACATCTATTAGATTGGCTAAAATAACCAAAAAGGAAAATGATAAATGTTGGAGAGGATATGGGAAAATTGGGATACTCATATACTTTGATGGAACTGTGAACTTATCCAACCATTCTGAAGAGCAACATGGAACCATGCCCAAATGGCCATAAAAGTATTGACCTAGCAATACAACTACTGGGTCTACAGAGCTGGGGGAAAAGATTCTATTTGTGCAAAAATATTTTTAGCAGCTCTTTCTGTAGTGCCAAAGAATCGGAAACTGATAAGGTGCCCAATTATAGGGGAATGAACAAATTAACATATACAGTTGTAATGGAATATATATAAGAATGACTAAAAGAATGAGTTCAGAAAAACCTGGAAAGACTTGTATGAAATGATACAAAGTGAAGTGAGTAGAACCAGGAGATCAGTTATATAGTTACAGAAATATTGTATGATCAACTATAAAGGACTAAACTATTATCAGCAAAGCAAGTTTCCAAGATAAACCCAAGGGACTCCATATGAAAAATTCTATACATAGCAAAAGAAGGAACTATTGGAGGCTGAGTGCATCAAAGCATGCCATTTTTCATTTTATTTCCTTCATGAATTTTTTTATTGTTCATAAGATAGTGTTATCTTTTATGAAGAATATGGAAATATGTATTAGATGACAGCGTGGTATAACATATATCAGACTATTTACCACCTTGGGGAAGGGGTGGTGAGGGAGGGAAAGAAGAGAATCTGAATCACAAAATGTTGGATATCAATTGCCCAAAACTCTTTCTACATGTAACTGAAAAAAAAATTTTAAGTTAAAAACAAATATAAAACAAAACAAACACAAAAACAAAAAACAAAACAAATATAAAAATATACCTACTGCAGTGAAGCCCTTGAAAAGCCTTTGGAGAGGGCATGGAGAGTCAATGTGCTTCTACCACATTTGATTATAACTGCTTTCTGGGTCTGGATTTTTATCACATATCATTAATTGCTAATGTTCTTACAAGTTTTGCAAAAGGTATAATTAACACTTAAAAAAAAAAGAATGACCATTTCGTCTATGCCCATTCTTCTACCCTACTTCCTGTTTTCTGATGGGGCTAAGCTCTGCCATACTTCTGGAGGGAAGATCTAGTCTGATTTTTTTTTTTTTGCTGTTTTCTTTGAGTATTAAGTATTGTCTTATTCTAGGATCCCAGGGACAGGCTGGAGATTTGCAAGCTTTTAGTGTTTCCAAAGAAATGTAATATGATTGCTTGCCACTTCCCCACTCCCACCCCAACCCTTCTGAACTCTATAAGTTCCTGGTCTGGGTTTTAGTCCAAGCAACAGTAGAATGAAGCTGGGCTCAGCCCCTAGTAGTCACCTGGGAAATTCTGCTGGTACAGATTGACAGAGCTGCAGGTTCCCACTTTGGTCTGGGTTTCCTGCCATATTTATTACTCTACAGGCTGTATTAGATGTTGGAACTGAGATACTGTTCTGCTCTTGTTCAAACCAAATCTCTGCTAGTTCTTCCTAAACTGCCTTCTTTCTCAGTAAACTACCTTGGGCCTCCCTACCTGAAAATGCCACCCCATGCCCAAGTCCCCTTCTTAGTCTATTGGCGCCTATTCCTTTTGTAGTGCCCAGTATAGGTCTAGGCGTGTTCTGATAAAGATCTGGGACCTACTCTTGCCCTGGTGTACAATCTCTCCCTGGGCATTGGAGTGATCCATGCACTGGGTACTCTTGTCAATCCCCTTGTCTACAAACCTCTCTATCTGGTCAAAGTACTCACTGTCTTTTATTCATCAGGATTTGGTTGGGCAAATTTCCCAGGTCTATTTGGAAGGGTTTTGTGGGTAAGAGTCTGGCTATATTGCTTCTTGTTAAGTGACAAAGTGGATAGAGTGTCAAATCCTGAGTGAGGAAGACCTGAGTTCAAATGTGACCTCAGACACTTTCTGACTCCATGATCCTGGGCAAGTCCCTTAATCTTGTTTGCTTCCAATTCCTCATCTGTAAAATGAGCTGGAGAAGGAAGTGGCAAACCATTCCAGTATCTTTGTCAAGAAAACTTCAAGTGGACTCACTAGGGGTCAGACATGACTGAAATGACTGATAACAACAATGCTGTGCTGCCATCTTGCCTGGAAGGTCACACTTTTAAGCTTAATCTTTAGGAGTAACATTTTTACTATCACTCTCTTAAATCGAAGCAATCAACAAAACAATAAATCAAGTTTTAATCTGTAGCATTTGCCAGTTTGAAAGCATAAATATCCACTCTGACAATTGACTCTGCTGATCCCCTGAATTCAAGTTAACTCAATTCAATAAATATTTAAGTACCTAGTTTGTTAGATACTGTGCTAAATTCTAGGGATACAAATGAGAGACAGTCTAGCGGTGCGGGATATGTCCAGCCTAGCCCTGGCTCTCTCTGTGTACTGGACACACATACAAGGTGGCCACATACAGGAAAGGGAGGATTCTAGTCCAAGTTCTGCCACTAACCTCCTTATTAATTGATTTTAATTAATTTATTAATCCTATTGGCCTTGAATGATTTACTTCATCTTTCAGAGCTTCGTGGGATTTAAGGAAGGAAAGAAACAAGCATTTATTTAGCGACTACTATGTGCTGGCAACTTTACAAAGTTTTTTCATTTTGTCTTCATAGCAACTCTGGTTATTAGGTGCTATTATTATTCCCATTTTACTAATGTGGAAACTCAGGTAAACAGGGGTTAGGTGACTTGCCCAGAGTCATATGGCTAGTATGTATCTGCTTCTAGATTTGAATTCAGGTCTTAAGACTGCAGGCTCTTGGCTCTAGCCACTATACCACCTGTGGGTTTCTAGGGAATTAAGGGACCTGAGAGATTATCTAGTCCAGGGCTTTCATTTTCAGCTCAGGGAGGTGAGAGGTGTCCTCCCCTTGCCTCTCTCATCCTTGAATTTATACCTTTCCCTTGTCTCCATTTTCCCTCCCCTACCCAACCACCCATTTGCTCCAGGGTTACTTCCACAGCTAGCTAGGTCCTCTGAACCTAAAACTCACCTTTCTCATATGCCACACACTAGTTTACCCATCCATAAAATGGGAAGTTGAATGAAGGTCCCTTTTAGCTCTGAAATTATATGGTTTTTATGATCATTGTTAAATAAAATCAATAATCTCAGGGAACTTAATTATGCCAAACAGGCTAGGACTAAATTAGACTAAGTTGTCTTTAGAACTTAACCATCTGGTGGCATTCAGAGTTTAACTCCTGTGGGGTTAGGAGTAAATCAAGTGTAACAGAGGGAGATTCAGGCCTGATTTTTTTTTTCAGGGAAACTCTGGATTTGGCAAAGTACAAAAGCCCCAGACTGAGCTGAATCACAGCCCAGATCTCCAGGATCAGTGGCTCTCCCTTATTGTCAACCTGAGCCAAGACTGAAAACAGAGGGGCCCATTCTGCTGGCCCAGCATGCCATGTGATGGGCAGTGCCCAGCACATGCAGTGCCCAGCAGGGCTCGCAGACCACCCTGCCTGCTGCAGGACCTGGACACTGGGCCCGATTTCCACTTAAATGCAATTGTATCTGCCTTATGTTTCTGGTTTGAATTTCAGCAGTAAACAAACAACAGAAAAAAATTCCGGTTTGGAAATCAGAAACCATCTGTTTCTCATTCTGTTCTCCTCCAGTGTTCTCCTCTGGGGTTCTTTAATTCTCTCCTCCTCAGACGAAGACATAGCTCAACTCAGAACACAATGATGCCATTTGACTACTGCACTCTAAGGAGAGTTTTGGGTTTCCTGGCTGACATCTTAAACCCCAAGGGCAGAAACCCCTTTCCTTCCCATTAACAATAGGTGCTTTGGATATCTCCTTTCCCTTTTCCCACTCCCTCTCCCCAGTCCTCCCACTCCCTCTCCTCCCCTCTCTTTGAAATCTCTTCTTTTTTCTTTTCTCTCCTTCCTCCAATCTTTCCTCATATTCCCATTCCCTTTTCTCCACATCTTTGCCTCCCCTCCCCTCCACTCTCCTCTCATCCTGCCTCTTCCCTCTTCTCTCCTCTCCCATCTTAGTCTTTCCACTCCCTTCTCCTTTCTTCTCCCTTGTCCTTCCCTTCCTTTCCATCCTCCCGAGATTTCCTCTTCCCTCCTCCACCCTTCTATCACCTATATTCCCTTCCCCTCTCTGATCTCTACCCTCCCCTTCCCCTTCTCTATCCTTTTTCAGCCTCCCCTGCCCTCCCAATCCCATTCTTCTTTTCCCTTTCCTCACCTCTTATCTCTCATTAATTAATAAATCTCTCTGTCACCCCTTGTTATGATTACTTTCTCTCTTATAGAGTTTCTCTCTAATATTCCAAATAAAACCTAGATATAGATAGACTTCTAAATCACAGTTAGACCAAATAGGGAACTTGCTGAAAATAACAACAAAAACACTTCACAGTATCTTAACATCTGTTGTTAGTGAATCCAGTCAAGGCACTTTGCAAGAGTTTCTGAAATTTTGAATCCTTTCTTTGGCCTCAGCAGCTGGGTAGCTGAAGATGCTTCTCAGCTTCTCTGGATTCCAGAGTGCCAAAGACCTTAGTAGGAAATGATGCCTTTTGCTTCTCCAGGTGGTCCTATCTTATGTTGTGTGTCCACACTGTTTTGCTTCTTTCCCCTAGGGATGTCTGATAGCCTGGGTTATATGGAGCCCTCTATCAAACTAAACTGGCATCAGTAGATGAGAAGATGGATGTCACCCCTACGCTATTCAATAAACTCCAGTGGCTCCCTATCGTCTCTAGAATAAAAACAGAGGATAATCGACAGCTTCAAACTCATTGGTGAATTGAGGAGAGTGTCTATGCCAAACATGTGAAGACTTTCCCTGGTAGAATGGGTGGATGAGAACAATTTGTCCCAACAGTCATGAAGGTGGTTGAAGCAGACGCTGCAGAGCATTTAGGGCTTGGTCAGACATTGAAGATGCCAAGGCCATCCAGAGCATCCCAGGCCTTCACCAGTCATTCTGACTTTTGTCTTGCCACCAGACTGTCATGATTTTGGAAGGAAAAGGAAAGCTGATAACTTTGTGTAACTCTGCCTCAATCAAATCCAGTTCATGCACAACTCAAGACATTACCTCCTGATGTCATCAGTCTTTTATGAAATGAAGGACAAACAATAGAATAAAAACATAGATCCTTCTGTTTGGCATGTGAAGTTCTTTATAACCCAAACCCACTTTATTTTTCCAGACTTCTTAACACATTTCTTCCCTCCATGTGCTCTGATATCCATTCACACAGGTCTAGCTATTGATTACTCTCTATACAAGATGCTCCATCTCCCACCTCTGTGCTCTTGTGCTGGAATGACTTCCCTTACAAACCTCCCCCTCATAGAATTCCTGCTTCCTTAAACACAACTCAAACACCATCTTCAGCAGGAGAGTTTTTTTTTGTCTCTAGCTACTTAGGCATCCTAAGGCCATTTTCTGTTTATTTTGTATGCATTCTGTAGACATATCTATTTTTTAAGAAAAAATGTATGTGTCCCAGGATTGTACTTTGGGAGCTGACTTTTAAATTTTCAAATATTTACACCTCAGAAATTGACAAACATTACAAATCCTCTTGACATAGTTTTGTTGATTGTCTAGACTTTTGAAAGTGATGGAGAAAATGTTCATAATGAAGACTGAATATAAAAGCATGTTGAGCTTTCTGAAAGGTTGTTAAATATTTACTAGCATGCACCAGTGCTCCCCCCCCCATTATAATGTGAGCTCTTGGAGAATAAGGGATGATTTATTGTTTTTGTTTTGTTATGTCCCTAGCTCTTAGAAAAACAGCTGACACACAGTGAGCTCATCTCCCCCCTGCCCCTTCCATCTCATTTTCTTTTATTATTTTTCCAGATTATGTTGATGTGATTTTTCAGTAATTATTTTTTAACATTTTGCAATTGATGTTCTCTCCTTCCCTCCTTCCCCTTCCCTTTCCTCCTTCTACAAGGCATCAGGTAATAGGATATAGTTTGAATATGTTTTATTATACAATACTTCTTTGCAAGTTCATCATGTTGTGAAAGAAGATACACATCAATTATACTAGAGAAAAATTCATGGAGGAAATAAAGTGAAGAATGGCATGCTTCAATCTGCATTCAGACTCTAAGATGGAGGATAGATGGATAGTCTTTTTCATCGTGAGTTCCTTGGATCCTTGCATTGATAAATAGTTAAGTCATACACAGTTGAACGTTGTACTTTATTGCTGTTACTGTGTATCATGGCCTCCTGGTTCTTCTCACTTCACTTTTGTATCACTTCATATAAATCTTTCCAGGGCTTTTGGTGATCATCTTGTTTGTTATTTCTTGGGGCACAATAATATTCCATTACCATCATATACCACAGTTTCTTCAGCCATTCCCCAAATGATAGACATCCCTTCAGTTTCCATTTTTTTGCTGTTCCAAAAAGAATTGCTGTAAATATTTCTGTACAACTAGATATTTCCCCCCTATCATTGATCTATTTGGGATACAGACCTAGTAGAGGTATTGCTGGGTCAAAGGGTATGCATAATTTAGTGAGCTCTTAATAAATGCCTGCCAATTGATTGATTTTTAGTCTCTGCAAACAATTTAGAAGATGCCTTATTTTTGTTTTGTTCCTTTGATGTGTTCCCAAATAAATCTTTTCTCCATAGATGACTGCGGGGTGGGGTGAATGGGAAGAGTGCTGAACTGTGATTCAGGAGACCCAATATTAGGATTCTTTGCAAGTCATTTATCTTCTCTGAGCCTCAGTTTCTCAGCTAAACCAAATATCTGCTTTACTTATTTATAAAATGGGAGTAATGACACTTGAACCAGCTACCTCCCAGAACTGTTGGGAACAAAGTGCTTTGTAAACTTTGAGCTCGCTATTAATACTCCTTTATTACATATAGCATTATGTACTATTGCTAGTATTATTATTGGTTCCTGCCTACAATTTCATTGAACTCAGAGAGGAAAATATAGGTTCAGAATTGCAATTTTTAGTCTTAAGGAATTTCTTGGGGCATTGAGAGGTTAAGCCACTCTCCTGGGGTCACATAACCAATATGCATAACATTTACAACAAAGGCTTCCTGATCCTGGCTGGCTGTCTACCACCACCACTACTAATGGGAATAATAATTATAATTATGCAGCAGCAAGGTAGTTCAGGGAACAGAGCACCAGGCCTATTGTCAGAAAGTCCTGAGTTCAAATTTGGCTGCATTTACTAGCTGTGAGTCCCTGGGCAAGTCACTTAGCCTTGTTTCCCTCAGTTTTCTCATTTGTAAAATGAGCTAGATAAGGAAATGGCAAATCCTTCTGGTATCTTTGTGAAGAAAATCCTAAATGTGGTCGCAAAGAGCTGGAAATGTCTGAAATGACTGAACAACAAGAAATTATAATTATAGGCATAGTTGAAAACCTACCTAATATGGGAAAGAGACAATGGGGAGGGTTTCATTGCTTTAGACTGGCTAAACTGTGAACCAGATACTGACATCCAGCAGTTTCAGCTGTGTCTATTTGATACTTATAACTATTGCCACTGCCTGTACCATTTACCCTGGGATATATCATTTTGGGATCTTGATTAGGCAGCTAAATGGTGAAATGCCTGGAGTCAGGAATAAATGAGTTCAAATACTACCTCAGACATTTACTAGCTGTGTGACTCTAGGCAAATTGTTCAGCCTCTCTCTGTTTCAATTTCTTCAACTGTTAAGCAGGAATAAAATATTTCCTTCCTTCCTTCCTTCCTTCCTTCCTTCCTTCCTTCCTTCCTTCCTTCCTTCCTTCCTTCCTTCCTTTCTTCCTTCCTTCCTTCCTTCCTTCTTCCCTTCCATCCTTCTTTCTCTCCTCCCTCCCTCCTTCCCTCCTTCTGTAAATTGAAGGAGTTTGTTTAAGTCATTTCCAGCTTTAAGATGACTTGATTTTAAGTTAACCAAAACAGCAAATCAAATCATCATTTACTGCAAGAGACCTGCCTTTGCTGCTCTTCCCTGGGAGCTCTTGGTTTTTCTCTGATAGCTTTAGCCTTGGGACCACATCTCCCCTCTTCCCCCTTATTTCCCATGCAGGTCCTTGTGGTAAGCTGTTAGAAGAGCAGCGTTTATGAAAAAGGTCAGTCTTTCTAAGGATTGCAATATCTCCTGTAGCCATGGAGGCCATATTTATATAAGTTAATTACAAGTAACCCCATCATAGGCATAGTGCCTAAAGTACTGATCTTAAATTCAGAGAACCTGGGTTTTAGCTCTGTGTCTCTGGGAAAGTCACAACTTCTCTGGGCCTCATTTTTCTCATTTATGAAAGGAGAACAATACTATTTATACAACCTACATCACAGAGTTGTTGTGAGGAAAATACTTTGTAAGCTTCCAGTTTGTAAACTTCCAAGTTTATAAATCATTACATGAAGTGTATCTTATTAATATTAATACTATTATTAGGTATAAACAGATTCAAGGCTTAGAGACCTTTTTCATTGGCTTCCTTGCTTAGGGTAGATAATCCTGCATCCTTTTGCCTGGTTTGCCAGAATTTACATATCTTTTCTTTTCATATTTTCTGCTTAGAGTAGACTCTAAATCCTCTTAAGGAACCTCATTTCCTAACCTTTCTCAGGAGGCCGGTCTCCAAAAATGTCATCAGCATGAATGGCTTTCTTTAGGGATATATGGAGATTTTTAGTGGAGTAGAAAGAGCAGTTGACTCAGCTTCAGGAAATTTGAATCCTAGCTCGACTGTATGTCTATGTGAACTTGGGTGATTCAGTTCATTTCTCTGAGCCTCATTTTCCTTAGTTGTAACATGAGTGACTTAAACTAGTTATCAGGGGCAGCAAGGTAGCATACCAGGCCTGGAATTGGAAGGTCCTGGGTTCAAATCTGGCCTCCGAGACTTCCTAGCTCTGTGACCCTGGGCAAGTCACTTAACCCTGACTACCTACCTCTTGCCACTCTTCTGCCTTATAATTGATACTAAGACAGAAGGTAATGGTTAAAAAAAAGAAATTAATAAAACATAAAAGCTAGCTCTCTAAAGTCCCAGTTTAATTATTAATTTGCTGCATCAATAAATCAGTCACTAAACATTTATTATGCTCCTGTACCAGGCACTATGCTAAGCATTGGGGATGCAAAAAGAAGCAAAAGACAGTCCTTTCCCTTGAGGAACTTACAATCTAATGGGGGATGGAAAATGCAAATAAATATGGATAAAGTATACTATATACAGGATAAATAGAGAAGGCATTAAGAGGACTTAGAGAAGGCTTCCTGGAGAAAGTGGGATTTTGGTTGGGGTTTCAAAGAATCCAGGGGGCTGGTAGTCAGAGAGCATTCTGGTCTTGGGTGACAGCCAGAGAAAGTGCCAAGGGATGGAGTGTCATGTTTATGGATCAGCCAGGAGACCAATGTCACTGGATAGAAGAGTGTGTGTCAAGAATGCTCTCCACCTCCAGAGAAAACTGTTAGAGTTTAAATGCAGATTATAACATATGATTTATCACTTGACTATCTGGGTATATGACTTGGGGATTTTGGTTTTATAAGATTATTCCCTTACAAAAATGAATAATATGGAAATAAGTGTTGCGTGATAATACATGTATAATCCAGACTGAATTGCTTGTTAGCTCTGGGAGGGAGAAAGAAAAAGGAAGGGAGACAACCTGAATTATATAACTTTGGAAACCTTAAGTGGAAATTTGTTACTAAAATAAAATAAAGGAAGAAAAATGAAAAATAAAAAAGAAGAGTATGTATCAGAAAGTAAGGGGTAAGAAGACTCGAAAGGTAGGAGAAGTAGTAGCTCAGTGGATAGAGAACCACGCTTAAAGACAGGATTGTCCTCAGATACTTCCTAGCTGTGTGATCCATGCAAGTCCCTAGCCTCCATTGCCTAGCTCTGAGAAGCAATACATAGTATTGATTCTAAGATGAAATGTAAAAAAGACTGGAATGGTGTGAAGGGACTGTATGGCCTTGAATAAGCTATTGCATATCTCTGGGTTCATTTCCTCATCTGTAAAGCAATGGGATTGAATTAGATGATTTCTAAGTGTCTCTAGGACTCCAAAATATAATTCTCTTGATTTTCCAAGTTATTGACCACTCTTCCTCCTTATCTCTGTCTCCTGGCTTCCTTCAAGTTTCAGCTAAAAACCCACCTTCTCCAGGAAGCCTTTCCCAATCCCTCTTAATTCTGATGCCTTCCTTCTGCTAATTTTTTAAATTTATTCTGTATATAATTTATTTTTACTTAACTCTTTGCATTGTTGTCTCCCCATTAGATTATAAGCTTCTCAAGAGCAAGGGCCAACTTTCTTTGTCTTTTTTTGTACTCCCAGCACAACGCCTGGTACATAGTAGGTAGTACATAATAAATGCTTATCAACTGACTGACATTATTGAACTAATAATTACCTGTTATAATCATTCACATATGAAATACCAACCATAAATATACATGTATTCATGACCATTTAGTGGAGTGGTTTATTATGTTTACAAACTCAAATAACTGATTTGATTCATATTTCTGGGAATTTCACCTTCACTGACAGAGTAAATATTCAAAGACAGTGAATCATTCAGTCAGTCAGACAATGGGCATTTATTAAGTGACTGCTGTGTGCCAGGCACTCTCCTTAGTGCTGAATCATTGGGAATGCTCAATCAATCAATCAAGAAATATTTAAAAATGCATTCTATGTGCCTGGCTCTGTGCTAAATGTTTTAAACCCAAAGATATGAGCAAAATAACACCTTTCCGCAAGAACATTACACTCTAACAGGGAAGAAAACATAAGCATATCTGTATAAAACACATACAAAGCCATTTCAAGATAACATTGGAAGGAAAGTTACCAGTAGTTTTAGGGACTTGGAAAGGTCTTTTACACTGAATCTTGAAGGAAACCAGATATACCACAAGACAGAGGTTAGGAAGAAGAACATCCCAGGCATAGGGTAGGCAGGTGACCCAGTGGATAGAATGCCAGGCTTGGAGCCAGGAGGACCAGAGTTCAAATCAAGTCTCAGACTAAGTGTCAGAACACAATGACTATGTAATGTCAGGCAAGTTATTTGGGCAACTATCTGCCTCACTTTTCTCACCTGTTAAATGAGCTGGAGAAGGAAATGGCAAACTTCTCCAGTATATCTGCCAAGAAAATCCCAAATGGAGTCATGAAGTATCAGACATGACTGAAAAATGAGTGAACAAAAAAATCTCAGGCATAGAGGTCAACCAGGGCAAAGACACTATAATGAAAGAGGGAGCCTCAGGTGGCAAGGAAAAGCAAGCCAGACAATATGGAGGGAAAGTACATTGAGAAGAGTAATGTTTAAGGAGAGTGTAGCAATAGGAAGAAATAAGTTGTAAAGAGCTTTACATTGCCAAACAGGGGTTTTAATTTTATTCTAGAGGTAGGGAGACACTGGAGTTTTTTTCTGGGGGAGAAGGAATGTGACACAGCCAGACTTAAGAAGTCATTTTGGCAGCTGTGTGGAGGATGAATTGGAGTGAAGAAAGACAGGCAAGGACACCACACAAATTAATCCAGGGGAGAGGTGGGAAGGGGCTGAAGTGGGTGGGATATGAGTAGAGAGAAGAGGATCAAGAATGGTATATTTATGAAATCTTAAGAATCATGTCTTTGGAAAAGACCTTAAAGATTACCTAGAACTTATGAGAAAGAACACTATCCACATTGAGAGAAAGAAATGTGGAAGTAGAAACACAGAAGGAAAACATGTGTTCTATCACTTGTTTATATGGATATAGGATTTGGGGTTTTGGTTTTGAAAAGATTACTCTATTACAAAAATAAATAAAATGGAAAGAGGTATCAAGTGATAACACATGTATAACCCAGTGGAACTGTTTGTCAGCTCCAGTAGTGGGGAGGGAAGAGGAGAGAGAGAGAAAATAAATCATGTAACCACGGGCAAATATTTAAAAATAAATAAAATTTAAAAAAAAGATCATCTAGATCGGTGTCCTTTCCAAATGAGAGAATCTCCTCTACAGAATTCCTGGTCATCCAACCTCTGCTGGATTAACTCTGTTAGAAAGTTCTTCCTAACAATGAGGGAGAATTTTTTTCCTAACTTATAATCGGGCAACTAGGTAGTACAGTAGAGTGCTGGCTTTGCCGTCAGGAAAATCTGAGTTTTTCTAGCTTGTGATTGCTAGGCCACCTTCCTTCATATTTTTTTTCATTATTTCCCTTGATATTCTTGGTCTTTTGTTCTTCCAAATGAACTTTGTTATAGTTTTTTCTAATTCAGTATAAAAAATTTTTGGTAGTTTGATAGGTATATAGGTAAATTAATTTGGGTAGGATGGTCATTTTTATTATGTTAGCTCGTCCTATCCATGAATGCTGTTTTTTAAAAAATGATAGCATTTTGGGGGCAGCTGGGAGGCTCAGTGGATTGAGAGCCAGGCTCAGAGACAACAGTTCCTGGATTCAAATATGACCTTAGATACTTCCTAGCTGTGTGACCCTGGACACGTCACTTAACCCCCATTGCCTATCCCTTACAACTCTTCTGCCTTGGAACCACAATATTGATTCTAAGACAGAAGGTAAGGGTTTTAAAAAAATTATAGCATCTTTCTCCAAAGAACTGAAACTTAGACTCACAGATGCTCAGAGCTGGAAGGTATCTAATGGTTCAACTTATAAATGAAACACATCCTTGACAAGCAATCATCCATTTTCTTTTTAAGTAATTCCCTTCACATTTGGACAGCCCTAATTGTGAGGAAATTTTTTCCCTTATTTTGAGCTGAAAGCTGCCACTCTTCAATTTCTACCCATTACTCCTACTTCTGCTAGAAGCTCTGCCCTCTGGGGCTGAGGAGAACAAGTCTAAATCATCCTTAAAATAGCTGCAGACAGTTATCACATCCCCCTGAAGTCTTCTGCAAGTGAAACATCTCTCGTTCCTTTAACATTTCCCTGCCTAGCATTGGTCCTGAACAACCTCCCCATCCTGGTCTCTCTCTTCCTTACTACATCACAGCTTCTCAATGTTCCTTCTAAAATGTGATGCCTAGACCTGGACATAGTACTGTAAATATGATCTGATCTCAGTAGAGAGCTGCAGTCAACTCCTATGAATGTAGCCTGAGATCTTGGGATTTTTTGGTCAATTTATTGACCAGGCAGATCAGTAAGATGACCCAAATTTTTTGCATTTCTAATCACATTTCTCCCATCTTGCATTTAACAGCTTTTCTCCATCATCAGCATTCTGACTGTTGAAGGAACATGGCAGTCAGTCCTTCTGCCTGTATCCCATGGACTCCAGCTTTTTTTCCCTTTTTCTCAATTGGAGTTCATCAGTCCTCTCTTTGGCACACTATAGAGATGCCCTGGGTACAATTGAGGGTAAGATATGCTAAAATAGATCTATTTTTTATTTGTAATATGAAGAAATGGAACTAGCCTATCTCAAAGCTTCCTTCTAGTACTAATAGTCAATGATTCTGAGTTCAAATCCTAGGTCTGCTGCTTGCTCTTGTTTAGTCATGAACAAACTATGGGGTTTTCTTGGAGTGGTTTGCCATTTTCTTCTTCAGATCATTTTGCAGATGAGGCAACTGAGGCAAACAGGGTTGAGTGACCAGCCCAGGGTCACTGGTCCTCCTGACTACAGGCCACTCATTCTATCCATTTTGTCCTCTGCAAAGCAGTGTGATTTTGGGCAAGTTGCTTACTATCACTAGACCTCAGTTTCCTTATCTGAAAAATGAAGGATTTGAGCCAGCTATCTTTTAGCATCCTTTCTATTTCTAAATTTGAGTCCTCCATGTCCTAATTCTCAATGGTTTCCCATTTCCATGACTGTTAGCTTTTAACAGTGGCTGCTCCCAGTCTGAAGCCTAAAGCTTCAGCTCGTAATTGTCACTGAAGTACTTAAGTAAGCTGGGCCATGGAAATAAAGGGAAAGACTGATGAACAAGCACAAGCCACTTCACATTCAAATGGGAATTCCTGAAACCTAAAAATATTCTCCAACATGCCAAGACAGACTGCATTCATTTAAGAAATAAACATTATGCTTTGAAAATAAACTCTTTGCTATTTATAGAAAAGGGCTACAGTTTTGCTGCTTTTCAATTTCTTGGAAGTTCTTACAGAACATGACTGGGCAAAGATGATGCATTTAAATGTGGCCAGTTCAGCCTTTAGGTTTCCAGAACTGAGATCATCTCCTCATCAGAAGCAATTTGTGCCAGGTGTAAGGCTGCTTCCTTATCAAAGCTATTCCTAGCGATGTGCTCCAGGTATGCTGCAGAATAAGCAAGGTTAGGAATCACTGATCATTCCTCTTCTTGAGAACAAAGGAAAAAAGAAATCTCCTTCTAGAATATGTTCCATACGTATATAATGGTGGGGTGACTGATTTTTTCAGCCCACTTAAAAGTAAGTGACAAGATTGTCAAAAATTCATTCATAGACTTTAATCTAACTTGGAACTAGAATGACTTCACACAGAACTCCTGCCAGTGAGGAAATTTGGCCACATGCCACAGATGGTCTATAAATGACCAAATGCAACTGAAAAGGGGTTCATTTCAGAAATTGGAGTGTGGCGTCCTGAACCCCCTAAAATGGAACTGCTCAAAGAAGAGGAAAGAGAGACCTCAGTTTTGCCTTTGATCAGGTCCCTCCCCATCCCTACTTTTAACTGGATAAGGACATTGCAAGATTCAGAGGATCTAGAAAACTGGACTTATTTTCCCACTGTGGTCCTAGGATCCCATCTCCTGGGATAACATTAGCTGGTGGCTGTATCTGCACTGGGAGCCAGGGACAGATTAGACTTATGGTTCTATATAAAGAGCTCAGCATGAGGGGCAGGGAGATGGATCAATGGAGAGAGAGCCAGGCCTGGAGTTTGATGAACTTGGGTTCAAATTTGTCCTCACACACCTAGGTTGTATGATCTTGGACAAGTCACTTAACCCAGCCTTTACTGCTATTCTGCCTTAGAATCAAAACTTGGTATTAATTCTAATTCATTCAGAAGGTTAGGGTTTTAAAAACAAATAAAGAAAGAAATAGCTCAGCATGGAAACAATACAATGAATAAGAATCCTGTGAATGGGAGAAAAAGTCTTTTAGCAACTAAGGAACTTAGAATTATCTCTTTGCCACTTGTGCCTCTCATACTTAGGCCCATTTTCCTTAGACCTTTTATATTCTTGTGATAGATCATGTCACAGATTTTTTTGGGGGGACAGGGGTGGGGGGGAAGTTCTATATAATAATTGGTCTTAATTTATTATCTTAGTAAATGATCATTTTTAAAAGGCACTTAAAGTTGGTTGACTAAATTCTTAACTGGTAATCATGAGGGTAATCACCTGGGGGCTTGGGGGGGCTTGATCTTAAGGCATTATAGAGTCATCTCCAACCCCTCAGAGCTACCCCTAGAATTCTAAAGGGGATCCTCATTCTAGGACCTAAGGCTAAGTTGTGAGAGTGGGAAATGGGATAAAGAATCTCAGAACTTGTAGGTATTATATATATAATCCTTATTGTCAGAAAGTGCTTTTTTGTATCTTAGATCAGAATTGTCATGGGGCCAGCAACACTCCTGAGTGAACCCAGAACCAGATTAAAATGTAATTGGAAAATATTTAGCTAAATAAATAAAAACACAATAAAACATAGACAAAGTGAATTTGTGGCTTTCTAAATTGATATGCAGCCTGTAGGATGTGTATGTATGATTTATCAGCCCCTGTTACTATTTGAGTTTGACACCACTGTCTTACATAATTCTCTTAATACTGGATGATCTTGGGCAAGTCACTTAGCCTCCAAGGACCTCAGCTTCCTCAATTATAGAATCAGGGGGATATACTTGGCAATACTGCAGGTCCCTTCCGTATGTATAAAGATCAAATTTTGTTTTCCTGACCTTTTTGGGAACTGTTTTACTCTCTCAAAAATCCATCCTCTCTTGTTCAATTGATCAATGCCCGCTTATCCCAGCTTATTCTCTCTGGACCCCCGCTTCGCCCCACCGAAATCATCATGTGTCTTCCCTAGGTCTAAAATGCAATTAAAAATGATAGAGATCTGTTTTCAGATGGGTAGGATGGAATGAGGAAATTGGACTCCTGTTCTCAGGAGGTCTAAAATTTCATTCCTTTCCTGCTGAACTAGTGAAAACCATTCCAGATTGAACTGTCTTGTTCCCCTTTCCGAAAGATGAAGCCACAGTACCAGTAGGCTGGTGTCATGTAGGGGAAAATCACTCCCTGGATCTACTGTCAGGAAGACATCCCTTCAAATTCATATGATCCTGGCAACTAGGTGGTTCAATAGATAGAGATCCAAGCTTGGAGACCGACCCAGTCCTGGGTTCTAATCTGGCCTCTGACACTTTCTAGCTAGGAGACCCTGGGGAAGTCACTTACTCTCAGTTGCCTGAGCCTTGCTGCTCTTTTTTTCTCCCTAGGAACCGATTCCAAGATAGAAGATAAGGGTTTAAAAATTTTCATATGATCATAAATGAGGAGCTGGAAGAGACCTGGAGGCTCTCTAGTCCAACGCTCTCATTCTACAGATGGGGAAACTGAGGCTCACCTGACTTGTCCCAGGCCACATAGGTCACTGAGTATCAAAGGCAATTTGGATCTTCTGGCTACATAGTCAGTGTTTCTTTCCTGACCACTACCAGTTCTGACATTTATTAACTATGTGACCCTAGAGAAATCACTTAGCCTATCTGATCCTCAGTTTCCCCATCTGTAAAATAAAGACACTGAAAAAGGCACTACCTGTTTCACTAAACCTAGTTGTAGCACCTGGTAAACTTTAACACTCTCTCCTCATGTGTGTAACAGTGGTGACAGCTGAGGGGGGAAATGAGAAAGAAAAGGGGGAGATGAGAAAGAAACTGAGGCAGAGAAAACTTTTGTTTGGGCTTCTTCCCCACCTTAAGTCCTAATTTTAAGTGACAGTTTAGGGAAAGTTTTTTTTTTTTAAGTTAGACTTCTGTACAGTCGCTATCTTCTTCCCTCTGGTTCAGAGCTGGCCTGGGGCCTTGGGGGATCTGAGGGTCAATATTAAGCTGCTGACCCATCCCAATCAATCAAAGGAATGGCTTGGGCGGAGGCTACCCAACCACAAAGATGCAGGTGAGAAGAACAATTTCTGCCCTTCTCCTTGTCCTCCGGCTCAGCTCGGTGATTGACCGAAACTTTGGTTTTCTGTACAGATGGTTCAAGGAAAGGGAGACCTGCCTCAGGCTGGCCTCAGGAATGAGATGGATGCTCTTGGTTAAACATTAGGAGAATAAAATGCTGCCAATAAGTAATCAGGTATTGGGGATACTTAGGGATGCCAGCACAGAGAAATATCTCACCCTAAAATTGACATGGCATCATGCACGACATCTTTAGCTTTTCAAAGTGTTTTTTGTGTTTAGTCAAAAATTCTGGTCCTTTTCAGTTACCGAGCAGCAAAGTAACACAGGCCTGTTTGAGAAGTGTTTATATCTAGAAGGGAAAGGAAAAACAAATGCCAGCTGGTAGCTGCTGTTTTTTCTTGTCTTCGCTCTTCTTTACTCTACTTTATATTTCCCTTGAAGATCAGACACCTAAATAATTATCTTTTAATAGATTTAATAACCGATTTCAATAAATGGGAACCAAAAAACACCAGCTATTTAGAATCCTCAGAGAATGAGTCTTTCTAGAGATCTGAATTTTTTGAGGGAAAGCCACATGTCCCCTTAAGCAAGAGAAGGGAGGGGGCAAGGAAAAAATATTTATTTATCACCTCCTGCAGGCCAGGTGCTTTACAGAGCTTGTCTCACTCATTTAATCTTTGAAATAGCTCTGGGAGGTTGATGCTATTGTTAGACCCATTTTACAGTAGAGGAAACTGAGGCAGACATGTGGGGCCAGCACTCTATCCACCACCACAGATAGCTGCCTCATACATTTAAAAAAAATCCCAAGAAACCCAAACTGGCTACTTGTGGCAGAAATCTCCTTGTGATCTCTGGTCTGAAATTTCACTGGATGATTTTGGGAGGAAGCTCTAGGTCTCTGTGGATAACCCACCCACAGATAATTGTGAGTCAACCATACAATACAGCTCATTCATAAAGCTGGTAACTGCCTTAAAAAATGTGGTGACAGGACTAGTTTTCCCTTACTTCTCTTCTTAGGCTAAATAAATATGCTTCCTCAGGGTAATACTATGTATTCTGTATTACTCAGAGAATCCCCCTCGATGAGCAGTAGTGTCTCTGAGTCTGTGTAAGGGTGAGCTATTAGAATGGGCTTCTTTCTACTTTCCTTTTTCCTTGGGTTTGTGTCCTTGGCCCATGAAGGCATTCTTTCTGCAGGCCTACCTTCTGTTCCTCCTACAAACCTTTGCCAGCTTCCCAGATTCATCTGCAAAGGCAGTGAGGCTTAGCCTGGCCAAATGCACATTGTTATCAGGTCAGGCAAGCTGGCTGTGTTCTGAAAAAGGGGGCATTATGCTGCTGTTCAACCCAGTGCCTGGAGTCTTTGGCTGCATGCATAAGAGGAGCCTAAGCTGCCTCCTCTCTCTTCTTCAAAAATCCTCACCATTCAAGTGGTAATAGTAGTAGTAACTAGCATCTATCTGGCTCTATAATGTATGCAATGTGTTTTACATAAGGTCTAGTTCCAGTCCTACGTCCTCTTCAAATCTTTTTGGGAATATAAAAACACACAAAGACCTTTCTTCTCTTCAATTCTTACCAGACTGCCCTTTGGACTTCTCCCTGGAGTCCTCTTCATCTTGGAAGATCACTTTGGCCCTGGAACTCATGTGGCAGAAGTACAGTCCACACCTGCAGCCCTTCTCTAGAATTGGATGGCTTCTTCCAGAACTTCCAATAAAGAGGGATTTCAGCCCAATCATCTCTTCATTTCTCACCAGGCTGGACTACTCCAGATTTCTGCATCCTAATCCTGTTGTGTAGATTTCTCCCCCCCCCCCCCCCCCCGCCATTCTTTTCAACTTCTTTTTATGCTTTCCTCCATTAAAATGGAAGCTCCTTGAGAGCAGGAACTGTTTTTCTTTTTGCTTGTATTTGTGTTCCAAACGTTTAGTATTGGGGCAGTTAGGAAGCCCAGTGGTTAAAGACCTGGATTCTGGAGGACCTGGGTTCAAATTTGACCTCAGACATTTCCTAACCGTGTGACTCTGGACAGGTCACCATTTGCTTAACCCTTGCTATTCTGTCTTAGAGAGAAGAAAGTAAGGGTTAAAAAAAAAGAGTGCATTAGCTTACTCTATTTTTCTACCAATTCACTCTTAAAGTATAACTAATGTAAGGCTAATTAAAACCCTCTAGTTTTTCCCCCACATAATCTTCTATATACTAGTCATGCTGCCCCCATCTACTTGTATAAATTTTAAAAGTTCCAGACTTTTTATTTATCGCATCTTGCTAAAGTCATCCTTATGGGTTTTGACTTCTAGAGATCATTACTCCCTTTTCTAGTTGCTTACAAACAACATATTTAATAATCCATTCTAACTTTTTGGCATGAACTAATGTCACTAGTTTATAGTTTTCAAGATCCAGCTTCTCTGTTTTTGAGGCAAGAATCCTTGTTCATCTCCCGGCCAATGGCACCTTCCTCTACCCAGAATTCCAAATTCTTTCAGTACACTGTCCTATCATTAATCTAAGATTCGAGATAGGTCCTCATTTCCTATTCCTCACTTATCTTGTCTTTTAGTTTCTCTTAAATATCTTGATTCTGCCTTTTCCAGTCTGATGATCACTCCCTTTGACAGAAAAGACAAGCAAAATAAGAATCACGGTTCTATTTTCACTTTAGTGAATGGCCTCATTACAATATCTACCTCAAGCAGTGAGCTCAATCTTTGCTTTTCTTACTTCAAATATAGCTTGAAGAAGCTCTTTTTGTTGTCCTCAGCACTGTTTTGTATGTGTGTGTGTGTGTGTGTGTGATCAACAGTGATTATGGAGTCAGGGTTACAGGATGAAAGACTTTGGGGCTTTGATTACATTTCCTTATGGAGGATGTGGGGCAAGACTATTGACACCCTTTTATTGAGATGATCAGTACCTCTCCTTAGGTCTAATCTATTAGATTAATTGGCTGGCATAATCTCTTGTGGGTCAGAGATATCCT
The DNA here is from genome assembly GCF_016433145.1 of Gracilinanus agilis. NCBI lineage: Eukaryota > Metazoa > Chordata > Mammalia > Didelphimorphia > Didelphidae > Gracilinanus > Gracilinanus agilis. The sequence goes on along the minus strand of NC_058132.1, from coordinate 209,260,048 downwards.
TTTGTACTGGACCTATTAAAAAGAGGGGTTATTGAATGAAATCAAATTTGTAAGAATACAAGCCGTTACCCAATTGACAAATGGTCAAAGGATATGAACAAGCTGTCTTCAGATGAAGAAATTAAAACTCTCAATAATCATATGAAAAAAATGGTCTAAATCCCTCTTTATTAGAGAAATGCAAATTAAAACAACTCTTAGGTACCACCTCACAACTATCAGATTGACCAATATGACAGTAAAAAAGAGTGATAAATATTGGAGGGGAGGTGGCAAAATTGGGACACTAATGCATTGTTGGTGAAGTTGTGAACTGATCCAACATTCTGGAGGGCAATTCTATGCCCAATGAGCTATAAAACTGTGCATATCCTTTGATTCAGTAATACCACTACTAATCTGTATACCAAAAAGACCAAAAAAGGGGGAAGGATCTACTTATACAAAAATATTTATAGTAGCTCTTTTTGTGGTGGCAAAGAATTGGAAATTGAAGGGATGTCCATCAATTGGGGAATGGCTGAGCAAATTGCAGTATATGATGGTGATAGAATACTGTGTACTATAAGAAATGATGAACAGGGTGATTTCAGAAAAAGCTTTCAGAAAGATTTCAGAAAGACCCACATGAACTGATGAAGTGAAATAAGTAGAACCAGAAGAACATTATATGTGGGAAGCCAATAGGAGAAACAGAGTCTTAAATAGATAAAAATCTGAGACTCCTCTTTTGACCCCTTTTGTGATCCTTGTGATTTCTTGTTGAAAAGTATTGTGGCCTTATTGAAGAGTTTTAGGTTCCTAGCAGGGCAGCATTTAAAAGGTTAACACTCTCCCCCTTTGGCCAGGAATGCAGCTGCCTAGTATATCCAAGGCCAAAACCTTAGCAGGGGCAATTCAGCCCTGAGAAAAATATTCCCTGACTTGGCTTTCTGATAAGAACCCAGTCAAAATTCTGCCTTGGCCTTGGTCTGTTCTGAAACCAATGAGACCTTTTGTGTTTTGATATGACATAATTTATAACTTCTGCGCATCTGCAAAGTTTAGGGCGGGGGTGGGGTGGGGTTCTTTTGTGTGAAATGAGTCTTGAAATATATATAATAAACTGCATGCTCCTAGAGACAGAACAGCAGCATGAACTGACAAAAAGATCTTCCATGTCCATTATTTCCTTATCAACTAAACTGTCCTTATCAGATTATCAGAGATAATAAAGAGATCTCGAGAATTATACACAGTAATAACAATCTTGTGGCATGATCAACTGTGAAAGATTTAGCTAATCTCAGCAATATAATGATCCAGGACAATTCTGAAGGATTTATGACAAAGAATGCTATCCACCTTTAGAGAAAGAACTGTTGGAGTGGGAATATAGATTGTCATATTTTTCACTTTAATGTTTTTGGGTTTTGATTTTATATGACTATATTTTCTTATAACAATGAACAATATGGAAATAGGTTTTGAATGATAATACATGTATAATCCAGATTAAATTACTTACTATCTCTGGGAAGGGGGAAGGAGGAAAAGGAGGGAGACAACAACTTCAGAAAACTTATGTGGAAAATTATTACATGTAATTTGTAAAATAAAATATCTTTTAAAAATAAAAAGGGGGCTTTATCAATTTGAGTCTTTTTCTTTTTGTTGGAGAGTTCTGCAGAGAACTGAGTTCAGATGAAAGAATAACAGAACTAGGAGGTCTCAGTTCCAAGCCTGTGTAAACCTCCCTATCTTGGGACTTGATAATGGTTACTTTTGGGGAAATGACACCTCAGAGTTGTAGGCAATGCTCCATACCATGCCTGAGAAATGAGTTATTTTTCCTAGTTTCCTGGATAAATGAGGGCAGATTTTCTGACATATTTTCAGTACTTAGAGAAGTTACCTTAAATATATTGTTTTTGAAAGTGAGAAGGAGAGTAGTCTTAGCCTCTTGTGAAAATGAGGATGATGAGCATAGGCTTGAAGCTGGAAAAAATGGCAAAGACTGAACCACAACATGGGGTAGCAAAAGATCTGAACTTTGCTCTCTGCTATTAATATAAATTAGTTGGACTATGCAAGTGTAATGGGAAGAGGACTACTTAAAAAAAACAAAACAAAACAAAAAACTTTACCTTCCATTTTATAATGGGCTAGGCAGTGGGGATTAAGTGACTTGCCTGGGGTCACATAAGTAAGAAGTATCTGAGACCAGATCTGAAACCAAGACTTCCCATCTCCAGGTCTGGCTCTCTGTCTATTTGGCTACCTAGTTGCCCCTGAGGATTACTTCTTTAGAAACCCCAACTCTGCTTTCCTTCTGGTAGGAATGTAAACCACAGAGTGGTGCCATCAATCTGGAATCTATATAGGGTTCTGGGGGAGGGAAAGAGCAGAATTTTACTGATTATTCATAGCCTACTCAGAGTCATTTATGTTTTCATTTTCAGTGCAGTTAAATAAAAGCTGTTGAATACCTGATATTCCTTGTACTTTGAGTGACACATGTTGGAGGGACTGTGACAAAGCAGGAACACTAGTGCTTTATTGATAGAGCTGTGAATTGGTAGAGTCTTTCTGAAAAGCAATTCAGAACTATGCCTAGAAATACATACCCTTTGATCCTACTATATCCTATATCATTATAAGGATTAAAGAAATCATAGGAAGAGGGAAAGGATCTATATATGCAAAAATATTTATAGCAGTTCTCTTTAGCCAGAAATGGGAAATTAAAGGGATATCCTCCTATTGAGGAATGACTAAAAAAAAACCTGTGGAATTTAGTGAAATAGTACATTATTGTACCATAAGAAATGTTGAAATAAACAGTTGTGGAAACTAAAAACTAAGAGCATGTAGGTAGTACAGAGGATAGAGCATCAAGGTTGGAGTTGGGAGAATCAGGGTTCAAATCTGAGCTCAAATACTTCTTAAGTGTGTGGCTCTGGGTGAGTCACTTAATGCCCTTTGCCTAGCCTTTACCCTTCTAATTTAGAATTGTTATTAAGATACAAAGTAAGGACTTAAGAAAAAAGGAAACTAGGAAGACTTCAATGAACTGATACAAAGAGAAGTGAGCAAAACCAGAACAGTTTATACAATGATGACAAGAGAATGAGAGACCATGGTATGTAAGATCTATTGAAGGAACTAGGCTATTTATTTTCTTCTATTTTTTCATTCTTTTGATTTTGTTTTATTGTTTCTTGATGTCTCATGAAGTTTTTAGCTTCTATTGCCCAATTCTAACTTTTAAAAAATGAATTTCTTCCATGACCTTTTGATCCTCCTTTTCCATTTGGTCTATTCTATTTTTCATGGAACTTGTTTCTTTATTGGATTTTTGTGCCTCTTTTTCCAGTTGACCAATTTTGCTTTTCAAGCAGTTATATTCTTTTTGCCATTTTTCTTCCACTTATCTTATTTAATTTTTGAATTCTTTTTTAAGTTCTTCTAGTATTTGAGACCAATTCCCATTTTTCTTTGAAGTTTTTCATGTGGTTCCTTGGATGTCCCTATACCCTATTGACTCTGTGCCTTGCTTTTTGTCTCCATGGAAGTTTTTTGTGGTTAGGTATTTCTTTTGCTGTTTGCTCATTTTCTCACCTTTTTTTTTTTTTGCCTGTGGACTGGGAGTTCTGAAAGCTGCTAATTCTGTCTCCTCTGTTGATGACTTGCAGGACTCAGCACTCTGAGCTATTTTGCCCTGGGGCTAAGGGCTTCACCATAGCACAGGCCTGAAAGGCACTATGGACTCCAGGGCCTCACTGCAGACCAGTGCCAAGGCCTGGGACTTCAAGGGGTGGGTCTGAGGTGCTCTTTTGTTGGTGTAGCCTGGGTTCCAGGATCCTAAATTTGGCCTATGCCTAGTCATGGAACCTGGCACAGTAGGTTGGGGCAGGAGGTTGGCCAGCATTCCTCTGTGTGCAGTTTTCCTTCTGGTTCCCCCTTATCCCATGAAAAGTAATTATCTCTGCCTATCTTTCAAGCTGTGTTCAGTAGGAGAGTCCCCTCATTCCATCCTGCTTTGACTCCTGTTGTTTTGAGGTGTTTTTCAAAGATTGATTTAGAAGGATTGTCAGGGTGGTTTCATCTTTTGCTGCTACTAAGCTGCCATCTTGGCTCTGCCTCCCAGAACTAGGGCTGTTTAGCTAATAGAGAAGAAATGGTTTTTACAGGTATCTGAAGGACTGTCATGTGGAGGTTCAAAGAAGTGGCTTGCATAAGATCACTGAGGTATTAAGTAGCACACAACACTCTTTATTTTGTAGGTTAAGCAGAATTAGTCATCCCTTTAGCTCTTCTCTATTGACCTCAGTGTTGCCCTTTAGGGGGAAAAAAGGTATTTACTAAGCACTTGATTTGTGCCTAGATGTGCTAAATACTTTGCAAATGTTATTTCATTTGATTTTCACAACAGCCATGTGACCGAAGTTCCATTATTAACCTCGTTTTATAGACAAGGAAACTGAAGCAGAGGTTAGGAAACATGTCTAGAATCACACAGCTAGTAAATGTCTGAACTTGGATTTAAATTTGAGCCTTCCTGACTCCAGGCCCAGAGCTCTATTCACTGGGCCACCTAGCCGCCTCAAAACCAAGCCAAACAAGTTGAAAATGCCATATTGATCTCTCTTCTTTGGATTGCTCTAGTTTATCGATGCCTTTCCTAAAATATGGTATCCAGAATTTAAGACAGTATTCCAAGCGCCATCTGATTAGGGGGAGGGGACCCCAAGGGTCTCATTTTCCTTCTGGGCACTCTACTAAGTTAGCTTGTTGGTATTTGTGGTGTGGTGTGTGTGTGTGTGTGTGTGTGTGTGTGTGTGTGTATGAATCCTGTCATATCATGTATCAATGCATCATTGACACTTATTAAGCTTACAGTCCACTAAAACCCCAAGATGAAGCTTCAGACCTTAAAATAAGTACAATTTGCACTGTCCAGCATCAACTCATGTGGTAATTTGGTGATCTTGATTTTGAAAAAGCTTGATGCGAGGGTCATTTTCCTCTGGGATTCAGAGCACGGGAAAGGTCAAGCAGGTCCCTGCTCAGGGCTGGCTCCTCGCTGAGCTCAGCTGCTAAGAACTACAGCCTTCCATTGTAGGATCTCCAATGGATCTCCTGACAGTCCTTTCTTCTTTTTTTTCTTGATAGTACCTGTGTATTTTTTCTTTTTTTTCCTTTTTAAAAAAATTTTATTTAATTAATTGATTTAGAATATTTTTCCATGATTACATGACTCATGTTCTTTCCCTCCCCTCCTCCCACCCCCCTCCTGTAGTCAATGAGCAATATCACTGGGTTTTACATGCATGACTTAGTCCTTTCTTTTTCTGTTATTCATTCTACCTAAGATCAGGAAAGCATAAATACATGCTCAGTGCATTCTCAGGAGCTACCTAGTTGTTACTGTTCAGTTGTTCTCATCTGTGTAATGCTTTTTGACCCCATTTAGGTTTTCTTGGCAGATACTGGAGTGATTTGCCATTTTCTTTCCCAGATCATTTTACCAATGAGGAAACTGAGGCAAATAAGATTAAGTGACTTGCCCAGAGTCACTCAGCTAGTGAGTGTCTGAAGCCAGATTTGAACTCAAGAAGAGGAGTCTTCCTGATCCTAGGATTCAGCACTCCGCCCACTATGCCCTCTCCCTGCCCCAACCACTTAAGAAAAACAGCCCAGGGCCCTTTCTCAAAGTTTGCAGCAATTCTTATTCTGTTTACCACCAAGGAGGAGGGGGAGTTTTCACCTGTTTCAGCCTCTTGTGTGCACAGTAGGTTCTGGCTTGACAATCATTTAAAAGGCTTTTCATCAACATGAAGTAAGTGATGGGAATAAATCAGAGAATACTCACACATGCTTTGAATGGGAAGGGAAAGGGCCCCTTCATTAAGCATTTACAGAATATTTCGTCAAGCTATATAAGTTGATACAGCAGGCAGAGAGGACTGGACTTGCTCCAAGGCCTGGACACATAATGGCCAGTCTTTCCAGGCTTCTCTTCCCCCTCTACTACCTTACAATAACTATTCTCTAACCAGGTCTCCCTCAAACCTTTTCTGTGATGTTGATATTTTGAATATGAGTGTATGACTTTAAAGTGATCTCTATAATATTTCAGAGGCATCTAGGAGGTGCGATAGATAGAGCATCGGGCCCGGAATCAGGAAGACTTGAGTTCAAAACTGGCCTCAGATATTTCCTAGTTATATGACCTTGGGCAAGTCACTTAACTCTGTTTGCCTCAGTTCGTCATCTGTAAAATGAGCTGGAGAAGGAAATAGCAAACCACTCTGGCATTTTTGGCAAGAAAATCCCAAACAGTTGGCCACACCTGAAATGATTGAACAATAACATATTTCCTCCCATTGGAGGTGGTCCATGTTCTAGTCCTTCTCCTACACGACAGTCCTTCAAGTATTTGAAGACTGCTAATGATGCCCCAAGTCTTCTTTTCTGCAGGATGAAAATTCCCAGGTCTTCTGGTTATTGTTCATCTGTCACAGTTTTGTGTCTTCTCTATCGTGACCTGCTTTGCTGAACTTGTTCCAACTTGTTAATGTCCCTCTTAAAACAGGGTGTCCAGAGGGACCCAGTATTCCAGATGTCCTCTGCTCAGACCAAGTGCAGCAGGCTTATTCTTTTCCGTGACCTCGATATAATCTTTTACTAACTTCACTTAAGATCTCCTTGTTAGATTTCTATTGTTTTTGACTGGGGAACCTGTCTGAGCCCAGATGGAAGCAAATAGAAGGAAAATTCCATTTGCTTTAAAATTAGGTTACAGAGCTAAGTATTTGCCCTGCTTACTCTGTTCCTTTCTCTTCCCTCTGCGCTTCCACCTGTTACCCAATTAACACCCCATTATGCTGAACACCTGCACAGAAGCTATTAACAATATCCCTTCCAGGACTCTTGTCACCTTGGCTCAAATGCCACCTCTCTGTTCTGAAACACCTGTGTCTACTGCCAGGCATCACAGGTGTTTGCCTATAGGAAGGCTTTGGTGCTTGCTGAGTTTTTTCCTGAGAGGAGGAATTAATGTGGTAATTAATGCAGATATCATCCCAGAAGCTCCTCTCCCTCAGCTCAAGGCTAAAGAGATGATCCTGACAGTTCTTTGAGTTTGAGAAAGTAACTTTGGGTACAAGTGGAAAAGGGCCACAAGGCCAGGGCAGATCAAGGTGGTAAGAATGGGAAGAAGCAGAAGAGAGGATTAGGGAAAGGGGCATCTGATTTTTTTCTTCTTCTCCACATTCTAGTGAAGAGAAGGACCAATGGCTATAGTTTTTGAAATTCCAGCTTCGCAACCAACTCTCCTCAGATTTACAAGAGAAGGGTGAGAACCAGAGCTTCCTAATTATACAACCAGATGTACTTCATTCCAATGAACAAGTACTTATTAAGTTCCTACTGTGTGCCGGGTATGGTGCCACGCCATGGGTATATAGAGACAATAAAGAAACTGGACTAGATGATCTCTTTTTCCCTTTTGAATTTTTATATTTTTCAGTTAACAATATTCTCTTTCTCCCATTCTCCTCATTCCTATTGAAAACAAAAGAAAAAATCCTTATACTAATGAAATAACAACCCCTGCCCTTTAAGTGCTTACATTCTATCTGGGGAGACAAAATTGACGTATACAAACTATGAATGAGATGAATGAGATAATTGGGGGGCAATAGTAATGAAGGAGCAGGAGAGGAATGGGGAAAGTCCTCATCTAGAAAACGGGATTCTAAACTAAGGAGGTTGAGATTTTATGCTAAGTCTGGTAAAGAACTTGGGCAAAGGCCTGAGGATGGGCAATGGAATGGTGTGTGTGTGTGTGTGTGTGTGTGTGTGTGTGTGTGTGTGTGTGTGTGTGCGCGTGTGTGTGTGTGTGTGTGTGTGTGTGTGTGGCTGGGGGAGGCAGCAAGGCCAGTTTGATTGGGCCATAGAATCTGTGAAACATGATATTTTAAAATAAGTTTGGAAAACTGGCTTGGAACTAGGTTGTGAAAGACATTAAATGCTGAACAGAGGAGTTTATATTTAATCCTAGCATTAATAGGAAAATGAAGGAGTTCTTAGATCAGGAAAATTATATAGTCAAACCTATGATTAATCAATTAACAAGTATTCCTTGTTTATATCTCAGGGCCTCAGTTTCTTCATTTGTAAAATGAAGGGGTTGGACCAGATGGTCTTTTTCAGTTCTTCTGCAAGTTTTTACGTTTTTCAATTAACTAGCATTTATTTTCTCTTTCTCCCACCTTCTCTGTCTCCATTATAAAAAAAAGAAAGCAGAAAACGATCCTTGCAATAAATGTAAGTTGCCAAGCAAAACAGATTTCTGGAGTAAACAGAGATGGAAAACACTGTGAGATGTAAAGTGGATAATTTTGAGTACATTAAATGGAAAAGTTTTTGTACAAATGAAACGAGTATTGCCAAGATTAGAAAGAAAGCAGAAATTGGGAAAATTTTTCATAGTCTCTTGGATAGAAACCTCATAACTAAAATATATAGAGAATTCTGTCAAATTTATAAAAATAAGAGACATTCCCCATTTGATAAGTGAGCAAAAGATATGAACACATAACTTTCAGATAAAGAAATTAAAGCCATATAAAGGTGTATGAAAAAATTCTCTAAATCACTACTGTTTAGAAAAATGAAAAACAAAATAATTCTGAAGTTTCATCTCACACCCATTAGATTGGCTAAAATGATAAAAGGGGAAAATGACAAATGTTGGAGTAGATGTGGGAAAATGGGCACTAATACACTTCTGGTGGACCTGTGAACTTGATCCAATCATTTTGGAAAGCAATTTGGATTTATGTCCAGAGAGTCATAAAACTGGGAATACCGAAGACCCAGCAATACCATGATTGGGTCTGTTTTTCAAGGAAATCATGGAAAAAGGAAAAGAGCCTATATGTTCCAAAATATTTATAGCAGCTCTCTTTGTGGTGGCAAAGAACTGGAAGCTGAAGAGATATTTGTCAAGTGAGGAATGGCTAAACAAATTGTGGTATGATTGTGATGGAATACTACTGTGTTGTAAGAAACAATAAGGTTACTTTTTTTTAAACGTGGAAAGAATTAAATGAGAGTGAAATAAATAGAACCAAGATAACATTTTATACAGCTACAAACTTAATAAATGAAGAATAACTTGAGAATATCCATCTCCAGTGGAAGAACCAAAAAACAGAAATATTGAAAGGCACTATCTATATCTATATCTATAACTATATCTATATCTATATCCATATCCATATCTATATCTATGTCTATGTCTATGTCTATGTCTATGTCTATATCTATATCTGTATCTGTATCTGTATCTGTATCTATATCTATGTCTGTATCTATATTTATATCTATATCTATATTTATATTTATATCTCTCTCTTTTTTCTGCTATTATTTTTTCTTTATTTTATTCCAGTGACAAATTCGCATGTAAATTTTCCAAAGTAACATGATTCATGTCGTCTCTCTCCCCTTATACATATCTCTTTACTGGTGATGCCTTCTATGGTGTGGCGAGGGGAGGGAGGGCTTGATATGTTTGGAAATAAATTCTACTAATAAATTAAAAAAATTTTGCATTGACCATGTTCAAGAATGCATGTCTTGGAGGCAGCTAGGTAGCACAGTGGAAAAAGCTTCAGGCCTGCAGTCAGAAGGACCTGGTTTCATATCTGGCCTCAAACACTGCCTAGCTGTGTGACCTTGGGCAAGTCACTTAACCTCAATTACCTAGCCTTTACCCTTCTTTTCTCTTAGAACTGCTATTAAGGGAAGGATTTTTAAAAAAATATTTCTTATTATGCATCTTGAATCTTGTCAGGAAATGCCTGTTTCATCATGAGCACTCCGAAATCATGGTTGATTATTACACTGTTCAGAATTTTTTTCAGTAATATTTTATTTTGCCAAATATATGTACAAATTTTAACATTAATTTTCTAAAATTTTGAGTGCCAAATTCTCTCCTTCTCCTCTCTCCCCTCTCCCTGATATAGTAAGCAATTTGAAATTTGATATAGGTTATACATGTGCAATCATGCAAAATAAATTTCCAAATTAAGTATGTTGTGGAAAAAAGAGACATAACTGATAATTCATCAGTCTTCCATCAACTATGTTGTTGCTATTATATAAATTGTCCCCTGGTTCTGCTAACTCACCCCATATCAGTTCATTCTGACCATCCCAGGTTTCTCTAAAACTATTCCTTTCATCCTTTCTTATGGTATAATGGTATTATTCCATTAAATTAATATAACAACATTTACTCAACCAGTCCTCAATTGATGGGGACTCCCTTAGCTTCTAGTTTTTTTTGTCACTACACAAATCTCTTTCACTTTTGATATTCTATGACTAAGACTCTGCTATGTACCTGGCATGGTGCATTACATACATGTGATATAAATATGTAGCTCTCTATTCCTGTGACAGAGATGCTGCCAATGCACAGGATTAAGTTAACTTTTAGGGCTGTCAAATTCCAGTTGGCACCAGTTCTAGCCAGCAACCTGGAAAAACCTCTCTATTGGACTAGCTGAAATAGGTTGATAATGCTGATTGGACATCCATTGATGAAATTGCCAAACGGGTAGCTATTCTCATTTGTGAGTGATGATATTGTAATCAGTCAACTGAGTCAAAAAGTTTAATGCCTCTTTTCAAGTACATTTGGCTTTTGCTGTTCAATTGTTTTTCAGTCATGTCTGACTTTTCATGACCCCATTTGTGGTTTTATTGGCAAAGATACTGGAGCGGCTTGCCATTTCTTTCTCCAGCTCATTTTACAGATTGTGGAAACTGAGGCAAACTGGGTTAAATGACTTTTCCAGGACCATATAGCTAGTGTCTGAGGCTGGATTTGAACTCATGAAGATGTCTTCCTGACTCCACTGACTTAACTTTCTGACACTTGACTGTGAGGTATCAAAAAAAAAAGAAAGCTGTATTAATAATAAGTAGGAAAGTCATACTAGCAAGAACAAAATTATATAGAAAGGACACAAAGATATCATGAAAGGCCTCCAGCAATGGTTGAATTCCTCCAGAGTGCTTGTAGCTTTTCTATCTGACTTTTGTCAACTACTTGCTGAGTTCTTGGAGCCTGACTGGTAGCAATGCTCAACCATTATGGATCATGGGCTCTTATATTTAGAGACAGAAGGGACCCTAGCAGTCATTTAGTCCAACCTCTCATTTTATAGGTGAGGAATGGGAAACCTGATTAAGTGACGTGTCCAAGGTCATAAATTTTGTAAGTGACAGAGTCAGGAGTCAAACCCAGACCCTTTGACTTCGAATCCATTTTCACATGGAAGTAGCATAATATTCTTCATTCACCAGGTGCTTAATGTTTCTTGAATAGCACATTATGTACTAGAAGTTTTAAAATTATAGAATATAAGTACAGAAAGGGTCCTTTGAGACTTCATGCTAATGACATCCCATAAATCAAGCCCAACCCCCATATTTGACAGATTTAGAAATTAAGGTCCAGTGAAGTGATGTGTCCAAGGTCACACAGATAGTGATTGCAGAGAGGAGTCTGGAACTCGGATCTCCTGACTCCCAGCTCTTTCTCACCATGGGTTACTCTTTGTTCTATAACTCCATCTGGAATCTTCTTGTCCATCTCTTGGTCCTCTGAAAATTCCATACTTTCCCATGGTCTCCAGTTCTCCACTGGTGTCCTGTCCATTCCATTAGAGATAGGCTTCCGGGTTAAGATGGCGGCAGAGTAAGAAGCAGCTCTTAACCTCTCCTGACCGAAACACACAAAACTCCTCAAGGGGACATAAAAACAAGTCCAGACGAACGGAGGAACCCCACAACAGGGCACAGCGTGGAAGGTACGTGGAATCGAGACATTTCCAGGCTATAAAGGGCTCTCACTTAATCGCGGGCTGAGCAACCGCCCCACCCCCACCCCCTCCACACTCATCTATAGCTCCGAACCCAGCTAAAAAGAAATAGAGCAAGTTTGGGGCACCCATCGAGTCATCAGCAGCTCCGGGGCCTGTTCCTGAGAGCAGCAAGACTTAGGACCCCATTAAGTCAAAAAACGCACGCGAAATCTGAGCGCGGGAGCAGAGAGTGGACGCTGGGCGCAGGCGTGGGTGGAGGCAGACACAGCCAGGAACTAAAGCTCTGAAAACCTGAGTGGGGAACCAGTGCAGACGGGTATATGACTGTGGAAGCAGCGCCCTGAGACTTGTAAAGGAACCTCCTGCAGAGGATCAAGCAAGGGGGTCCACCAGGGGGCTTGACCTTGGAAAAAACCAGAACTCAGACCTCAGGAACCAATAGACCACGAACAGACACTGAGCGCGAGGATAAATCTGAGAAGCTGCTGGGCTAATGATGGCTACTCAGTCACAGGAAGTTCAGAAGAGAAAGAATAATAATAACAAGAAAAAGAAGTCTTTAACACTCGACAACTTTTACACAGAGAAAATCCAGACAACCGAGCAAACAGAGGAGGAGAACAAACAAGCATCCAGACCCTCCTCAAATAAGGAAAACTCCTCACAAGCTATGGAAGAGTTCAAAACTGAGATTTTGAGGAAAATGGAAGAGATCTGGCAAGAAAATAACAGTTTAAAAGGTAGAATCTTGCAACTGGAAAGTGAGGCTCAGAAACCAAATGAACTGATAAGCAAATTGAACACCAGAAATGACCAGATTGAAAAGGAATACCAGAAGATTATGGCTGAAAACCAGAAGATTAGGGCCGAAAATCAATCCCTAAAGGCTAGAATTGAGCAACTGGAAGCTAATGATCTCTCAAGACAACAAGAACAAATAAAACAAAGTCAAAAGACTGAAAAAATAGAAGGAAACATGAAATATCTCAATGAGAGAGTGACAGACCATTCCATTAGAGATAGCTCCATTTTCCCCCAAGTCTTCCTCACCTACACGGAGCTGCCAGGGGAGAAGGAACTCTTTGGGAGATTTTCTCATCTGCTACATCTCCTTTTGTAGTTAGGCTCAACATTCAAAGGGTATACAAGGGGAGCCTCTGTGTGTTCACACAAAAAGAGCCTTCTCTCTTTGATGCCCTTGGACCTTTTTTCTCCTCTTCTCTTCTAGACTCTTGCTTACCTCCACAGCTTCCATGGATTTGCTACTATCTCTATGCAGATGACACCTAGATCTCCATATCCAGTTCTAACCTTTCCCCTGACCCTCAATCCCAAATCACCAACCACTTTTTGGGCATTTCAAACTGGATATCCCAGAGATATCTCAAGGTCAACATAGCTCAAACTGAACTTGTTATCCCCCTCACCTCCAACCCTTCCCCTCTTCCAAACTCAGTCTGATCCCGAGTTCTTTGCTCACTCTTCCCCACATATCCAATTGACTGCCAAAACTTATTGTTTTGGCTTCTACAACATTTCTTTCATCTAACTCATTGGCTTTTGGTTACACAGCTCTACCTTAACTAAGGCTTTCATTGACCAGATTGTTTCTATAGTCACCTGACTAGTCTTCCTTCCTTTAAGCCTCTCTAATTAATATTCTGTAAAAGCAATAAATCTGACCTTGTGGCTTCTCTATTCAATCAACTCCAATACTATGACCTCTACCTATAGGATAAAATAGAAATCCCTCTGCTTAGTTTTTAAAGCTTCATGCAACTTGGTCTCAACGTATCTTTTCAGTCTTGTTATTCAGTCATTTTTAGTCAGACTTGACTCTTTGTGATCCCATTTGGGGTCTTCTTGGCAAAGACTCTGGAGTGGTTCACTATTTCCTTCTTTGACTCATTTAATAGATGAGGAAATTGAGGCTAAACAGGGTTAAGTGACTTGCCCAAGGTCACACAGCTAGTAAGTGGCTAAGGCCAGATTCTAATTCATGAAGATGAGTGTTCTTGATTCCAGGCCTGGAGCTCTATCCACTATAGCACATAGTTGCTCATTGGACACTATTTCCACTTTGGTGCTTTTCAGTCCATTCAATTTGGCCTTCTTTCCCTTCCTCATTTACAATACTCCATCTGTTATCTCTTTGCCTTTTCAGAAGCCATCACACATGTCTGGAATGCACTCCTTTCTTACCTCTACCTTGTATGCTCCCTCTCTTCCTTTAAGACACAGTTCAAGCAGCATCTTCCACAGGAAACCTTCCTGATCCCTCCAATGGAGAGTGTCCTTCCTCTCAAACTATTTTAACTATTTTGATGATATTTATATTTTTCATTTTTTATATATGCTATAAATATTTATAACTGTCATTGCTTCTCCTTTTAGAAAACAAGTTCCTTATGAATAGCAATTGTTTCATTTTGGGTCCTTATCTCCCAAAATTCCATCAGAGTTTCTGACATGAGGTAGGTACTTCACAAATACTTATTGAGCTCCTCAATTGATAGAGTCAATAAATCACTCAATAAACAAAGGTTTATTGAAGACATTTTATATTAGGATATAGGAATATTTTTGAATGTGGAAATATAAAATCAAGTGTTAAGCTGTTGTGGGCTTTGGTCAGGTCCTGATGTAATCCTGATCCAAGACCTGATTGTGGTACTTCAATAAGTTCTCAGAGGGTGGTAGTGAGAGGGCAGAGTAAGAACGGAACTAGGTGAGGGTTGGTAGGTGGCCCAGTAGATAGAGAGCCAGGCCCAGAGGCACGAGGTCCTGGGTTCAGTTTGGGCCTCAGACACTTCTTAACTAAGTGGGCAAGTCACTTAGCCCCAATTGCCTATCCCTTACTATTCTTTTGTCCTATAATCAGTATCAATTCTAAGACAGAAAGAAGGTAAGGATTTTTTTTTAAAAAAAAAAAGAACTGAACTAGGTTCCAATTTCAAATTCCAAGGTAGCAAGCAAACAAGGTTACGAAATAGAAGGAAGAAAAGAATCAGGAAAAAAGGTTATGCCAGGTAAAATCGACATGTCTCAAGTTATATTGTCCTTTTTTCCCGCTCTGGTCTGAGGAACCCCAGGCTGCTAATCCAGCATTTGGGGACAAAAACAATCATAGGGAGAAGAGTTGTTGCTCCTCTGATCAAGCGAGCCCCTAATCTTGCATTGGTTCCTGTGAGATGTCGATAGGGATGAGCCTTTCTGTAGTAAAACAGAGAAGCCGGGGCAGTCTGTCCATCACCTAGCTCTGCCGTTGGGCCTCATTGTGTACTAGGTAGCTTGACCTCTGTTTCACAGCAGTGTCCTAGAGAGTTAAGTAAAACTAGATGTGTTTGTGTATATGCCTAGATATACATCCTAACAGGTATCTACACATATGTACACATATTTTTTCTCTATATGTACACACACAATTCATACACATGGTGCATCCCAAAAGTCAGTGCAATTTAAACCTTAAATAGATTTATTAGCCTAAAACTGCACTAAAGCTTTTGGGACAGCGTGTATACATATGTATTTTGGATGAGTCTTTGTATGATTAGCTCAGTCCCTGAAGTTTGGACAGTTTCATCTATCTCCTAAAATATAGATAGTCCAGGGTAATATAAGACAAAATTCCTGCCCTCAGACAGATTATGGTCTGGATGGGAGGAAGTTCTCTATTATAAGTGATAACTAAAGAGTGATGGTTTTTCTCATATAAAGTTGAAGTATTCCATAAATGTCATCTATTATTATTCTGGATGTGATTTGAAAGGCATTAAAAGCCTGTCTGCTGGGGAAATATCTTCCCATCTGCCAAATGCCTGAAATGTCCTTTCTTTAAAGTGATTTTTCGAGGGCTTTCTGACTGTCATTTTGGCCAAGGGCATTATTTTGCCTTGGAGGGGAAATATATTGTAACCAGTAAACACATTAGAAGAGTTGAGTTTATTTAATTAATCAAATACTTTCTACCTACTGGTGAGCAAAGCCCTTGGGTATGAGCCCTGGGACAGGAGAGCCTTTTGGATAGAAGAGACATTGGGGGTGGGGGTGGGGGAGTGGTTCAGAGGTAGGGCAGATGGGTTGTGCCAGTGGGGGATACCAGGTAGCTGAGGAACAGCTTGAAGGCAGCTTGTCTGCATACTTAAATTGAGGTGAGAAAGAGGACACACCACAGTAGGCAGGTATGAAGAATGTAAAGATAAACTTTGCCTACTTCACAGTTTTATCGATCAGTCTCCTAAACTGTAGTCAACGCAGAAAGCCAGTGTGTGGAACTTAGTCTCTTTGCTTCATCTTTTCATTAAGATCAAATCTGCCTTAGCCATATTTTAGAAAGAGAAAATGGAATTTAAGATCATTCATCTAGAAGTTGCCTAGTTTCTCCTTTCATTTTATTGGTGAGAGAGAAATTGAGACCCAGAGGAAAGTGACTTACCCAAGATTTTATACATAATACGTTAAAGACCCAGTTTTGAACCCAGGTAGATCCTCTTTTAGCCTACTTTCTAATCTGACACTCCAGGAATATATTAATAATGTGAATAAGAAGGGAGGACTTAAAGCTGTCATTCAAGTTTCCATTGTAGATCTTTGACCTGGAGAAGGAAAGAATTGGAAGAAAGGTTTGAATAATAGCTGGCTTCAAATGTTTGAAAAATTCTTATGTGGAAGAAGGCTTAGATTTGTTCCACATAACTTTGGAAGAGTAATGAGCAAGAGGTTAGAAGTTAGAGCAGTTTTTTGTTCAAATGAAAAAGAGGTTCTAGGTTGTCTTGTGAGATGGTGTTGAAGTACTTTCCCCATAGGATCATACATTTTTAGAAAGGGAAAAGACTGTAAAGATCATTTAATCCATCCTTGACCTCCCTTCTTTTACAAATGAGGAAACTGAAGTCCATAGAAATTGAAGCTTGTCCATGGTCACATAGATGACTGAATTCTTCAACTCCAAATTCTATGTTCTTTCCACCATACTACACAATCTTCTATATGATTGGAGATGTTCAAAAAGAATCTCTAGATGCCGATTTGTCAAAGATGTTTAGGGTACCAGGCAGGGACATAAACAAGATAATCTCAAAGATTCCCTCCAACTGTGATTCTATGACTCTATTAGACTGTCAAGAAAAAGTTAAATGAGAAGAGAAGAAGGTCAAGGACAGATTTATAAAGTGGGAAGAGAAAGGGGGACCAGTGAAGGAGGCAATGAAAGAAGAGATAGACACTTAGGAGAAGAATGAGGGCAGTACAATGTACCAGAAAGTCAAGGGAGGAAAAGTTACTAAGGCAAGGGGGATGACAACAATATAAAAATACTGTGGAGAGACCAAGAAGAATGAAGATGAAGTAAAGGCTCTTAATTAGCAACTAATAAAAAAGGTCATTGAATTTAGTGTTCAGGGCATTACTGAAAACTTTCCAGAAAACATTTTCTACTTCCATGAGAGTGACTGAGAGAGAAAAGAAAAATTATAAGAGACTTTGGAGGGAATAAGTGCTAAGGAAGGGGTAAGTCTTTGGTTCCTTGACTTTCTTGGCTATGAATGGAAAGCTGTGAAGAGGCAAATTTCAGCTTGATGTAAGGAAGACTTCCTATCAACTAGAATTATTCAAAAGTGAAGAGGGGTCCTCAAAAGGCAATAGGCTCTCCATCATTGGAGCTCTTTCAGGGGAGACTATTGTATAGAGCAGCTCAAGCCAGCTTTTATTCCCCTCCTAACCCTGTGTCTGGCATCCAAATTTCAAAACCATGTCCTCATAATTCATTATTCGCCCCCCTCCTCCATTTTCTAACTGCCTTTTATGTACTGCCTTTCTCCAATAGAATGTAAGGTTATTGAGGGCAAGGACTTTTCTTTTTTGCTCTGATTTTATACCCCAGTGCTTAGCACAGTGCTAGGCACACGGTTGGTTGGTTGATTGTTTTCCTTTGTACTCACAGAGGGCAAGTGACATCACTAGTGATATCTTTTGACCTACACATGAATTGGGTTTAAGTGAGGCAGAGTTGCATAGTTGACAGCCTCATTCTCTATTCCAGAGTCATCAAAGTCCAGTGGCAAGATAAAAGTCAAGACAACTGGTGATGGCACTTCCTTCCTTCCTTCCTTCCTTCCTTCCTTCCTTCCTTCCTTCCTTTCTTCCTTCCTTTCTTCTTTCCTTCCTTCTCCAATCTTAGCAGTGAAGTCGTTCTGAGTAAAGGTGAGTTCTAAAGTGTGACCATACTTGCAGATGGCTGAAATGGAATGGGCATGTCATTGTAGTGGAAGAGATTGAAAAACTCTTATGGTTAGGCTAAATGTAAATATCACATAAAAACACTGTAACAGCAATATTGTGGAATGATCAACTGTGAAAGACTGAGCTATTCTCAGTAATACAATGATCCAGGACAATTCTGAGGGACTTATGACAAAAAATGCTATCCACCTCCAGAGAGAGAACTGTTGGAATCAGATGCAGATCAAAGTACACTATCCTCCACGTGAGTTTATTCATGGTTTTATTTTAGGGTTTTGGTTTTTTATGATATTCTCATACAACAATGACCAATATGGAAGTATGTTTTACATAATAAAACATGCATAATCCAGATCATATTGCTTATCATCTCTGAGGGAGGAGGGAAGAGAGGGAGACAGTTTGAATCTTATAATTACCAAAAACATTATGTTGAAAATTATTACATGTAATTGGGAAAATAAAATATCTTTGAATTAAAAAAAAGAAAAAAGTAAGTTCTAGAAGGCATCTTTCCCCAAAATAAGCCTGTTTCATTCACATTAAAATTTTGTAGATTAATGCATCCATCTTCTTTGATTATTTTCCTAAAAATATCAGGATATTTATCTGCCATGTCCTCATCGATATTGGCTATCTCTCTGGTAATTTTATCATTAAGTAATTGAACTCGATTTTGAAGGCAACTGCACCAACCAGTTCTTGCAGTAAAAGGTCCTTCACTATTCACTTAATTTCCATTTTCTTTCCCTGCCTTCAATAAATCTGAAGCTTTTCTTTGATTGTTCTAGGGGGGACTCTGTTTTAGATTATAATCTTCAGGCCATAAGACTAAAAGCCACTTATTCTATCATTTAACTCTTCTGTTCCTTGTAGTTACTTGCAAACCCCCAAAAGCTGATTCCTTTATTTTTGTACTTTTAAAAAAATCCCTTACTTTCTGTTTTAGTATCAACTATAAGACAGAAGAGCAAAACAAAACAAAGAAGGCCAGGCAAATGGGGTTAAGTGACTTATGAGATATATAGCTAGGAAATGTCTGAGGTCATATTTGAACCCAGATCTTTCTGACTCTAGGCTTGGTGCTCTATCTACTGAATCATCTAGCTGCTTCTCTTTGCCTTTACTTTCATTTTACTGTGTATTTTATAATTCTCAATGAACACAGACATTCCAACATCTCGTGTTTTAGAGATACTGTGATCACATTGATGCCATTCAATTACACCAAATTTTTATTCTAATGCCTCTTCTTTTTTGTGCTGGCTATGTTTCTATCTAAAGTATTCTTCTTTTTGTCCTTTTTATTAAGGACTCTTTAAAAATTACTCCAACTGTTGACTGCATTGGTACACAGCACACATCATGTCCACACTCGATGACAGTTAAGTATAGTCTGATGAAATAGTGTGTGTTAAAATCCTTGACTAGCTCTCATGCATTGCATTAAATTGAATTTTAGCTTGCATTAAATATGACCTGAAATCATTTTATAATTTCTACTATATTGAATTCTGCATTATTTGAACTTGTATTTCTCTGACCTGACTATATTCCAAGCAGGACTTATGGGGTGGCTTTCCATCTGGTATCTAGACCCCTTAAATCTTGCTGGTGATGATAACCAAGAAGACCTTGGGTGAGTCACTTGATCGCATTGAGCCTTGGTTGCCTCTCATAAAGCATTGTTAATAATCCTTGCTCTACTTACCTCACAGGGTTGAAATGTTTTGTAACCTTAATGTGCTATGGAAATGTGGGCTATTATTATTACCCCCCACACTGTTCCCTGGATGTTTCTCATATTCAGTATCTGCCTCCAAAGATCAACTTTGTGATCTTTCAAGTGGTTTACATTTATCTTATGTGTTCATGCAGGAGTTTACAGTTTATGGTAGATACTCATACCCTCATCACTCTATTGGGGTTGGAATGGAGAAGATGAATTTCTTATGTTTAGCTAGAAATCCCACTCAGGGCTGAGGCATGCCACTGATATATCTGGGAATAGAACCTGAGAATTTTGAATCCCAAACTACCCTCCATGCTCTGAAGTGCTGAGTTTAGTGTCTCTCCCTCTCTGTTTTTGTCTTTTTCTAACTACTACCTTGAAGAGTCATCAACCCCCAAGCTGCCAGTGGGAAACGAGACTCTTGCTGCATCTCTGAGTGGTTGTTCCTCATTTACTCTGTTACTCATGGTATAGGCATTATCAGTGAGTCACTCAGACAAACACTCTTGGCAGCGTAGATACTAGGGCAGGAGGGAAATAATACAGTATTTTCATAAAGTCTTTATATTGTTTTTTTTAAGTATCTAAACTTCAGTGATCTAGGACAGACCAATTGTTAATAGAACCTATTCTCTCTCTCTCTCTCTCTCTCTCTCTCTCTCTCTCTCTCTTTCTTTCTTTCTTTCTTTCTTCCTTCCTTCCTTTCTTTCTTTTTTCCTTTCTTTCTGTCTTCCTTCCTTTCTTTCTTTTTTCCTTTCTGTCTTCCTTCCTTCCTTCCTTTATTTCCTTCTTTTTTTTTGGAGGCCAACTGATCTCAAAGAGGGATATGTATGTTGGGGTATAGATGTGTGGAGTATGTGTGTTGTGTTGACAATAGAGAAACTGTCAAGGAATGGGTAAGAGTAGAAAAGGCATCACCATATTCTTTTCCCTTCTGAGAATCTAACCCAAACAAACATTATTGGGTCTGACTCCTAAGGTGATCAGTAAAAAAGGAGAAGAACTAATATGTTCTAACATATTTAGAGCAGCTCTCTATGTGATGGCAAAGAACTGGAAATCGAAGGGTTGCCCATCAATTAGGGAATGGCTAAACAAGTTTTGGCTTATGACTATAATGATATACTACTGTGCCATAAAAAATTATGAGCAGTTTAATTTTTTAAAAACATGGGAAGAGCTAAATGAAATTATGAAGAGTGAAATGAGCAGAGTCAAGAGGACATAATATATAGCAACAACAATATTATTTGAAGAACAGTGAATGTCTACCTCCAGAAAAAGAACTGATAAGCACAATATGGTTTTATATATGTTATGTATAATGTGTTTGTATTATTTTTATTTTTTGTGGTCAAATGATGCCTTCTCAAGTGCAGGAGAGGGGGAGTGAGATACCTGGGAACTTTAATGTAACAAATAAGTAAATAAATTTAAACTAAAAAAAAAAAAAAAAGGAGCAAGGGTCAGAGAGGCAGTCATGAGTTTGTGGTTATGTCTAAGACTTTCAGACCTACAGGTTGGTCCTGATCTGCCTGTGGAATGGGTGTGGAACACTCCAGGTTTAGAGTATGGGTGATGATAGAATAAATCTGTAAAGGGCACCAAAAGGCAAAATGAATCAGCTTGTTAGGATTGCCATGAACTTTTATCTTGCTTACCATTCGACATAAATGGCGCCTCCTTTTTCTCCCTACAGAATAGAAGTTCCCTACTACCTTGGTTGGATCCTTTATGGTGAAATTATGAGAGGACAAATACAAGGGCAGAAAAAATTTGGGGGGCATTAGTGGGCTTCATTTTAAATCACTAAAGGGAATATTCATATGGAAGAGATCAAAGATTCATTTAACTATTTTATTGACAATTCTAGGACACTGTCTTAGAGGCAGAAGATGATATGGAAGTTATTGGGTCAGTCACTCAGTCAATAAACACTTATAATGTTAAGCTTGAATGTTGTTGTTGCTGTTGGTTCTTCATTTTCAAAGGACCAGTGACATCACTTGGATGATATCTTGATTTATGCTTGATTTGGATTTAAGTGAGGCAGAGTTGCACAAAGTTATCAGCCTCACTCTCTCTTCCAGAGTCATTGAAGCCCAGTGCCAAGATAAAATCAAGATGCCTGGTGTTGGCCTGGGATGCAGTGAATGGCCTTGACATCTTCAGTGTCTAGCCAAGCTCAAAGCATTCCGCATCGCCTGCTTCAGCAGCCTTTATGGATTCTGGAACAAATTGTTCTTATGTGCCCATTCTTCATGTCTTCCTTCACGTGGCTGGGGATGACATGCTCCTAACTTACCAACAGGTTTGAGGCTTCTCAGTTACCCTTAACCTGGTTTGGCTTGCTTGTCAGCATAGTTTGCTTGGTTGTGGCTGCTGGGCATGCTATGGCTTCTTTGAGCCACAGGTGGGAGCTGGGTGGCAGATGGACACCAAAGAAAGCAGTCCTGAGAAAGGCTTGACAAGCTCTCACATCAGAGATACTAGTTTTCCCTGAACACCACATATACCTTGAAATACAAAGAAATGAAAAAGAAAGGCCCTGCTCTCAAGGACTTCACAATCTTTGAGGGAAGATAATATAGATAAGGAAGTTGAAAAGGGACAGGATAAATTCCAGAGAAGTGCAGCTAGGTGGGAAATGATGAGATGACTGCCTTGGGCACCCTCACTAAATGGGGAAGCTGAGAAGAGTTGTCCATTGTCCATCCTATCCAAACAGAACAAAGGAGGAGTCCCAGTGACAAGAGGTACCAAGGATATATGAGTTTTAGAATTGATGTAACCTTGTAGGAAGATGAGATTCTGGAGGGTATGAGTAAAGTCCAGAAAGAGTTCAGCCATGTGAGAAGTGATGAAATGGGTACCCTCCTTAAATGGAAGATCCTCTCCATGGATCCTGAAATAGAAGGGACTATCTATTTGGAGGGAGTTGGATTAGACCGTTTGTTGTTTCAATTTCATTCTACCAAAAGGGTAAACCAAGGCACATCTCCATGCAATATAACACTTATTAGCAGGGGCATGCTACCCATCAATAAATGGGTCGGTAGCTTGCCTCCATTCATGCCAAAGACTTTGAGCAAAAGGAAAGTTTCCCCTTACATAGGTTTTTGGGTAGGACAGAACAAAGAGCAGAGCAGGGTAGGTGACATCATGGAATTGAGTACAAAATAAATAGTTACAGAGCTGAGGCAGAAGGAGCAACACGATTGGTTGGAGGTTTGTTAATGAGGTCTAGGAATGACTCCTCTTCTCTCATGAGACCAAGAAGTGCTTATTCTTGGAGTCTGACAGCAAGATAGTGGCCCAGACTTTTGGATAGCAAACCAGACATCCTAGAAGGATAGTTATATGGTGGTATAAAGATTTCAGGCCCAAGCTCTCTCTTTGTCACATAGTCCCCAAGGTTAGCAAAATTCTTTGAGGCAAGAAAGCATCAGCAATTTAGCAGAATTGGATTTCTAAAGTTAACCCATTACAGACTGAACTAAGTTCAGAAACAAAGAACCATGATTTAAGCAGTTAAAGAACAGAAGCAATTACTTGTAAGTTGGATCAATAAAAAAATATATAGGATCAATTTTGATCTTCTCAACTCCAGTCCTCTCACTTTACAGATGAAGAAATTTAGGCTTAGGGAAGGTAAGTAACTTTCCCAGGGTCACAAAGCAATAATCCCAATTGGAAGGATTTTAATTCAGGTTTCTGGACTCCAGAACCACCTTGTTTTCCACTGTATCCCTCAATATCCCTTTTTGTCAAAGGATTTGAAATAAGAATATGATGTATACAAACTATATCATAAGTGTACTAATACTTGACACTTATTGAGATCTTATTTCTATATCTTAAGTGCTGGAGACACAAATAAAAAAGTGACTGCCTGTCACATGGGAGACCAGGATTCAATTCCCCTATGAGGAGGTGCTTCTCTCATTTGGGGGCAGCTGGATGGCTCAGTGGATAGAGAGCCAGGCCCAGACATAGGAGATTCTGGGTTCAAATCTTGCCCCAGACACTTCCTAGCTGTGTGATCCTGGACAAGTCACTTAACCCTTATTGCCTAGTCTTTACTGCTCTTCTGCTTTAGAACCAACACACAATAGTGATTCTAAGATGGAAGTTAAGAGTTTTTTTTTTTTTTAAAAAGTGAGGCAGTCCCTGCTTTCAGGGAGTTTAAAACTCCAATTGGTATAGGTAGCATATATAAAACAGTTCAGTTGTAGGATAGATGATAAAGCCCAGAGGTTTTGAGGGTTCAATTGTAAAGGGGTAAAAAGAGGTTTTGATTGGGTGAATATTAAAAGGTTTGGTCGCCAGGGAATTGAATAATTATCAATCCCCAATTTAAGAATAACCTCAAGTCAAAATGACTTTTATGGATGTTTATTTACAAATGTGGAGAGGAAGAAGAAATGAGGAAATAAGAGAGAGGATAAGATAGGATAAGTAATCTAATAGCCAAGGGAATTTTGGCCTTGAGCCCAAGGCCAGAAAGTCAGAGGCTCAGAGAGCCCCAGAGGCAAATGAAGCAAAAGCTTCAGCCACAGAGTCTCTTTTGAAAGGGAAATTCCTTAAGAGAAGTTCAGGAAGATTCAGTCTTTACATTCACCACATGGAATTCCAAAGGAAAGATTTAAGAACAGTCTCACCAAGTTCTCAGGGTCCCAGCTCCAGAGTCCTGGTCATGAACCAGAAGAAGAGGCTGAACTCACTGAGCTCTCTTTTAAAAGGGCCTCTTTTGCGTCACTTCCTGTGCCTTCCTCTTAGTTTACGGGTCCAATCACAACAGATGCTTTTCTTAGGACTGCCCAGGAGGCAGTCAGTAAATTCTGATTTATCACTCACTCTAGCACATGTGGGTCACAGACCTCCCAACTTGTGAGTTAAGTGGAGATGTTTTCACCTTTGATGATTAAATCTAAAGATGGGCAGGGTAGATGTAATCTAATTATCACACAATAGAATATCAGATGGCAGTACCTGGTTGTCTGTGGAGCATGGAGAAAGAACTGGTAAGGCCTGGAGTAATTCTCTATCTCACTGGAAAGTTTATAGTTGGCGATTCTCAGTTTATTCAAGTAGTATCCAAGTCCATATTTTTCTTCTTTCCCAGCTGCCCATGGGGCTTGGGTGGCCCAGGAGTCATTGGGGGTAGAGCAAAGGAAAGACAAAGAAGACTCCCTGTTCTGTTGATAGCTTTTTTAAATTTTTATTTACTAAAACCCTTACCTTCCATCTTGGAGTCAATACTGTGTTTTGGCTCCAAGGCAGAAGATCAGTAAGGGCTAGGCAATGGGGATTAAATGACTTGCCCAGGGTCACACAGGTAGGGAGTATCTGAGATCAGATTTGAACCCAGGACCTCCTGCCTCTAGACCTGACCAGCCACTCCCTGAGCCACCTAGCTGTCCTCAAGACATTGTTGACTCCCCAACAGAGCCAAGTTAACTACCCCAAACAGGAACTGAACCTATTAGTCTCTCTAGTTTGTTATTCAACCAACTGAACTAAAAACAATCCCATACCACCAGGAAGGATGAATACTAAATTTCATGAGTTGTGATTCACTCAATTCATTTCAAGTCACCACACATTTATTAAAGGCACTATGTGTGCAAAGCTCACATACTATGATAAGTGGGGATGGTGGGAGGAGGTGGGAAGTTTAGTTAAAATACAACCTTATCTCTCAATTAATTATCAAGTACAGTGGTTCCCAAACTTTTTTGGCCTACCGCCCCATTTCTAGAAAAACTATTACTTAGCACCCCTGGAAATTAATTTTTTAAAATTTTAATAGCAATTAATAGGAAATATAAATGCACCTGTGGCCATCCCTGCCCCCCTGGATCGCTGCAGCACCCACCAAGAGGCAGTGGCACCCACTTTGGGAATCACTGATCAAGTATTTGTGAAATGGCAGCTAGGAGTTGCCATGGATAGAGCACAGGGCCTGGAGTCAAGAAGACTCTTCTTCCTTTGTTCAAATTCAGACTCAGACATTTATTAGCTGGGTGATTCTGGGCAAGTTGCTTAATCCTGTTTGCCTCAGTTTCCTCATCTGTAAAATTAGTTGGAGAAGGAAATGGCAAAACCACATCAGTATCTGCCAAGAAAACCCTTAATGGGGTAATGAAGAGTTAAATACAACTGAAAAATATCTGAACAGTAAATTGATTAAGTGCCTACTCGGTTTTATGTGCTGTACAAGATAGCCTCATGGAGCTTATAGTCCAATAGAAGGCACGTAACTTTGTGTCAGACCTGTCATTTCATTGACGTAGGGACCTCTCCAGTGAGGAAGCTCCTTTTACCAACACAGATCAACAGCAGGCTCTGTAATTAAAGCTTTAGAGAGTTTTCTGGGGCAAAGAAAAATTAAGGGACTTGTCCAGGGTCCAATTACTAGTATGAATCCGAGAAATTCTCCGAACCCAGGTCCTTCAATTCTGAACCCCACTATCTGCACACTAAGTAAACATAACTAAAGGGGCAAATACAGCAACCTCAAGTCACCCCATTGAGTCTCCCTATCTTCCTTCCTTCCTATCATTCCTTATTTGGCATCTCCATATACATTTACACATACACACGCTTCTCTTCCCCCATAAATCCCTTGTCCCTTTGTCCTATCTTAACCCATTCCTTTCTAAACAACAACTGGGATTATTTTTATAATCCACCTTCTTTGTGCTACTCCTTTGCTTCTTGACAAGTGGAGAGTATACGTGTGGAGTAAACAGGTATTCCATCCATCCATCCATCCATCCATCCATCCATCCATCCATTTCTCCATTCATTTTTTAATATTACTGAGTACTTAATTTGTAGAAAGCACTGTACTACATTCTAAAGAGATCTTTTAGACGGATAAAACATGTCTCCTTTTACTACTACAAAGTCTAGTAGAAGAGATAAGAGACATAACCTAATAATCCATTAAATATAGAATATGGTCAATGAAAAATCAAGGTTCCATTATCTAAGACCATACACCAAGGTGAAATTCCAAATGGATGTGTGACTTAGGTTTAAAATACACACCATAAATAAATTAGAGGGGCAAGGAAAGAGTTATTTTTCAGATCTATAGATAGGGGAAGAATTCATGACTAAACAAGTGATGGGATAATGCAAGATGAAATTGATCATTCTGATTGTATTCAATTAAAAAGTTTTTGTACAAGAAAATCTAAAGCAGTTAAATTTAAAATGGAAACATAACTGGGGAAAATAATTTCTGTAGCATATTTCTCTGATAAAGTTCTAATTTACAAGATCTATAAGGAAATGGATTCAAATTTTAAAGACTAAGTCATTCTCCAATAGATAAAAGATCAAAAGAATTCAGGCAATTTTCAAAGGAAAAAAAATCCAACCTATCAATAATCATATGAAAGATGTTCTAAATCACTAATGATTAGAAAAATGCAAATAAAACAGCTTTGAATTTCTTCCTCACACCAATTAGACTGGTAAAGATGACAAAAAGAGGAAAATGGCAAATATTGCCAGGAAGATGGGAAAACAGGCACAGTGGGGCAGCAGTAGCAAAACTCAAATAGAAATGGGGGCCACCAAACTGCATGTAAGAATCTCAATAGGCCTCTTATTGACTTGGAAAACTTCATATTAATATTATCTATGTTTTATTGTCATTTTACTTCTTTCATTAAATATTTTTCAATTATGTTTTAATCTGATTTGGGCTGCACTCAGGAGTGTTATGGACTGTATGCACTACACTGTTAGTGCTGCTGTAAATTGGTCCAGCTATTCTGAAAAGTGATTTGGAGCTATGCCCAGGAAGTTACCCAACTATGCGCACCCTTTGACCTAGCTATAGCATTACTAGACCAATAACTCAAAGAAAGCAGAGGAAGATAAAAAGGATTTATATGAGCAAAAATATTTATAGCAGTTTTCTTCATAGTAGCCAAAATGGGAAATTAAAGGGGCATTCTTTTGGGGAAGGGCTAAAGAAATTGTGACAAATGGATGTAATGTAATGGAACCAAGCCACAAGAAATGATGTCATTTCAGAGGGAACCGGGAAGACCAACATGAATTAGTGGAAAGTGAATTGAGAACAAGAACAATTTATACAATGATAACAGAGAAAAACAACTCTGAAAGACTTTAGATCCCTGATCAATACAATGATAAGCCTCAGGTCCACAAGAATGAAGATGAAACTTTCTGCTAATCTCCTGGCAGAAAGGTGATGAACTTAAAATGCATACACACACACACACACACACACACACACACACACACACACACACACAAATATAATCTTTGGACATGGCTAATATGGGAATTTGTCCTGTCAGACTATCTAGATATTTATTAAGGGATTTGTTTTTGGTGGGAGTTATTTTTTATTTGCTCAGTGGTTGGGAGGGAAATGGAAGGGACAGATTAATTTAAAAATTTGTTACTTATTTTTATTTTTAGAAAAATTTTCCATGGTTAAATGATTCATGTTTTTACTTTCCCCTTCTCCCCCTCAAGCTCCCCCCCCCCATAGCTAACACGCATTTCCACTGGTTTTAACATGTGTCATCGATCAAGACTTTTTTCCATATTATTGATAGTTGCATTGGTGTGCAACCTTTCGGGTCTACATCCCCAATCATGTCCGCATCAACCCAAGTGTTCAAGCAGTTGTTTTTCTTCTGTGTTTCCTCTCCTGTAGTTCTTCCTCTGAATGTGGGTAGCGTTCTTTTCCATAAATCCCTCAGAGCTGTACTGGGTCATTGCTTTCTGCTGGTACAGAAGTCCATTACATTCGATTTTACCACAGTGTATCGGTCTCTGTGTACAATGTTCTACTGGCTCTGCTCCTTTCACTCTGCATCAATTCCTGGAGGTCTCTCCAGTTCACATGGAACTCCTCCAGTTTATTATTCCTTTTAGCACAATAGTATTCCATCACCAGCATATACCACAGTTTGTTCAGCCATTCCCCAATTGAAGGGCATACCCTCATTTTCCAGTTCTTTGCCACCACAAAGAGCGCAGCTATAAATATTTTCGTACCAGCCTTTTTGTCTATGATCTCTTTCGGGTACAAACCCAGCAATGGTATGGCTGGATCAAAGGGCAGGCATTCTTTTATAGCCCTTTGGGCATAATTCCAAATTGCCATCCAGAATGGTTGGATCAGTTCACAACTCCACCAGCAATGCATTAATGTCCTGAGGGGATGTGGCAAAATTGGGACATTAATGCATTGCTGGTGGAGTTGTGAACTGATCCAACCATTCTGGATGGCAATTTGGAACTATGCTCAAAGAGCTCTAAAAGCCTGCCTGCCCTTTGATCCAGCCATACCATTGCTGGGTTTGTACCCGAAAGAGATCATAGACAAAAAGGCTGGTACGAAAATATTTATAGCTGCGCTCTTTGTAGTGGTAAAGAACTGGAAAATGAGGGGATGTCCTTCAATTGGGGAATGGCTGAACAAACTGTGGTATATGCTGGTGATGGAATACTATTGTGCTAAAAGGAATAATAAACTGGAGGAGTTCCAGGTGAACTGGAAAGACCTCCAGGAACTGATGCAGAGTGAAAGGAGCAGAGCCAGTAGAACACTGTATACAGAGACTGATATACTATGGTAAAATCGAATGTAATGGACTTCTGTACCAGCAGAAAGCAATGACACAGGACAGCTCTGAGGGATTTATGGAAAAGAACGCTACCCACATTCAGAGGAAGAACTGCAGGAGAGGAAACATAGAAGAAAAACAACTGCTTGAACACATGGGATGAGGTGGACATGATTGGGGATGTGGACTCGAAACTACCACACCAATGCAACTAACAACAATTTGGAAATGGGTCTTGAACAAGGACACATGTTAAAACCAGTGGAAATGTGCATCGGCCATGGGTGGGGAGAGAGTGGGGGGGGGGTGAAGGGGAAAGTAGGAGCATGAATCATGTAACCATGTTAAAAATGAATATTAATAAATGTTTAAAAATTAAAAAATATTTGTTACTTGGGAGAAAAAAAAAAGAAAATATCTTTCTGAGCTCTCTTGGCTCTGCTTGGGTAGTTGAGAGACACCTTCTCCTCAGGGGTGTGGGCAGACAGATTGGTTCCTAAACTTCCAACCTACCTGGAATCTCTTGCCTTCAGGACTCCCAATGTACATTTCCAAAAAAGAAAACTTATCTCCTAGGACCTTGGGGATGCATTGATTGTAGCTGTTTTTTTCTGCTCAATGAGAAAACCCCATAGATCTCTTTTAATTCTTTTTATTCTTGGATTACTTCCTAATGGGCGCATTCAGGTCTTTTCTTGGTAGGGGTGAGTAATAAGGCTAGGAATTTGCCCGAATTGCCTTCCTAAAGCAGGTAAGGCAAATTTAGGGGCTCCCAGATAACTAGGTAGAGGACCTAGGTCCCAAGAACTTGCTTTTAGCCTACAACAAAATAAAAGGTATTTGGCACCCCCTCTACCATCCCCATATTTGGTGGGGTGGCATATATTCAATTTCTCTCCAGGGTGATGTATTTGGTGGGCAGCTGCTGGAGACTTAAGAGAGGTTCCAGGCACTGGTGTAAGGTAGACCAGTTACTTCTTATTCTTTAGCTAATCATGATTATCTCCTAAGGACACTCCTGTCCTGGACCCTCTTCTTTCTAGTCTATATCATCTCACTTACAGATCTCATCAGGTCTAGTGGGTACAATTATCTAGATGATCCCTAGATTTATATATCTGACACTGGTATCTCTTTTGCTCTAATCACAAAGTACCAACTGCCTTTTGAACATCTCAACCTAAAAATCTCATAGACCTCTGAAATTCAACATGTCCAAAACAGAACTCATCATCTTCCTCCCCAAAGTCTTACCTGCCCTGAACTTTCCTATTACTGCCAAGAACATCACCATTCTCCTAGGCACTGAAACCTCAGTGTCATCCTCAACTCCTCACTCCCATTCCTTCCATATATCCAATCTGTTGCCAAGTCTTGTCCATTCTAACTTTGCAAAATATCTCTTATACATCCCCTTCTTTCCACTCCCACAGCCACCACCACTCTCATACAAGACCACATCACCTCACACCTGCACAATTTCAATGGTCCTCTGCTTGGTCTCTCTGTCTAGAGTCTGTAACCCTTTATTTATCTTCCACTCAGGTGCCAAAGTGACCTTCCTAAAGGGTAGATCTGATCATGGCACCTCCTTCAGTAGAAACTTGATGCCTTATTCCTATTAGCTATGGCAATGGTTCTTAAAGTATGGTCTACAGACTGCTGAGGGGCCTGAAGACCCTTTCAGGGAATCTGCAAGGTCAAAAGTACTTTCATAATTTCACGGAGACATCATTTCCCTTTTTCATACTTATGTACGTGTGTAGTGGAGTTTTTCAGAGGCTACATGACCTGTGAATGAAATATTTCATTGCAAATATGAAGACTGAGTTAATATCTCATCTGCAGAATCATGTTTTTGCCTTACAAATCTACAGACATGACCAGACTTGTTGTTTTGCATGTTTTCATATAGTACCAACAACTAATTATGGAAAAAAATCTTTTATGTGAATGCTTGGCAACAAACACAAGAGGTGCTGAAATATTCAAAACGTTGAATAATTTTTTTGAATCTCATGGTTTGTTCTGGCACAACTGTGTTGGCATTTGCATAGATGGTACGCAAGCACTGATGGGCAAAAACTGCTGGCATCTTGGCATGATTCAAGGCAGTGGCACCAAATTGCTTTAGTATAGGTCCTTGTGTTCTTTACCACCAGGCTCTCCCAGTTAAAAATATTCCAATTTCACTTAAGAATGTGCTTGATGAAGCAATAAAAAAAATATTAATTTTATTAAATCTTGGCTCTGGAGAGGTGATGAAATGTGTGATGAAATGGGAAGCGTGCATAAAATAGTTCTGCTCCATACAAAAAAACGTGGCTGTCTGAGGAAAAGCTCTTCTGTGGTTGAGCCAGAACCCAGCTAGCATTTTTTCATGAACACCATTGTTATTTGAAAGAACAACTGAAAGATAAACGATGGTTACTCAGACTTGAGTATCTGGCAGACGTTTTTGAATATGAACAAAGTGAGCCTGTCACTTTAAGGGAAACAACTGACGGTATTTGTTGCCAATGATGAAATACTAGCTTTCAAGTGAAAATTAGAATTTTGGAAAACTTGTATCTACCACTGTGAACTTAACAGCTTCCAAGTACTTAAAAGACTTTTCTGATGAGAGTTGCAGTGATACAAATGAATGTAAGTAAAAAAAAATATATTGTATAATGAAACATGCCAACATTTGGAAGATCCATACAACTCATCGAACCAATGTTTTCCAAATGACCAACGCATGACATTACAAAATCACATATGGGAAAAGGATCCATTCAAAGTGCAAGAGCAACGTGGATTTTAATGTAATGGAGCATGAAAAGTGCATTGGTTTGGTTTCACATTCCACATTTCAACGAACTTTTAAGAAACTACCACTTTGGGGGTGGAGGGCAACTAGGTGGCTCAGTGGATTAAGAGCCACACCCATAAATGGGAGGCCCTAGGTTCAAATCTGACCTCAGACACTTCCTAACTGTGTGACCCTGGGCAAGTCACTTAAGCTCCATTGCCTAGCCCTTCCTACTCTTTTGCATCAGAACCAAAATACAGTATTGATTCTAAGATGGAAGGTTAAGGTTTAAAAAAACAAACTGTGAAGTTCTGATGTCATTTCAAAGAAGAATATTTTTGAATAATGAAAAGTCATTAAAATACTTCTTTCATTTTCCAGCGTCATATTGGAAGGAGACTGAATTTTCTTCATCTACTTTTACCAAACAACATATTGTGACAGATTGAATGCAGAAGCAGATATGAGAATCTAGCAGTCTTCTGTTAAGCCAAACATTCAAGAGATTTACAAAAATGTAAAACATTTCATTCTTCTCACTAAATTGTTTTTGTTTTGGAAAATGTAGTTATTTTTCATAAAATGGTATTTTATGTCAATATATAATAGGTTTATTATGTTTATTTTAAAATGAATTAAATAAATGTTTAAAATTTTTATCAGTTTTATGTGATAAATGTGATAAATATAGATTAATGTGATAAGTAGTGAGAGATATAACTGACATAAGCAAAAACTCTTTGAGTTTGCCAATAATTTTCAAGAACATAAAGAGTCTTGAGACCAAAAAGTCTGAAAACTGCTGACCATTAGTATCAAAACCCAAATTTTGGATCTTAATGTCCTTTACCCACTTTTCCAATTTTGTTATTCTTTACAACCTTCAGCAGTCCAATAATACTGACCTACTTGCTGTTCTCACTCATGACACTCCAACTCAAATTATATACCTGTTCACTGACTGCCCCTTCTCTATGCATAGAATGTTCTTTTTCCTCATTTCTGGCTCACTGCCTCCCTGTCTTCTTTAAGGCTCAGCTCAAATTCCACCTCTTGCAAGCAGCCTTTCCCGGCACTGTTAGTGACTTCCCTATGAGATGAATTCCCATGTATCTATTTTTTCTGCACTTAGTTATAGGCATTTGCTGTCTCCCTCATTAGAATATGAGCTTCTTGACATGGGAGCAATATTTTTGACATTCTGTATCCCCAAGACTTAGTCAAGTGCCTGGTACAATAAGAAGACTTTCCTAAATGCTTAATATTGTCCCACCTAGCAAAAGGAGAAGAGCCTGAACCCATTCTATTTTTTCCTTCTTGACCCCACCTCTCACATCTATAAGCAAATACTATCCCCGGTTCTACTTCACAGAGAGCCAGAAAAGGAGTAATTTGTTATTGCTCAGTTGTTTCACACTGGTTGTGACCCTACTTGGGGGTTTCTTGGCAAAGCTATTAGAGTGGTTTACCATTTGCTTCTCTAGCTCATTTTACAGATGAGGAAACTGAGGCAAACTGGACTAAGTGACTTGCCTAGGGTCATATAGCCAAGAAGTATCTAAAGTCTGATTTGAAATCAGGAAGGTGAGTCTTCCTAACTCCAGACTTGGCACTCAATCCACTGTGCCACCTCGCTGCTCCAAGAGAAGGAGCAAAACACACACCTATTCATAGGAGAGAAAGGGAGAAGAGCCATGTGGCTGGAAGAACTCAGTGCCACACCTTATCTGCTCCCCTCTCCTTGACAAGATTATAGAAGATCCAGTGATAAGATCTCACAGTTCAGAGACAAGAAAATTTCTTAAGATAGAGCAATAATTAGCATTTGCCTTTGGCTTACTCTTAAAAAAACAACAACAACAAAACTTCTGTTATTACTCACTATCCTCCCTAAACCTCCCAGGGAAGGCCCAGAGGAGGAGTTTTAGCTTGGAGGCTTGGAAGAAAAAGCTAAGAGACTCTTCCCTGAGGAATGTTATGGTTCAGTCCTTTCACAGTCAAGTCCAACTCTTGACCCCACTTGGGGTTTTCTTGGCAAAGCTACTAGAGTGATTTACCATTTGCTTCTCCATCTCATTTTATAGGTGAGGAAACTGAAGCAAACAAGGTTAAATGACTTGCTTAGCATCATATAGCTAATAAGTATCTTAGGCTAGATTTGAACTGACTCTATATTTAGTACTCTGTCCACTCTATCACATAGCCTGTGGTCCTAGGCCAAGGCTATATAGCAGTGATGGCAAACCTTTTAGAGACCAAGTACCCAAACTGTACCCTCATGCCACATGTGAGCTGCCCCCTTGCCCCAGGCAGGGGAGGGAGGAAGCACTAGGATTGGGCTGATGGGCAGAGTGGTGAGTGATGTGAGAAATGTCCTCAGGCATGGTGGAGAGGGGGAGAGGAGCAGCCCCCTCCTGCACGGGTGCCATAGATTCCCCAGACAGCTATATAGGAGAGCTAGAATCAGAACTCAGATCTCCTGAAGTTCCAGGAGTCATCCACAATGATATTATGAGCTTTAGGAGATATATGAGGGCTGAAAAAGTCCAAAGGAAGTCTTAATATAACTCTCAACTCTTTTCTCTCCTCTCCCTTCAACCCTTAATTCCCAACTTTCCACATCCCCCTCATTTCTCATTATTTCCCAACATGGACTCCTCTCAAATCAGTTCATTTATATTGTAATTTGTAAGGTTACAAACTTAAAGTAAGGAAAAATTCTTCAAGCATTCCCAAAATTCTACTTCCCCAAAGTAGAATGATTGTTCAAGGGCTTCCCCTCACAGGAGGTCTCCAAAGGTTGAAGAGAATCTGGACATTTTAAAAACAATGTTCCAAGATGCTATTTATATGCATTGGATGGTCTTTGCGATTTCCCCTTCTCCAGCTCTAAGACAGGATCCTTCTGTAACTCTACCGGACAAATATGCCTTCATCTGGGGAATCACTTAGAGGAACTCATCTGAAGCGGAATGGTGGAAACTGATACAATAAATAGGTTCTTTCTATACATTGTTGTGTTTTAGGATTGAATGGGTTTATTTTGTTCCTTCTGGGGTACAAGGTGTTACAAATATAACAGGAATCACAATTCCCTCTTTTCTTGGCTACTTTTAAGACTTCTTTCAGGTATCAGACACCTCTTTTGTGAAGCCTAACAACCAAAGGAATTGTAATTATCCAGGCTAACTGCTCAGAGCAAAAATAACAAGAGGGGGCAGCTAGGTGGCTCGGTGGATGGAGAGGCAGTCCCAGAGATGGGAGGTCCTGGGTTCAAATATGATCTCAGACACTTAACCCCCAATGCCTAGCCATTACTACTCTAATGCCTTGGAACCAGTAGTTCTAAGGTTCCGAGGTGGAAGGTAAGGGTTATTTAAAACAACAAACAAACAAACAAACAAACAAACAAACAACAAGCAGCAGCAATATCCTAGTCTCCTGTTGCCATACTAGAAAGTGACGCTACAAGGAACACAGAGCTCAGGTGTGTGACAGGGAGATCCTAAGCCTGCATGGGACTGCAAGGAAGATGGTTTCCTGTAAATTCCGAGACCTGCAGGGCGATGTCTGTGGTTATGACGACTCTGTACTGTTGACGAGCAGACTTTTTTTGGCGCAATAAAAATCACCCTCAGAGATTGGTCCCGCAAATAGGACAGGTGAGTAAGCTGGGTCCCTGGGAAAGGGGATGAGCACCACCTGGTGGAGACACAGAGGATGGCAGAGGGTAGAAAGAACTGAAGGAGATTTTGATAGAAAGCAGAAAGCAATGGCTGCCATCTGCTGGATGAAATTGTAACTGACAACATAAAGGGTAAGACCTGGGATGGAGGTTGGAGATGAGCTACATTCAGTGGGTAAGTGATGAAAATGACAACTTTGGTCAGATCATCACCAGATCCAAGCAAGGCACCTTAGATCCAGGCACCCTCTGATCCAGACAGAACTGTGCCTCGCAGAGCGTGTCTTCCCTTCCTCATCCACCCCGACATTGTTAGTAGAGTGAAACAACATTTAAGATCCATTCAATGCCAATTTCATTCAGTAAAGAACATTTATTAAAAACCTCTTTCATCAGACACTTCCTAGCTGTGTGACGCTGGGCAAGTCACTTAACTTCCATTGCCTATCCTTTACCACTCTTCTGCCTTGGAGCCAATACACAGTGTTGATTCTAAGATGGAAGGTAAGGGTTAAAAAAAAAAGAACCTTTTTTCTGCAAAGCACTATGCTAGGCACTAGGGGTGGAGATATAGAAATTTGCAATAACCTTCTTCCCTAGAGCTTGCTTAGTCCTTTGTTTTGTTCATTTCTAATGAACTTATCATATTATTTATATATTATATAATATTATATGTTAATATTATATATTATAGCAGGGGTCGGGAACATATGGCTCTCCAGCCATATCTGGCTCCACCTCCCGACCTGCCAGTCCAGGCAGAGCCCCAGGATGTGTCCCAAGGGACCCTTCAGCCCCCCCCCCCCAATTCCAGCACCTTCCTCCTTCATCCTCCTCCTTCTGTACATGTTTATAGCTCTCACGGCCAAAAAGGTTGCCAACCCCTGTATTATACGTATCTATGTATGACTCTTTCACCCTTTATGTGTTATAAATTTATACCAATAGTACCTAGTAGAATACTTTGTACATAGTTCAATGGGGATATGATTGGGGATTTTGACTTTAAATGATCACTCTATTGCAAATAATAATAATAATAATAATAATAATATGGAAATAGGTTTTGAACAATGATACATGTAAAACCCAGTGGAATTGCTCATCAGCTCCAGGAGGGGGGAGAAAAGAGGGGTGGGAAAAAATCATGAATCATATAACCAAGGAAAAATATTCTTAATTAATTAATTAAAAATAAAACTTCATATAGTATAGATGCTTATGAAAAAAAATTTTTTAATTGGATACTTCAATTGAATTCAACTAATGAATTACATCAATCCACTATTTATTACGTGTCTACTTTGGCTGGATAAACAGAACATTGGAAACTTGAAGACTACCTAGATGACATTTATATAGGGTTTTGTTTTGTTTTTTACCCCTTACCTTCTGTCTCAAAATTGATACTAAGTACTGGATCCAAAACAGAAGATAAGTAAGGTCTAGGTAAATGGTTTAAGTGACTTGCCCAGGGTCACACAGCTAGGAAATGTCTCAGGCCAAATTTGAGCCTAGGATCTCCCATCTCCAGGCCTGGCACTCTATCCACTGAGCCATGTAGCAACCCTTATATAGTTTTTTAAAGTTTGCAAAGCACTTTTATATATATGATATGTATCATATAACATAGATCCTGGAAGGTAGACACTAAAGATATTTTAATATAATAATATGTTAATTATATATTTGAATAATATAAAGTTTTTTATTATATATTTTACAAATAAAGAAACTGAGGCTTAGTGAGATTAAATGATTTACCTAACATCACACCTTCAATGAATTTTACAGGCAGTAAAGAATGCGATTCTTTCTAACTCTCAAGTCCAGCACTCTGTTCACTGTCCCAAGCTGCTCTGAACACAGGGAATGTTTAATCAACAATGAATTTTTTTCATCTATGAAAGAATTTGCCGCATTATTCTTTTAAGTAGCTGGTTTCCCATATGTCATTTAAAATAGTATTTGTATTCTCTCCCAACTAACTTACTAACAACTTTTAGGTTCATAGAAAAAACTGTACTTCATATCTTCTGTCCAAAACAGGCTCCTTCTTTTGATTTCCCTACTATTACTATCATAGATTTAGAGTTGGAAGGACTGTAGAGATTATTTAGACCAACTCTTTCTTTTTCTACATGAGGAAAGTGATCCCCCAAGATGTTAATTGCTCTCTATGCTCAAATCATCACCTTCATTGGGAAGAGCATGAAGCTATATAGACTCTTCTGAATCATATCCAGATAGAACCTGAACTGCCTACAAATGGATGATCCATTGAATCAGTCACGTGAAGAGCCAATGCCAACCTATGAGGCATTGGACCTATGAACCGTTGGAGTCTGATTACAGTTCAAAGGATGCTGTCTTCCACTTTATTTCCTTCTTAGTTTTTTTTAATTTATGTATGATATGTCTTCTATACTGACATGAAGAATACGGAAATATATATTTCATGAAAGCAAGAACCCCTTATCAGACTATTTTCTACCTTGAGGAAGGGGAGAAGTGAGGGAGAATATCTGAATCCTAAAATGTCAGAAAAAAAGTTGTCAAAAATTGTTTCTATGTATAACTAAAATAAATTAATTAATTTAAAAAAACTAGGTTGCATTTTGCTGCCATCATGTGCATGTAGAGGAGTTTGAGAGGAAAGAAAAGAGCCTTCTTAGTGCAAGTTAATAGAATTGCTGCAATTTAAAAAACCCTATAACAGTTGGTTTCTTAAATGGAACAACCCAGTTAAACCTTTGGGTTTGGCTATATTCATTGGAATCCTCAGGAGTTTTCCCTGATTTAAATATTCTCTCTGTGTCTGTGTGTCTGTAAGCATGCTGGCCCTTGGGAAATTCCCTAGGAAAGGCATTTGTGGCACAATTTTAAGCCCCTTCCTGCTCCCCAGGCATTTTGTGGGCTATGTACCTCCCTAGGGAGTTGTGGGACAGGCTAAGTTGATGGCAAACCTATGGCACTTGTGCCAAAAAGGGCACTTGCACACCTTTTTTTTTCTTTTATTAGAAAGTCAGAGGGAGTAGGAGTGGAGCTGCTCCACTCCCCTTCTCCATGAGCCTGAGGACATTCCTCACTTCACCCACCCCCCTGCCCAGCAGCCTAAAGGGAGCACTTCCTCCCTCCCAAGTTTGGAGTAAGGTGCTTGGGTAGAGGTGTGAGCAGTTCCCATGTTACATGAGAATGTGGTGAGGACAGCAGCCTGTTGAGTCTGTGGTGAAAGTTTGAAAGAAGCTAGGTTTGAGGGGAGCATAGCTCCCAGCATGGCACATAGCTGGAGGGGAGCAGAGTGCTGGGGCCACTCTCCTCCTCTTCTCCATGCACGCCTCTCATGAGGGGATGGAGGGTGGGGAACAAGGGAGCAGGGCTCAGCACTAGGTCTTGGGAGGGCAGGGCATGACACTCAGTCCCTGAGGTGGTGGGCATGGCACACTGTCTCTAAAAGGTTCGCTATCACTGGTCTAAGGCTTCTGAGTGTAATAGGTAGAGGCTGTAAACGTTAAAAAGCAGATTTGTGTAAGCATGTTAGGGAAAACCTTTGCTGGAAGTCATGGACATTCTGAATGGAATGCAGCGGGTAGGGAGGAGAGTGCTGGGCAACAGACAGACTGCTGAGCTGTGCAGGGTTCAGAGCAGAATTACAATCTGCAGTCCCTTTTTGACCTGGGATCTTGGGGAGTGGTGAAGGTTGAAAAGGCAGAAGACATCAATCCTGCAAGTCAACTCTGAGTAGGGAAGTGGCCTGTGATCTGGTGGACAGTTTGCAGACATCTCTCCCTACCTGGTTACTTTGGATCATTGGCTGTGGAGGATTTGGTTCCTGGTATCCTGAAGACATCTCTGGAACAGTTGTGAGACCCCAAATTCAAGCCCTCTCCCTCAGGTCCTTAGCCAAGTGTCAAACTTGCCAGAAGCCAGGTTGGCTAAGGAACTTACCCTTTTGACTCCAGTTCTGGGCAGTTAGATATAGTTTCACCTCACCCCCTCACCTATCCCCTCATATTACAATTAAACTGTTACCCTGTGTGTTTTCTAGTACTTTAAAGTCCTCATTGTATGTATTTAATACTCTGAAGTTATTCCAGGCTGGGTGGGGCAGAGTGACAGTTAGTTAGGCTTACCTGCCATTTCTGTCAACAGTCATTCCCCTTATAGTTAAACCTGGTTCCCTGGCTTGAAAAGTCTTACCCATTGTCCCTTCCTGTCTCCTATCCACCCTACTGAACCC
The DNA here is from genome assembly GCF_016433145.1 of Gracilinanus agilis. Taxonomy (NCBI): domain Eukaryota; kingdom Metazoa; phylum Chordata; class Mammalia; order Didelphimorphia; family Didelphidae; genus Gracilinanus; species Gracilinanus agilis. The sequence continues at coordinate 209,219,837 of NC_058132.1, read as the reverse complement.
ACAAATAATATTTAAGTTAACTCCCCTGGTTTTCCCCATAATATGAGATAGGTGAATTGATTGAGATAAGATCTTCCTGAGAAAGCCTCTTACTGCATGCTGTGCCTGTCTGAGTCCTTCCACCTCCTGATGTGTTTGGGAACTGAGGACATGAGTGTGCTAACTCCCTGAGAATACCATAGGCTACTACTGGGAAAGATCCAGGGTGCCGATTGAAGCCATTCCTCTTGGGCAATGGAGAAGTGCTGCAGCCAGAACCTTCTTGTGCAGGTAGTGGTCAGGAATGTCATGAAATAAACCAAGAGCTGTCAGTAATGGGTATGGGTTATGGCCCCAAAGAGCCTGGGCTGGGAAGTAGAAGCCACAGAAAAAGCCATCATGAAAACAAAACTTGAGGGATCTAACAAGGCCTGGGGTCAGACTCTAGGGATTAGAAACTTAAGGTAAAGGATAAGAGATTTGGCAAAAAGTTATCTGCAGGTGCATTTTTATGCCTGGCTGTGCACAGCTGGCCCCTCCCTCCAGCTTCCTCTCGATTCAGCTAAGCTGGATAGCTCCCGCTGCCTGCCCTCACTGCTCTCCATGACAACCGGCATCTCTAAGCAGTGGTAGAGGGGGATGCTGTGTAGGTCTCATACTGGCACAGGTGCAGAAGCCCACATGGTGAGGATGTGGGTGGGTGTTGATAAAAGCCACCATGGCAATAGGAGCCACCAAGTGAACAGCATGTGTGATGCCTATACTGTAAACTCAGCAGACCGTCATGCTGGGCTCAATTTATTTTTCTTTTCGCTAGCTCTAATTTGTGTTAACTCTGATGTGGTGCTTCCCATTTTATGTTAATGAGATGATTTGCACCAGGCCTTAGCTTTCCTTGGCAACTCTGGGCAAGTCACTTAAAATTTCACTACCTCAGTTTCATCATTTGTAAAATAAGCATCTGATTCACAGGGTTGTTGTGAGGACCAAATGAGATAACTTATGCAAAGTGCCCTGGAAATGCTACAGCATTCTTTAAATGCTAGGCATTATTGGTTACTTTTAGTTTCCCCTAGACTGGTGATGGCAAATCTTTTAGAGACTGTGTATTGCCCTTTGCCTCCACTGTGTGCCATGCCCTGTCCACCAAAACTGTGTGCCCCACCCCAGCTCACCACCTTATCCCAGAGAGGGGAGGGAGAAAGGGAGGAGAGTGATCTGATACTCCTCTCAGGGGAGGGAGTAAGTGCTTTGATTGGGCTGCTGGGCAGAGGGGCTGGGAGGAATGGTAAAGAGGGGCTAGGGAGCAGTTCCATGGAGTCTCTCTGCCTTTCTAAGTAACTAACTCTGGGGTGGGCAACATGTGCCCACAGAGAGGTCTCTGTGTGCCATCTTTGGCACACATACCATAGGTTCACCATAATGGTCTTAGCTAGACTATTGTCGACAATTCAGGGACTTGGGGATTTGGATTGTCTGGTGTAGACTTCTGAGTTAATCTGATAAATTGTTTTGGGTCTCATAGGAGGGATATATTTTTGCCTAGATTAGTATTCTGAAAGGCAACTAGGTGGTGCAATGAATAGAGCACTGGACTTGGAGTTAGGAAGACTAGAGTTCAAATTCAGCCTCAGATGTTTACTAGCTATGTGACTATGGGCAAGTTGCTTACCCTCTATATGCCTCAGTTTCTTCACCTATAAAATAGGTATCATAATAGCATTTACCTCCTGAGTTGTTGTGAGGACTAAACAAGATAATAAAGTTTGCAGACCTTAAAGTACTACATAAATGCAAGATATTTTTATTGTCATTGATGATGTTGTAAAATAGCTTATAGAGGGGATTGTTCCCTTCTTTAGACCTTGTCCTACTTTTAAAATGTGTTGGCATATAAAAGTTTTTTTTAAATTTTATTTATTTTAAATAAAATATTTAGCACATAAAAGCATCTTGTATTTGGGTTCCATCATATATTAGCTCAGCAGGGAATTCAATGCTATTGAATCTCAAGTGGAAGGGAGGAGGTGCAGCTATTGTGTCCAGAGAATGAAATGGCATTGTTGTCTATGCTGAAGCTACAACTAGCCAGTGAATTTATAATAATAGATAACATTTACATGGTGCTTTAGGATTCCCAAAGCACTTCTTTACACTATCTCATTTGATCCTTATAGAAAGTCTGCCAGCTGGTCAACATATTTTTATTTTTTTTAATTATTACCTTCCATCTTAGAATCAATAGCTGTTCCAGGACAGAAGGAGCTAGGTAATGGGAGTTAAGTGACTTGCCCAGGGTCACACAGCTAGGAAGTATCTTCAGGCAGATTTGAACTCAGGACCTCCCATCTCTAGGCCTGGTCCTCAATCTACTGAGCTGATTGATTGCTCATGATCATCACTGTTTTCCATATGAGGAAACTGAGGTTCAGAGAGGTTAAGAGACTTGTTTCTGGTCAAATAGCCAGGAAGTGTCAGAGAGGTGATTCTAATGTAAGTCTCTCCCTTCTTCAAGTTCATCCATCTTTCCACTGCATGATTCAGCAGTACCAGTGTCATCACTGCTGGGATAAGAAAGACATTTCCCCATATGAATCTATAGGCATTAAGTACTATAACTAGAGGAAAGAGTTAGTTGGGAATTCAGTAAGGCTTCAGGGGTTTGGGGGTATGAGTATGGGTATGTGCACATGTGTGCATGTATATGCATGTACATCCACGCTTGGGTCCACGCATGACCACATTGTATGAATATGCATGTCTCTCCGTGTAAACATGTGTGTTTGTGTATGCACATACAATGCATGTATTTTTGGATGTGTGTGTGTGTGTGCTGAGAATACTCTTCTTCAATAAGAAGAATCATCAGAGAAATCTTAGGGCTCAAGGAGAGCCACCTCCTTCAAGATACCATCTCTGATGACCCCAGCCGCTCATAATTCCCTGAAATGACTGTATTTTTTTGGATGTAGTTTTTACTCTTCTTTCAACCCCTTGTATCCCTCTAATAGGCTGTGAGTTCCTTGGATGCAGAAACTGTCTTAATATTGTAGCTTTTCCCCAGCTCCTAACATAATACCTTACACATAGAGGCACTGAATGAATGCTTGTTGATTGATTTGTTGACTGATAGCCTGTTTGTGCCCACATGTTATGCCTTACATGTCCTACTACTATGCTGCTATGGTGCCTTGGGATCTGGGCAGAGTTGGCATCCAAGGGAACCATGCCATTGTAGGGATTAAAATTTATGATTGGACTAAATATAAGAGAATGTGGTCATTGATATTATAACTCAAGTCAAAATGACCTTTTGTTTAGCAGCTTTATTTACAAAATAGAGAGAAAGAGTAAAGTAGAGAAATGTGAGAGAGGGTAGAGTAAGCAGTTTAGCTTATTACCCTAATGTTTCTCCGGTGCCTGGCTCATCTCAGACTGGGCTAATTAGCCCTGCATCAAGGGTTCTCAGTTGGAGGCCTGTTTAGCTGGAGGACCCGGTGGTGAATAACCCAAGATAGGGAGGTCTTTCTGGAAACGAATCTCTCCAGAAGCCAGGAAAGAAGTCAGCCTTTTCACTCACCCACGTTGTGGTCTAAAGGTAAGATCCAAAAGCAGTCTTACCAGAAGCAGTCCAAGAGTCAGAATCAATCCAAGGTTCTAAGCTGGAGCTCCTCCAAAGTCAAGTCCAAAGAAGAAAATCATTTTGGGAAGGAAGTTCAGGGCTTTTATAGTGCTTTTCCCATGTCCCTTCCTGTCCCTTCCTACACTTTATGGAGACTAATTATAGGCTTTAAATTTGCTCATGAGGAGGGGTAGCTACATGGCTCAGATAAAGAACCAGTCCTGGAGATGGGAGATTCTAGGTTCAAATGTGACTTCAGACACTGCTTAGCTGTGTGACTGTGAGCAAGTCACTTAACCTCAATTGCCCAGCCTTTACCACTCTTCTGCCTTGGAACTGGTACTTAGAATCAATTTTAACACAGAAGATAAGGGTTTAAGAAGCAAAAAACAAAAACCACATGAGGCCACTTCCATATTTTGAAGGGGCTAGAAGGGACTGGTAATATAACAGCAGTATCTTCCAGAAGATATTGGCAAGCAAGCGCCCTATCCTTCTTCCTCTAGATTTTCTGTCAGCTAAAATCTGCTTTTTTCACTCTCAGTGCTTACATTGGAGTTCAGGGGGCACCTCAGAAAGTCTAAAACAGGGGGCAGCTGAGGAGCTTAGTGGATTGAGAGCCAGGTCCAGAGAAGGGAGGTCCTGGGTTCAAATCTGGCCTTAGATACTTCCTAGCTATGTGAACCTGGGCAAGTCACTTAACCCCCATTGCCTAACCCATACCGTTCTACCTTGGAACCAATATAATAATTGATTCTAAGGTGGAAGGTAAGGGTTTAAAAAAAAGTCTAAAGTAGACTAGGCGTCCTGAGAGATGTGAAGAGGTACTTGTAGGCTCTGATGTTGGATTTCTGAAATATGAGATTTGTTGTCATCTAATTAGAAGAGGTTTGGCTGAACAGGAAGAATTTGAACATCTTATCCAAATGATAGATTAAAAATATTAGGGTATAGTACTCATTTTTTCCTCTGATATTCATTTGAACTGCCTGAAGGCTAGCTTAATGAATAAATAAGCATGAATTTATTGAATATCTCCTTGGACTGTAGTCTCTACATTCCTGGGATATATAGCACTGTCTTTACACACATAGTAAGCTTTAAATAAATATCGACTGCCTAGAGTCAGAGCCACAGCTCTAAAATGTAAAGAGTGCCAAATTTGGAATAAAATTTAAATTATTTTTGTTATTTACTTCCCTTATTACCTTGGGAAAAATCCAGTTTGTCGTTATTGTTCAGTCATTTCAGTCATGTCTGACTCTTTGTGTTCATTTTTGAGGTTTTCTTGTCAAAGACAGAGTGGTTTGCTATTTTCTCATCTCTAACTCATTTTACAGATAAGGAAACCGAGGCAAAGAGGATCAAGTGGTTTGCCCAGGGTCACACAGCTATTAAGTATCTGAAGTCAGATTTGAACTCAGGAAGATGAGTGTTCCTGACTCTAGGCCTGGTCCACTGTGCCACCTAGCTGCTCTAATATATTTCTTAAGTATTTATTAAGTCCTAGGCACTGTGGCTGGTGCAGGGACACAAGAACACAAATGAAATAGTCCATACCCTTGAGAAGTTCATATTCTGTTGGTGAGGGGGAAACATGTTCATAGAAAATCAAAATATAAAATGTATATGATGTAATGTTGAAAAATTAATGTTATACCAAATGTAATATTTAGAAATTGGTTTGGAAATATAATATTAGTTAAAAAAAGATTACTGTGGTCACTGTTTATAAAATAATTAACCCTTAAGTCATGAGGATGATAGTAGCTTTTAACAATATAATTTTGATATAAATATAGTCTAAGAAAGAAATAAGGAGGGAAGGAAATAAAAAAATATATCCTGGCCTCCCAACCTAATCTTACCAGCCCGCAAGAGTGTCTTCTGCCAGAGCCACCAATGACAAATAGCAGAAAGACTCCCAGCAAAAGACCACCAGAGAAGCATCTCCTCTCCTCTATGGTCTCATTTCTATACATTCCTCCTTCTCCTTGTCACTTCCTTTCTCTCTGCACTGGTCAATCACATCTCAGGAGTCAATCAAAGTCTCTCTGTTTGGAGTATTCCAGTCAAGCTAATGAGCTAGTTTGGATGAGCAGGAAGTTCAGACCCTGCGAGGAAGGTTCCCTTTACATAATATCTAAGCAGTGGAAGGTGGTGATATGCTTATAGGAGTGTGTGAGGTGGACAGTGAAGGTTGGTGAGCAAGAGGACTAGTTAATCCTTATTGGCTGCCCTCTGCTATTGTGTGGGTAGCATCCCTCTTCCCAACCTCCTCCTGTAAGGCCATGAATTTTTCCCTTGTCAATACCCTTGTCTCTGCCCCTTGGGGTTTACATTTTCTTTTAAATCTACTGGAGGAATTAATACTGGCAAAGAGAAAAATTCCTGGGGTACCACATCACATACTAGTTCCAGTTTGTTGACAATGCCCAGCAAGAAACTCACATGCACCTTGCTATTGGTTCACATTCCTTCGTTTTGTGCTTTTAGGAAGCCATAAAAATATAAATCAGTAAATTCTTTTTTGTTCATCTTGAGCGGGAGCTGAGAAGGTCTTATCAATTAGGCAGAGGAGCTCTCTCTCTCTCTCCTTCCTCCTAAATGTACATTGCAAAAGAAAATCTCCTACTTCTTTTGCCACCACCCTCTTGGATGCTTCACTATTCTTCAAAACTATCCTGCTTTCTGTCTTGCTTACAGTGTTTAACCCCTAAGGGCACACATTAAACAGGACTGCATTGAACAATCACATTTTCTCAGTGAAACCAGTTTCTTTCAAAATACATACTGAGCTTTGTCTTTGTCTGTCTCGGTCTGTCTCTGTTTGTTTGTTTCTATCTCTAACTGACTGAAGCTCAAGAAGCACTAATTTCCTTCTTCCTATGGACCTCAGGGATTGAAGCTGCTGTTATCCTCCCCTCATCATCTGACTTACTTCTCTCCCCTTTAGACTCTTACTCTCCCCAATCCCTTAGGATGAGAAATGGAAGCAGCATTAGCTCCTTTAATCATTAGCAGAGAGCATCAGTAGATTTCTGTCTCTCATAGTCACTCCAACTCTTTGGTATGCCCCCAAGGGACACTATATACATGCAAGGTAATTTTGGGGAGGGGCACTGGTAACTGGGGGGAATTAGAATAGTCTACCTATTGTAGAAAGTCTATCTATCCTCATGCTATGGAATATATTGACAGAACGGATTTCAGATACGGTCTGGTCATGAATATGCTTTATAATATACCAATGGCATCACATAAACTTGGTGTTTATAATGTGGCAATGACAACCGTTCTGAAAAGGGAGCTTTCTAGGTCTCAGTTCCCCCATTTGTAAAATGGTAGAGAGGAGGGGAATTAGATCTAAGTGTAATACACTGGAAAAACACCAGCTTTGATGCTAGAGAATAGAGGATTGAAATGCTGAATGTTGTATGGGAAGAATACCATTTCTGAAGTCAGGGAACTTGGATTCAAATTCTACCTCTGATGCTCATTGTCTGTGTGAACTTGGACAGGTCATTTAACCTAGTTGAGCCTCAGTCTCCTCATCTATAAAATGAATAGAACACTTCTGAGGTCCCTTCCAGTTCTTGATCAATAATCTTATCTGTGTAATTGGCAACACATCAGTTTTGTGTACTGGTTCCAAGGCAGAAGAGTGGTAAGGGCTAGACAATAAGGGTTAAGTGACTTGCCCCGGGTCACCCAGCTAGGAAGTGTTTGAGGCCAGATTTGAACCCAGAATCTCTCATCTCAATCCACTCAGCCACCCAGCTGCCTCAAAAAGTTTTTTTTTAAAAGAAATGTAGAAATGGAAGAGAGAAAGTGAGAGAAAGTGAAAGACAGAAAGAAAGAGAAAGAGAGAGAGAAAGGAAGGAAGGAAGAAAGAAAAAGAAAGAAAGAAAGAAAGAAAGGAAGGAAGAAAGAAAGAAAGGAAGAAAGAAAGAGGAAGAGAGGAAGAAAGAAAGAGAGGAAGAAAGAAAGAGAGGAAGGAGGGGAGGAAGGGAGGAAGGAAGACCTATTAAATTGCTTTTTGAATTCAGTCAGATCAAATCTTAACTCATTGAATATTTCCCTATTATGGCAATAATAAAAGTCGCAGAATAAAACCTAATTGTGGGTATATCTCCCCCCAAAAGTATGTGCTGTTTTCAGAGAGCAACATAGGGTGGAGAGGAGAGAAAAGCCTTGTTCCTATTGTTCAGGGATCCTTCATTATTCTTTAAGAATCTCGGTGATGAAAAGTAGTGACAACAAGAAACCAGTAGAGGGAAGTAGTAATCCAAGCCATAGGACTCACTGGTAGGGAAGACGAGGGGAAGTCAAAGGATTATAGCTGTAGTGTTAGAGGGGTCTTCAGGGGCCACCTACCCCAACCCTCTCATTTTATAAATGAGGAAACTGAGACCCAGGGAGATAAAGTGACTTGCCAGGGTCATGCAGGCATCAGAGGTTAAATCTGAATACAGGTTCACTGATTCCTGAGCCTTTCTCTACAGCTTTCTACTGTACCATGCTGCCTCCACTGATCAGGGGCCCAAATAGCTATGGTACCTCTCAAGTGCTAAATGGTAGAGTGTCAACTATAAGAACTATAGACAGACTTTCTGAGAAAGGGAGATCAGTGTAGGCTGAGGAGTAGGGAGTGACAGAGTCATATTACCTGCAGGACACATAGTAAACATTTAACAATTTGCTTTTTGACTTGATTTGGAAGAGGTGGGACTTGGAACTGTCTCTGCTAACTTCTGGGAAGTGCTGCTACAGAGACTCTGAATAAGCCTAGAGAAAAACAGTACATACTGCTGGATAACAGTATAGTATTCTCCTTTTTTTCCTTTCAACTTTGGAAGCCACACATACTTAAGAAGCCCTTTTCTCATCCCTTGCAGTTATTCAGTAAGCCAGCTTCCAGTATCCTCTTTTGAACTACAGGCTTTAGTTGAATGTGGATTTAGTTTGACCTAAAAAGATTTAAAAAAATTAAGAAAATCATATTTCTCAAGTTCTTATCATGTGTATGTCATATATAGCTAGTCTGACTCTTATTTATTTTTAAATCTTTATCTCCCATCATAGGATCAATGCTGCATATTGGCTCCAAGGCAGAAGAGTGGTAAGGGCTAGGCAATGAGGGTCAAGTGACTTGCCCAGGGTCACAGAGCTGAGAAGTGTCTGAGGCCAGATTTGAACGCAGGACCTCCCATCTCTAGGCCTGGCTATCAATCCACTGAGCCATTTAGTTGTTCCCCTGACTTTTATTTATTTTACAGAAGCATCTGAACCTTTAGAAATTAGTGGAGGGAAAGCTGAAAAATTAAGCTTTGATGTAAGATGTAAAAATATTTCAGTCCAGAAGAATTTATTGGTGAGGTCCTAAAGAAAAAGAAAGAAAGAAAGAAAGGAAGAAAGAAAGAAAGAAAGAAAGAAAGAAAGAAAGAAAGAAAGAAAGAAAGAAAGAAAGAAAGAAAG